>NC_041383.1:725467716-725517269 GCF_002162155.2 Triticum dicoccoides
TAGGGAAGGAAAGGGGGGCTAGCCCCTTCTGCCTTTCCCTCTCATAGGAGAAAGGAAAGGTGGGGCACCACCCTCCCCTGCCTTTGCCCACACTCCAAATAAGGAAAGGGGGGCGCGGCTTGGGAGGGACCCCAAGTAGGATTCCTCCTACTTGGGCGCCTCATTTGTCTGCTCCTACCTGCCTCCCTATATATATATATATATATATACATAAACACTATTCTGATCATGGGATGAGAATAATATTCTAATCACAACCTGACCTGCCCCGCTAGTAGTACATTGAACTTCTCTATGAACTAGGTTGAACTTCTGCCAACATTGCCCAAATGGGGCTTGCGATATACTGTTGGAAAGCTATGGAGACCAGTATCATGACCCAACTTCATTTTTTGACAAAATATAAGCAGTTTAAGAGCAGTTTTGAAAACTGTTTTTTCTTCACACAAAAAGTGTGAATCGTACTTTTGATCGCATTTCTAAACCATTTATCGGAATGAGGCATATAATATGGCGCTAGAAAACTGCTGCAAAACCGCTACTTCCACATGTTGAAAGTTTTCTCTAATTCTCTATGGTTAAAAAGTAATTTGAAAAATCATAAAATTTCGCAAACCGAACAGCCGAGTTCGTATTTTCGACGTCATTTCTAAACGGCTAATCCAATTGAGGCCTATGGTATGGCGTTGGAAATCTTATGAAAATGCGCTACTCTTTCATTTTGAAAGTTTTTTTCTAATTTTGAACAGTTTAAAAGTAATTTAGAAAACAGTACAAGTCCTATCGAGTTCGTATTTTCGGGCTAATTTTTTAACCGTGCGTCCGAATGCAGGAAATGATATGGCGTTGGAAAGCTTGAAGAAATGCGAAACTTTTCGGTATGTATTATTTCTCCCAATTCTTTACGGTTTTAAGTCAGTTTCAAAAATGTCAAAAAACATATTTTCGCCGTATTTTCTACAAACTTTATCGGAATGGCACAAATAATATACCGCTGAAAAGCTATGGAAAATGCGAAACTTTTTAATGTTGACAGTTTTCTGTGATTCCTAGCCGTTTTCAATAATTTTAAAAACAGCAAGATCATTCGTTCTGCCTTTATCGCAAAATAGATTCGCCAAAAATGCATCGCGTGAAGTAGCTGAACTTCTCGATATGAAACCTTGAACTTCACTCTAATTTTCACATGCTTTTTTTGCCCGTAGCTCTCCATCCATGCACCGGAACATTCACCAAAATTGAGCAAGTGATATACCGATGGAAAGCTGCTGTAAACACGCAACTTTCCCGTGTTGATCATTTTTTCATACTCACAACGATTTTAAAAGTTTTTTATCTGAAACTCATTCAGCGTAGTAGTTGAACTTCATGCTATTTTCACGTTGAACTTCTGTGGCGTATTTTTGTTTGTACACGCGCCTGAATTTCCCTCTGTACGAACCCGACCTTCGGGCTATCTTCGCAATCGTGTCTCCCCGCGTGAATTATTTTGGTTAGTAGTGTTCTATATGATGTTAGTGTAATCTAGAAACGTTTTTAGCAACTAACTACCAGTTTTAAATAGGAATCTCGCTTGTGGGCGGATTCTGCTCTCGGGTTGTGATGAAATTGCGTTTTTTGTAATTTTACTGCCTGAGTTGTTCGACCTGAACTTCTCCCATTGCTAGGTTGAACTTCCGTTAACATTGCCTGAATGGGGCTTGCGATATACCGTTGGAAAGCTATGGCCATCAATATCATGACCCAACTTCAATTTTTGGCAAAATGTAAGCGGTTTAAGAGCAGTTTTGAAAACCGTTTTTTCTTCACACAAAAAACGTGAATCGTATTTTCGATCGCATTTCTAAGCCGCTTATCGGAATGAGGCATATAATATGGTGTTGGAAATCTGCTGCAAAACCTCTACTTCCACATGTTCAAAGTTTTCTCTAATTCTCTATGGTTAAAAAGTAATTTGAAATAACGTAAAATTTCGCAAACCGAACAGCCGAGTTCGTATTTTTGACATCATTTCTAAACGGCTAATCCAACTGAGGAATATGATACGGCGTTGGAAAGCTTATGAAAATGCGTTACTCTTTCATTTTGAAAGTTTTTTTCTAATTTTGATTGGTTTAAAAGTAATTTAGAAAACGGTACAAGTCCTACCGAGTTTATATTTTCGAGCTAATGTTTTAACCGTGCGTCCGAATGAAACAAATGATATGGCGTTCGAAGGCTTGAACAAATGCGAAAAATTTTTCTATTTACTATTTCTCCCAATTCTTTACGGTTTTAAGTCTGTTTTGAAAATGGCGAAAAACGTATTTTCACCGTATTTTCTACAAACTTTATCGGAATGGCGCAAATAATATACCATTGGAAAGCTACAAAAAAATGCGAAACATTTTCATGTTGATAGTATTCTCTGATTCCCAACCGTTTTCAAGTAGTTTCAAAAACGGTGAGATCATTTGTTCTGCCTTTATCGCGAAACAGATTCGCCAAAAATGCATCGCGTGAAGTACTTGAACTTCTCGGTATGAAACCTTGAACTTCACTCTGTTTTTACGTGATTTTTTGCCCGTAGCTCTCCATCCATGCACCGGAATTAAGCAAGTGATATACCGATGGAAAGCTGCTTTAGACACGCAACTTTCCCGTGTTGATCATTTTTTCATACTCGCAACGGTTTTAAAAGTTTTTCATCTGAAATTCATTCAGTGTAGTAGTTGAACTTCCAGCTGTTTTCACGTTGAACTTTCGTGACGTATTTTTGTTTGTAATTTTCTCATACATTCGTCAATGTCACACAAATTATATTTCTTTTGTACAAACCTCTCTCACAATAAATTTTTTATCTTTCTTCGAATGAGGACTATAACTTACACAAATGATTTCCTACTATTTTGAAGTAAATTAGAAAATGCTGAGATCATGATTTCTTCCTTCATCGCGAATGGAAATACACTGCGTGAAGTAGTTGAACTTCTCGTGCATGTTTGTTCGAACTTCACATTGTTTTTAACGTGTTGTTTTTTGCACTGCGTGAAGTAGTTG
This sequence comes from Triticum dicoccoides, assembly GCF_002162155.2. Lineage (NCBI taxonomy): Eukaryota > Viridiplantae > Streptophyta > Magnoliopsida > Poales > Poaceae > Triticum > Triticum dicoccoides. The sequence continues at coordinate 725,470,756 of NC_041383.1, forward strand.
AACTTCTAGGACTTGTCTGTTCGAACTTCACTCTGTTTTTGACGTGCTGGTTTTTTACGTGGTGTTTTTTGCACTACCTGAAGTAATTGAACTTCTGGGGCATCTCTGTTTGAACTTCACCATGTTTCACTTATTTTGTATTTTTTTCTTATATGAAATACACACCATGTAGTACGTGAACTTCCGGTTGTTACCACTTTGAACTTCTCTCTGGTTTGAGAGAATTATTCTAAAACACAAAAAATAACATATTTTTTATGTATTTTGGACATCTAAATACACGATGAACCTCTCTCAGAAGAATTTTTGAACTTTTCCTCGCCAAGCACTTGAACTTCTAGCAACCATTTTTTTCGTTTATGAGCTGTTTTTAAAAGTGCAAAAAATCGTGTTGTGTTTTTTATTTTTTGAACAGGTAAATCCTATGTTTTAATAAACTCCGAACTTCTCTATTATTTCAATTTGAACTTCATCTTTTTATATTTTAAGCAAAGAATTGTATTCAATTTTTATATGGAAAAAATCAAACATGGAAATACAAGGTGAACCTCTCTCGCAAAAAATTTTGTACTTCCTCGGAAGGAGCACTTGAACTTCTTTCAACAAACCTTTTAAACTTTTATTTTTCTATACTTTTATTCTCACCTGAAATGCATTCCTTGCAGTACTTGAACTTCTCATTGTTGTCACTATGAACTTCTTTCAACAATAAGAATTTTGTGAATACATCAAAATGTGTTTTAAATGGTATACATGAAAATTTTAAACCGTTCATCGAAATGTGACACATAATATACTCGGTAGAAAGCTTATGAATCGCAGCAAGTTTTTCATGTAGACATGTGTTACAAATTCATTGCCGTTTGAGAGCAGTTTTTAAAATGTCAAAACAATGTTGTTTTTTGCTTTTTTTTCAACATGTAAATGAACGATGAAAGTCTCACACATGAATTTTTAACTATTCTTGGAGGAGCATGTGAACTTCTTGCAACATATTTTTTAAGCTTTTTGTTTTCTATTCATATATTCTTACCTGAAACAGATTCTGTGTAGTAGTTGAACTTCCCGTTGTATTCACCTTTAACTTCTGTCACGTATTTTTGTTCAACCCCACTCACAAGAATTTTTTAGTTTTATCGGGCCGAGCACTTGAACTTCTCGCAAAAAACTTTTTAGCCTTTTCTTTTTCATTCTTTTTTTCATACAAAATGCACACCGTGTAGTACGTGAACTTCTCACAGTTATCATTCTGAAATTCTCTCCATTACGTAAAAATATCTGAGTTTCTTATAGACATTGGACCGATCAACCCTTTTTATTTGAACTTCATTGTGTATTTTTAGAAATGTGAAAATTGGATGTTTTGTAGAAACATCGAACTTCTTCGTTATTTGAAATATAAATTATTGGTTTTTATTCTTTAATTTGAAGCGATCTCTAATTTTGCCTCTAATTACGAGCGCACTTATCAAATATGAGCAAATGACACCAATAGAAAACAATTGGAAAGTGTTTTCTTACAAAATCATGATGGGTTATACAAGCATCTTTTTGAAAACGCTAAAACTTGTTTTGAGCAATATACATAAAACATTCAAATTATCATACGCCGTTGCAATGCTTATGTTTTTTAAGCAATTTTTCATGTAGAATTTTTTTCTAAATTTGTTGCCATTCATGAGTAGTTTTTAAAATGCCAAAAATGGTACCGATTTTTTTACATGTAAATATGAGTTTTTATAAACATCGCGCTTCTCTGTTTTTTAATTTGAATTTCACATTGAACTAGTCACGAACTTATGTGTTTTTAATTTGAACTTCACATTTTTTTATTAAAGAAGTGTTTTTGATTTTTAAATAAAAATCAAGTTTCACATGTTTTTTTTAATTTGAACTTCGTGGTTGATTCTTTAATATTAAGAGATATCAGATTGTTTTAATAAGGTTAAAATCCTAGTTTTGAAATAAACATTGAACAACTTCGTTATTTTCGTTTAAACTTCTATTTTTTAGAAATGGGGAAATATATTTTTAAATGTTTTAGTTTTTCCTTGAACTTCTTCATTTAATTCTTTAGTAACGAGAAAAATCTAAGTTTTTTATAATCTTCAGACTTCTCTGTTATTTTAATTTTAACTTCTTAGTCTTATTCTTAGAGAAAATATCGTAGTTTTGTAATTTGGACTTCTTAGTTAAATTCTTTTTTGTAATTTGGACTTCCTGGTTTATTTCTTTTAGTAACGACAATATCCTAGTTTTTTTAACAAATATTGAATTGTCCCTTATTAAATTTCAACTTCTAGAGTTTTTTTAATTTAAGAAACAATAAAGTCCTTTTTTAAGAATTTTGAACTTCTCTAATTTTAAAATTTGGACTTCCTGTTTTTTTGTTTTAGAAACGATGAAATATGTACTTCTAAGTTCTCTTTTACTTTTAAATTGATCTATTATTTTTGCTTGAACTTCCTATGATCTTCTTGTTAGCGGATTTTGATTTTTTAACTTTTATACATCGAACTACTACATTATTTTATTTTGAACTTTTTGTTTCCATTCTTCAATAATGAGGAAATCTAAATTTTGTATAATCATCGAACTGATCCTCTTTTTTTAATTGGACTTCTTGGTTTTATTTTTTTAGTAACCAATAAAAATTATGTTTTTTCTAATAAACATCGAGCCACTCGGTTTTCAAAATTTGAACTTCTAGGTTTTTTAAACCTTTTTGGGTACATTTTTTTCACCTTGTATGTACTTGTTTTACTATAAAAGCTGACAAAGATTTGATGTGTAGTATAGTGATGTATAGCAGTAGTAGAACTTGTCATATTGTACTGGTAGAACTTCACGGTGACCGACGTATAGCTATAATAGAACTGGGCATACAGCGGTAGTGAAACCAAAATGTCTTCCTTTATGTTGCATCAACGAGTTAATTAGAGAGAGAAGAGAGCAACTTCTGTGCGGAAAAGAAAACATCACCAGCGAGTAGCAGGTTCTGCGTGCACGTGAGGTTAGTAGCAACAGAGAGAGTGGTGAACATGCATCCCACGGGACACACACGCACCCAGCACACCACACTGAAACACGCACGAACGAACCGTAGAAGAACTTCAGCAAAGGATTCTGAAATCTGAACTTGGCACAAAATCATAGTAGAACGTCACAAAAACGTTTCTAAAATCTGAACTTGGCATGTAGGTTGTAGCCATATATAATTTCCTCAACATCTGCACTAGCACTAGCATGCATCTGCGCATATCTAAAGCCATAGTAAAACATATCTCAAGTCTGAACCAAAGAGAGATTGCATTTTCCTGCTGCATCTGCACAAAAATTTGAACACATGGTTGAGAGCAATCAGAGAGCAAACCACATAGCTCTAGTGCCAGTATAATATGGCGTCTATTTTTTGGATCCTCTAATATGAGCAAGAAGGCGTAGGGGTTGTGTAGTTCAGATCTGCTCCATGGGGAAGAAATACATTGATAGAAGAAGCAATACATGAGGATCCTAGTCCTCTCCCTGCGTCCAGCCCGTCTCCCTAGCGTGTGTGCTTGATGGAGTCTAGGAGCAGCGCGAGAGAAGGCGAGCGTGGCCACCCCCGACCACCATCAACTTCTACTACTTCTACCGCGAGCGGTGTTTAGTGCTCGACGCAGACGGAGAAGGCCGAAGTAGCAGGTCCGCCATGGTGAAGGTCATCAGCGAGGCTCCACGGAAATGGGGATCTTCTCCCCATCGCATCAGGAAGGAGGAGAGACGGGACCTGTTTCCAGCAGCGAAGCGCGGGTGAAAGGCGAGGGGTGGTGGCGGGATGCGATCTTGGGAGGGAGGGTGATGGCGGCAGGCACGCAGGGTATGGGGAGGAAGGCGATGGCGGGAGGCGCACCGGGGCTGGAGGTGCGGCAGTGGGAGGTGTGCCGGAGTAGGATGCGGACGCGCTGCTGATGGTGGATCCGGTCGTGGGGGCGGCACGGCGTCCAGAACTAGATGTGAGGGCGGCGCGGCGGCAAGACTCGGGCGCGGGTGGCACCGAGGCCAGATCCAGGCGATGGGGCAGTGCGGGGGCCGGATCCAGGCGATGGGGCAGTGCGACGAAGCCAGGGCGGCGGCAGGACATGCGCCGGAGCCAGGGGACCGGCGGCGGGGATGGGGTAGAGGTGGTGCGGGAGGTGGGGGAGGTTGGGAAGGTCGTCATGGGGGAGTGGGCTGGTCGAACGCATCTGATGGACCGGTCAGGTTTATTCTAGTTTTCTGTTTTCAGGAGTTCAGGAAGAGCCGTCGGGCCCTTATAGGGCCGACTGTGATCAGAATAACTATTATATATATATATATATATATATATATATATATATATATATATATATATATATATATATATATATCTGTGTGTGTGTGTGTGTGTGTTGGACGAGGGCGCCTAGCACAGAACAGACAATTGCTTAGGCGAAGCCCTGCAGAGATCACTTCACAATCATCGTCACCACGCCGTCGTGCTGTCGGAACTCATCTACTACCTCGCCGTCTTGCTGAACCAAGAAGGCGGAGGACGTCACCGAGCTCAACGTGTGCAAAACGTGGAGGTGTCGTGTGTTCGGTACTTGATCGGTTGGAGCGCGAAAAAGTTCGACTACATCAACCGTGTTGTTTAGCGCTTCCGCTTACACTCTACGAGGGTACGTAGACACACTCTCCCCCTCGTTGCTATGCATCTCCATGGATAGATCTTTGCGTGTGCATAGAATTTTTTTGTTTTCCATGCAACGATTCCCAACAGGTATTTGCAGGGTGTGCTTTCATTCGCATTTTGCTTTTTATAGTCGAACATTTGGTTTTCCCTCGAACAATTTGCATGAAGAACTTAACGCACCGCATGTGGTGTTGAAATACTCGGTCGCCATGTAATGTTAAAAAAAACCTCCAATGTTATTTGCTTCGTGATACGTCTCCAACGTATCTATAATTTGTTATTGTTCCATGCTATTATATTATCTGTTTTGGATGTTTAATGGGCTTTATTATACACTTTTATATTATTTTTGGGACTAACCTATGTCACATCCCTAATTCTGGTCAGACCTATGCCAGCTTCCATGTGTGCATCATGTTTAAATTCAAATGAAATTTGAATTGAGGAATTTTCAAAGCCTCAGAATACCCCTAAAAATAACCAACATTTAAATCTTATCAAATGAGTCCAAGAAAATGTTCATGTTATTCTGTAAAAATATTGGCATGAGGTAAAATTCAAACCAATAATTTTGAAATCGCAGAAATATTTATTTTGGGCCTTTGACTTAAACCAATGACATATTTGAGTTGAATTTATTTCTGGTATATAAGAAATAAAGTTCAAATTTTTTTGTAAGTTTCCTCTGACCTTGGACTAGTTCCTGAGCTCACATGCAATTTACAGAAAGTTAAAAAAATGATTTGATGTTTTAAATCAAATCAAAACCAATTGAAGAAAATAGAAAACATTGATAAATAGAAAAACCAGAGAGAGAGAGAGAGCCTACCTGGGGCACTTACCTGGCGCCACCAACCGGCCCAGCACTGCAGCTGGCCGGCCCAGCCCACCACCGCCTCCTCCCTGTCGCCTTCCTCCTTGCGCCAGTAGGCAGGGATGCGTGCCTGGCGCACGCGGCCGTACCCCGGCCACCTCCTCCCTCCTAGCCTGCCTGGCTCCCCCTCGTCGCGCCTAGACGACGCCAGCGCGACGCCTGGACGCCCTGGACCCTCACTCTCTCCCGTGCCTCTCCCTGCCTCGTCTCTCTCTCCCTCTCTCTACCGAACCCGAGCGCAGCCGTCGCCACCGACGAGCACCGCCGTGGCCACAGCCACTTCCTCGCCTCGTCGTTGCGCCCAGAGGCTCCGCCTCGACCCCCTCTTCCTCTACACCGAGCCACGTGGTCCCGGACATGCTGCAACGCCGCCACTGCCGTCGTTTCCCTCATCGGCCACCGGAGATTGTCGTCGTCGATTCGCCGCCTCCCGAGCTTCCCCGAGCCCGCTCTGACGCCTACTGCAACCGCGGTGAGCCCCTGCCTCTTTCCCCTCTCTCCCCATGCTCGTCCGCGCCTTCTAGCCACCATGGCCATCGGAGCCGATTGCTCCTCGCCGCCGGCCATGTCGCCGTCGTGGCCACCGTCACCTACAGCGGCAACGGAGCGCGTCACCGTGCTCAGGGCACTCCCAGGGGCACGTAGCACACACCAGCGCCTCCCCTAGTGCCCTGCATCGCCTAACCGCCGTTGGCCGAACTCCGGCCGCCGCCTCGAGCTCGTTTCCGGTGAGCTCCGGCCGTCCCCGCTGCTGCCGCATGCCTCCCTAGATGTGGGCGAGCCCCAGCTCCCCGCGCGTGCTCTCGGCCGCCCGTTTGGTCGCCGGAGACGCAGACCCGCAGCACGCCGCCGCGTCTGGCCTCGCCGGCGGCTAAACGCCGGTAGGCTTTGACCCATTGATCGGCGGGTTTGACCCCGCTGACTTAGTTGACTAGGTGGGGCCCTCTGCTAATTAACCTAGTTTAGGTTTAATCAAAATTAGTTAGTCTAATTAGCTGCCGATAAGCGGGGCCCACTGGTTAGGTTGACCTGGACGCCCCGTTGACCCCCTAACGTCACCCTGACGCACGGCTGATGCAATAACTAATTTCTGGATTTATTTTTATTTAGGAAATTCCAGAAAATGCTCTAAACTTCTAAAATTCATAGAAATTTAACCGTAACTCCAAATGAAATAATTTATATATGAAAAATGATCAGAAAAATCCAATCTATCCATCTGCACTGGTTTCATGCATGTTTAAGCTACTTAACCTTGCTGTTCATATCAAAACATGATAATGCACTTTATGAATTCATAATTTGAGTTTGAATTTGAATCTTTGGTTCAAATAAGCTCAAACCTTCCTGTTCTTAGCTGCATTAGCCCAAATCACAGCATATTGCCATGTCATGATCATGCATCATATTGTGCATTGCATTTATTGTATTTCTTCTCTGTTGCCGGTATTTGCCCCCTCTCGATAGACGTGTTCCGACGATGAGTTCGATGACACCGATGAAGAGCTATATTATCTTCAGAAGTGCCAGGCAAGCAAAACCCCCTTGTTCATTCCGATATAATCCCACCCTCTCGCTCTACTCTCTTTTAATGCATTAGGACAACAACGATTCAACTGTACTTGCTGCGGTAGCTGAACCCCTTATCCTCTGCATGACCTGTCATTGCCACAGTAAATAGATGAAACCCACTAGCATGAGTAGGAGTTGTTTGAGCCCTGTTGTGCCTACTCATTCATGCTTGTTTGTCATGCCTGCTACTGCTTAGAGTTGAGCCAGGTCTGATTCATCAGGGATGAATCAGAGGTGTGTGAACATGTCCTGCTGTGTGTGAGCTAAGTGTGTGAACACGATTTGGTAAAGGTAGCGGTGAGAGGCCATGTAGGAGTACATGGTGGGTTGTCTCATTGCAACCGTCCTCAGGAACTGAGTTCTGTGTTTGTGATCCATGAAACAGCTACTACCACGCATTGGGCCCGAAACCAATGGACCCTCTCGGCTTCTTAATCACCCTTGTTCTCTGTCCGTGGGCAGCGCTGACCCGAGGGGTGGGCTGTGATGTGGTAGATACACCATGGCACGGTGTACCGGGCGCCCGTTTGGTGTCTCGGGAACCCTGTTCACATCGTTTGGGGCTGTGAGCGAAACCCCGGCCGGATCTCCACGCGGATGGAACCCGAATAGGCGATAAACCTGGACTGGAGACTTGAGTGTTTAGGTAGGTCATGGCCGACACCCACGTTGGGCTTCTGCTTGAAGGTTGCCGAGTACATGTCGTGTAAACGGCGGTAAGTGGTGAGAGCGTGTGTGAAGAAGTACACCCCTGCAGGGTTAACATCATCTATTCGAATAGCCGTGTCCGCGGAAAAGGACTTCTGGGTTGCCTGTACAGTTCATAGACAAGTGAAAGTGGATACTCTAAAATTCGCAAGATAAGCGTGAGTGCTATGGATGGCGTTCTCGTAGGGAGACGGGAGCGGATCCATAGTGGTGTATTGATATGGTGAATATGTGGACTCGTGTGCGCCATCTCAAAAGAGTTACTTGCAGTCGTAGTTCAGGATAGCCACCGAGTCAAAGCTAGCTTGCTGCAGTTAAACCCCACCATCCCCTTTGTTGATAATGATGCATATGTAGTTAGTTCTGATGTAAGTCTTGCTAGGTACATTTGTACTCACGTTTGCCTATTTTATGTTTTTTGCAGAGAGACTTCGGTCTCGTTAGTAGTTCCGCGTGGACTTCGACGTTTAGCTTGATACCTCAGCTACGATCTTGTGCCCTCGGTAGGATCTGGTAGATAGTCAGGCTTCTAAGCCTTTTTCATTTGTAGATGTCTGTACTCAGACATGTTAGTTTCCGCTTGTGCTTGACTTGTATGCTCTGAATGTTGGGTCGTGAGACCTATGTTTGTAATATCTCGCTCCTCGGAGCCTAATGAATAAATACTTGAGTCGTAGAGTCATGTTGTGATGCCATGTTGTATTTGCACATATCGAGCATATTGTGTGTATGTTATTGAAATGCTTGGTATGTGTGGGATCTGACTATCTAGTTGTTTATCCTCAGTAGCCCCTCTTACCGGGAAATGTCTCCTAGTGTTTCCACCGAGCCAGGGTAGCTTGCTACTGCTTCGGAACACTTAGGCTGGCCGGCATGTGTCCTTCTTCGTTCCTGTGTCTGTCCCTTCGGGGAAATGTCACGCGATGAATATCGGAGTCCTGTTAGCCCGCTACAGCCCGGTTCACCGGAGTCCTGCTAGCCCAATGCTACAGCCTGGATTCACTCGCTGATGACTGACATGTTCGATGCTGGGTCATGGATGCCTGTCCCTGTAAGTCTGTGCCACTTTGGGTTTATGACTAGCCATGTCAGCCCGGGGTCCTTATCATATGGATGCTAGCGACACTATCATATACGTGTGCCAAAAGGCGCAAACGGTCCCGGGCAAAGGTAAGGTGACACCCGTGGGAATACCGTGCATGAGGCCGCAAAGTGATATGAGGTGTTACATGCTAGATCGATGTGGCATTGAGTCGGGGTCCTGACAGCTTTGGTATCAGAGCCTGACTGCCTGTAGGATTACCAAGCCAAACTGGTCGAAGTTGTGTCTAGAAATGCTTTAGTTATGTAAGGGAATTGATTGTGGGAGGGAACGTAAGGCTCTTTTTACTCCTTATACCTCATGGCCTTCTGATCTGAGTCAACCTCTTCTCTTCTACGGTGATTAAGAACTAGGCCTTCTCATCTATCTATCAGGAGGACGTGTTACTAATCCATAGACTTATAGAATTGTTAGTTTCAAATCTCAGTTCAGTTTTTACTACTTCTGTATGTTCATAGCTGGTCTCAGAACCTTGATATTGTGATATTAAGTGTTATGCCACCATTTTTCAGGATCTCTCAAATCATTTTGAGCATTTATAGCCGTTATGCTGTCCGAGTCATCCCAGGTTTCTAAATAGTCTGATGCATTTGCAAATCCTTTCTTTCCGTTCCCGGTGTCTTTTATGGTCAGAATAACCACACTAATCGGTGCGTTGAGGTAAATTATTGCCTTGACATATATGTTGGGGTTATTATTACGACTCTAGGTGTCTTAGAAGATTACCTAGTAAACTAGCCATGTTTTGTGTTCCCCTTGTGATGATTCTGGCCACCATTCTCGAAAGCATCCCGTGATGCCACTTAGTTAGTAGGCATTTCACTTCTGAGTTTTGAACCCGAGATTCACCCTACTTACTTCATGTTGATAGTAATTGCTAGCTCCTTTAGGATATTAGTAACCTTTGCGATAGTCCTCGAGGTCCGTGGTATATCGTTCTTCCAAATACCATGAACCATTCTTGGCAGGAGTTCTTTTGAACCAAAAGATCACAACAAGAGTGCTCTCGATGAGTTCTCCATTCATAATTGCGACTTTGTCAGTTCTACTTTTCTGCATGGGTTATCCGGAAGAAACTTGTTGAACTTGGTTCAACATACTAACCTATGCATCCACAACTTAGAAAACCATATGTTCCTTTGAGTTGTCCCTCTTTAGTTGTCTTCTGACCTTCGCCTATCAATTGATAGTCAAGAGTATGCGTGCATTCGTTTATCGATGCCTATTACTCTTGTGGTCCGTCAAGCCATTCTATTCTGGAATGACTAGGAGAAACAAACTCCAGAACCTGATCCATATCCGGGATTGGGTCAAAGAAGTTGTGCTCCGCAGATCAAATTGCTAATCCAGCTTTTGTTTTGCTCTACCTTGGAGTATTATTATCTTTATATTAAGAATATCATGGGAATTGCACACCATCCTATGAACTCTTGATACAGTAATACATTCTTGCCATCATTGTTCATTCCTCGGTTTCCATGTTATTGTAACCGGAATGCCGACAAGTGAATCATGGTGTGTGAAATCAATACTGCTAGCAACTCTGTTGCTTAGTAGTTAAATGGACGATAACCTCATTCTTAGCATGTTGATTATTGAATCATCATTCTAAGATAGATTGTGCTACCTAGTCCTTATTCCTGGTGCACTCTTCGATCAATGAGTCAGGATTATTCAATCCTTGCTTATTTGATCATATCGTCTTGCCCTGAAAAGCAAGATTGTTCCCGATCTTAGTAACATATCGGTGGTTCGTGATTTTCCGTATATCTTCTCGGAAGTATAACCAGGTTGTCACTTGACCGCTATGTTGAGTTCGTGATCAAGTAGGTTTCTTATAAACCACCCCTTCTCCAAGAATCTGTGTTGGGAACCCTGAGCTAGTTGGTTAAGCTAAACAACAACTTGGAGAGTTGGAAGATAAAAGCTTTCCTGGCTTAGTTCATTTTAAGGGATATCTTTTTGTGTGTGTTAAAGAAAGATGATATCTTCATCAATTGATCCTCGAGACCAGTTGCTGGAGCTATTGTCTTGCCAAAACTTTGATTTGAGTGTGGGCTATTCTCAAATCAAATCAGAACCAACGATGTTTGTAATGTTGTCTTACTCGTGGATTTTCCTCGAGCATACACCATTATGTCTTTTGGGTCTGACCAATACTATCACCTTGTTCACATAGTTATGGAATTCCATCTCCATGGGAATCTGGATGAATTGTTGTTGAGCCCATCGACAACACCCTTATCTCCTCCATGATTTTGTTGAACATTAAGCTAGAGTTGGAAACTTCTATAGGCATTATCTTCATGTCCCATTCATGAAGAATATGTTCGGATGTAAGAAGTTACTTACTCGGATTCACGTGCATATTAATGTAAGTTGCCGCCGTGAATTCGATAAAGTCAATGTTGCTTCCTTGGAATCATCCCAAGTTAGTCACACATGTGCAAAGTATACTATGGTTTGGTAGATTAATTACCTCCACTCCATACGTATTCTGTAGCACACCAAGCCACTGATTGATTTGTTCAAGGAGAAGAAGTTCCTTCTTAAGAGCAAGACTTATGCAAGGACTTCGATATCCTCGATGATGGTTCCCCTCCTGAACTCGGTAGTGTTTTATTATAAGACTATTGTGTGGTCATGCTTGTCTCGGACAACGTGTTCACATGTTGTAGCAGAAGCAGCTCATGTTTTGGAGCCTGCTACCGTAGTTCATTCCCTGAGAATCACGCAACGTCATCTCGTCGATTTGTGTTGCAAACTTTCATTTTTCTTTCTAGACTTGATGAGTCTGGAATATCCTAACACCAACCAGATCTGAATCTTGGGCAGATATGATGGTTGGAACGTTTCCCAAGAATGATAATAATGGTCTCAGTGTAACCGGTAAAGTGGATGTCGTGGCCAACACACCTAGCCGGTAGGCCTATTATTATAGTATCTTGGTTGAGGAAGTTGGTCACCTCCCCATAAGGACTTCGTAGGATTTACTCCTTAGTTGTTCCTTATGGATTTACTTTTGTGCTTCCGAAGTCCGACCTTTTACTTGATGTTCTAGATACCAAACCATGCAAATGGGTTACGCTAGCACATCAAGGAGAGCATTAGAAGCGGAGTGTCAAATGTCTCTCGGTCGATCATCCAGATTTTGTTTCCTTAGCCTCGCTAAGGTGAAATCTGAGAAGGTGTTATCTTCCTTTGCATCTGCATCATCCATCATTATTCATCATGGTAGTATGTTGTGTTGCCAGGATCCTTGACACGGAGATTGGTAAACCCTGATGAATATGGAAATGCTCAAGTTCTTGAGAGCACGCACAAGCGCTAGGTGTTATCATCGGCACTAACTGGGATTGCTCTCAGTTTCCTCGGTTATGCTATAACTTTTCAAATAGTGGACTCACTTTCTACTGTTGAGCTTCTCCCCAGTTACTAAAATCATCCCTTGTGTTGTTTTCAACAAGGTAATCCACATCATCCATTCTTATCCGGGTATGCCCTTCTACCGAACCCCTTCAAATGATTGCTTGTGAATTGCCTTAGGCTGGTATAAAGAGTTTCAATGATCTCTGAATCAAAGGTAATTCTTTTGCCACTTAAGGGGATATATCTACGAGTCACCATCCCTAAGGTGTCTTGTTGTGGTATCATGGCAACTCAACTCCTCGCTGCGTTGACAACCGATTACCACCTTCTTAAGTGCGGAATTGTTGTCCACCTAGTGAACCTTCGACATCTGTTCCACTCCATCCCTTTGGATTAATGCTTCGTATCTCAGCTTGAGAGATGTTCTTACCTCTCACTCCATGAGTTGATCTTGAATACTCGATCTTCGAGGAGATCGTTTTCTGGAGAGTCTCCTTCTGTCATTATCGTGTTGGATGAAGACCTCGCAAGCGAAGACGTCAAGATCGATTGAGTCAACAGATCAACACCCTCGATAAGACAGTTGGATCATGAAGTTTGTGATACTTAGTGTCCCCCTTTGTCTTCTTACCTCACGTCTTGAATCTTGGGACGAGATTCTTGTTTAGTGGGGGTGAGTTGTCACATCCCTAATTCTGGTCTGACCTATGCCAGCTTCCATGTGTGCATCATGTTTAAATTCAAATGAAATTTGAATTAAGGAATTTTCAAAGCCTCAGAATACCCCTAAAAATAACCAACATTTAAATCTTATCAAATGAGTCCAAGAAAATGTTCATGTTATTCTGTAAAAATATTGGCATGAGGTAAAATTCAAACCAATAATTTTGAAATTACAGAAATATTTATTTTGGGCCTTTGACTTAAACCAATGACATATTTGAGTTGAATTTATTTCTGTTATATAAGAAATAAAGTTCAAATATTTTTGTAAGTTTCCTGTGACCTTGGACTAGTTCCTGAGCTCACATGCAATTAATAGAAAGTTAAAAAAATGATTTGATGTTTTAAATCAAATCAAAACCAATTGCACAAAATAGAAAACATTAATAAATAGAAAAACCAAAGAGAGAGAGAGAGCCTACCTGGGGCACTTACCTGGCGCCACCAACCGGCCCAGCACTGCAGCTGGCCGGCCCAGCCCACCACTGCCTCCTCCCTATCGCCTTCCTCCTTGCGCCAGTAGGCAGGGACACGTGCCCGGCGCGCGCGGCCGCACCCCGGCCACCTCCTCCCTCCTAGCCTGCCTGGCTCCCCCTCGTCGCGCCTAGACGACGCCAGCGCGACGCCTGGACGCCCTGGACCCTCACTCTCTCCCGTGCCTCTCCCTGCCTCGTCTCTCTCTCCCTCTCTCTACCGAACCCGAGCGCAGCCGTCGCCACCGACGAGCACCGCCATGGCCACAGCCACTTCCTCGCCTCGTCGTTGCGCCCAGAGGCTCCGCCTCGACCCCCTCTTCCTCTACACCGAGCCACACGGTCCTGGACGCGCTGCAACGCCGCCACCGCCGTCGTTTCCCTCGTCGGCCACCGGAGATTGTTGCCGTCGATTCGCCGCCTCCCGAGCTACCCCGAGCCCGCTCTGACGCCTGCTGCAACCGCGGTGAGCCCCTGCCTCTTTCCCCTCTCTCCCCATGCTCGTCTGCGCCTTCTAGCCACCATGGCCATCGGAGCCGATTGCTCCTCGCCGCCGGCCATGTCGCCACCGTGGCCACCGTCACCTAGAGCCGCAACGGAGCGCGTCACTGTGCTCAGGGCACTCCCAGGGGCACGTAGCACACACCAGCGCCTCTCCTAGTGCCCTGCATCGCCTAACCGCCATTGGCCGAACTCCGGCCACCGCCTCGAGCTCGTTTCCGGCGAGCTCCGGCCGTCCCCGCTGCTGCCGCATGCCTCCCTGGATGCGGGCGAGCCCCAGCTCCCCGTGCGTGCTCTCGGTCGCCCGTTTGGTCGCCGGAGACACAGACCCGCAGCACGCCGCCGCGTCTGGCCTCGCCGGCGGCTAAACGCCGGCAGGCTTTGACCCGTTGACCGGCGGGTTTGACCCCGCTGACTTAGTTGACTAGGTGGGGCCCTCTGCTAATTAACCTAGTTTAGGTTTAATCAAAATTAGTTAGTCTAATTAGCTGATGACAAGTGGGGCCCACTGGTCAGGTTGACCTGGACGCCCCGTTGACCCCCTGACGTCACCCTGACGCACTGCTGATGCAATAACTAATTTCTGGATTTATTTTTATCTAGGAAATTCCAGAAAATGCTCTAAACTTCTAAAATTCATAGAAATTTAACCATAACTCCAAATGAAATAATTTTGATCTGAAAAATGATCAGAAAAATCCAATCTATCCATCTGCACTGGTTTCATGCATGTTTAAGCTACTTAACCTTGCTGTTCATATCAAAACATGATAATGCACTTTATGAATTCATAGTTTGAGTTTGAATTTGAATCTTTGGTTCAAATAAGCTCAAACCTTCCTGTTCTTAGCTGCATTAGCCCAAATCATAGCATATTGCCATGTCATAATCATGCATCATATTGTGCATTGCATTGATTGTATTTCTTCTCTCTTGCCGGTATTTGCCCCCTCTCGATAGACGTGTTCCGACGATGAGTTCGATGACACCGATGAAGAGCTATATTATCTTCAGAAGTGCCAGGCAAGCAAAACCCCCTTGTTCATTCTGGTATAATCCCACCCCCTCGCTCCTGCTCTCTTTTAATGCATTAGGACAATAACGATTCAACTGTACTTGCTGCGGTAGCTGAACCCCTTATCCTCTGCATGACCTATCATTGCCACAGTAAATAGATGAAACCCACTAGCATGAGTAGGAGTTGTTTGAGCCCTGTTGTGCCTACTCATTCATGCTTGTTTGTCATGCCTGCTACTGCTTAGAGTTGAGCCAGGTCTGATTCATCAGGGATGAATCAGAGGTGTGTGAACATGTCCTGCTGTGTGTGAGCTAAGTGTGTGAACACTATTTGGTAAAGGTAGCGGTGAGAGGCCATGTAGGAGTACATGGTGGGTTGTCTCATTGCAACCGTCCTCAGGAACTGAGTTCTGTGTTTGTGATCCATGAAACAGCTACTACCACGCATTGGGCCCGAAACCAATGGACCCTCTCGACTTCTTAATCACCCTTGTTCTCTGTCCAGGAGTTGCAACTAGTTTCTGGTGTTTGTAGGATATGTGTTGGAGGCCGTGGGCAGCGCTGACCCGAGGGGTGGGCTGTGATGCGGTAGATACATCGTGGCACGGTGTACCGGGCGCCCGTTTGGTGTCTCGGGAACCCTGCTCACATCGTTTGGGGCTGTGAGCGAAACCCCGGCCGGATCTCCTCGCGGATGGAACCCGAATAGGCGATAAACCTGGACTAGAGACTTGAGTGTTTAGGTAGGTCGTGGCCGACACCCACGTTGGGCTTCCGCTTGAAGGTTGCCGAGTACATGTCGTGTAAACGGCGGTAAGTGGTGAGAGCGTGTGTGAAGAAGTACACCCCTGCAGGGTTAACATCATCTATTCGAATAGCCGTGTCCGCGGAAAAGGACTTCTGGGTTGCCTGTATAGTTCATAGACAAGTGAAAGTGGATACTCTAAAATACGCAAGATAAGCGTGAGTGCTATGGATGGCGTTCTCGTAGGGAGACGGGAGCGGATCCATAGTGGTGTATTGATATGGTGAATATGTGGACTCGTGTGCGCCATCTCAAAAGAGTTACTTGCAGTCGTAGTTCAGGATAGCCACCGAGTCAAAGCTGGCTTGCTGCAGTTAAACCCCACCATCCCCTTTGTTGATAATGATGCATATATAGTTAGTTCTGATGTAAGTCTTGCTGGGTACATTTGTACTCACGTTTGCCTATTTTATGTTTTTTGCAGAGAGACTTCGGTCTCGTTAGTAGTTCCGCGTGGACTTCGACGTTTAGCTTGATACCTCAGCTACGATCTTGTGCCCTCGGCAGGATCTGGTAGATAGTCAGGCTTCTAAGCCTTTTTTATTTGTAGATGTCTGTACTCAGACATGTTAGTTTCCGCTTGTGCTTGACTTGTATGCTCTGAATGTTGGGTCGTGAGACCTATGTTTGTAATATCTCGCTCCTCGGAGCCTAATGAATAAATACTTGAGTCGTAGAGTCATGTTTTGATGCCATGTTGTATTTGCACATATCGAGCATATTGTGTGTATGTTATTGAAATGCTTGGTATGTGTGGGATCTGACTATCTAGTTGTTTATCCTCAGTAACCCCTCTTACCGGGAAATGTCTCCTAGTGTTTCCACCGAGCCAGGGTAGCTTGCTACTGCTCCGGAACACTTAGGCTGGCCGGCATGTGTCCTTCTTCGTTCCTGTGTCTGTCCCTTCGAGGAAATGTCACGCGATGAATACCGGAGTCCTGTTAGCCCGCTACAGCCCAGTTCACCGGAGTCCTGCTAGACCAGTGCTACAGCCTGGATTCACTCGCTGATGACCGACACGTTCGATGCTGGGTCATGGATGCCTGTCCCTGTAAGTCTGTGCCACTTTGGGTTTACGACTAGCCATGTCAGCCCGGGGTCCTTATCATATGGATGCTAGCAACACTATCATATACGTGTGCCAAAAGGCGCAAACGGTCCCGGGCAAAGGTAAGGCGACACCCGTGGGAATACCGTGCGTGAGGCCGCAAAGTGATATGAGGTGTTACATGCTAGATCGATGTGGCATTGAGTCGGGGTCCTGACAACCTACTAACCGGAGGCCCAGTCCAAATTGCTATTTTTTTTGCCTATTCCAGTGTTTCACAGAAAAGGAATATCAAACGGAATCCAAAAGGAATGAAACCTTCAGGAGCGTGATTTTTGGAACGAACGTGATCCAGAGGACTTGGAGTGGACGTCAAGAAAGAAGCAAGGAGGCCACGAGGCAGGGAGGCGCGCCTGCCCCCTGGGCGCGCCCCCCACCCTCGTGGGCCCCATGCAGCTCCACCGACCTACTTCTTCCATCTATATATATCCACGTACCCCGAAAACATCCGAGAGCACCACGAAACCCTATTTTCACCGCCGCAAACTTCTGTACCCGTGAGATCCCATCTTGGGGCCTTTTCCGACGCTCTGCCGGTGGGGGAATTGATCACGGAGGGCTTCTACATCAACACCATAGCCTCTCTGATGATGTGTGAGTAGTTTACCTCAGACCTTCGGGTCCATAGTTATTAGCTAGATGGCTTCTTCTCTCTCTTTGGATCTCAATACAAAGTTCTCCTCGGTTCTCTTGTAGATCTATTTGATGTAACTCTTTTTGTGGTGTATTTGTCGAGATCCGATGAATTGTGGGTTTATGATCAAGATTATCTATGGACAATATTTGAATCTCCTCTGAATTCTTTTATGTATGATTTTTTATCTTTGCAAGTCTCTTCGAATTATCGGTTTGGTTTGGCCTACTAGATTGATCTTTTTCGCAATGGGAGAAGTGCTTAGCTTTGGGTTCATCTTGCGGTGTTCGATCCCAGTGATAGAAGGGGAACCGATACGTATTGTATTGTTGCCATCGAGGATAAAAAGATGGGGTTTATGTCATATTGCTTGAGTTTATCCCTCTACATCATGTCATCTTGCCTAATGCGTTACTCTATTATTATGAACTTAATACTCTAGATGCATGCTGGATAGCGGTCGATGTGTGGACTAATAGTAGTAGATGCAGAATCGTTTCGGTCTACTTGTCGCGGACGTGATGCCTATATACATGATCATGCCTAGATATTCTCATAATTATGCACTTTTCCATCAATTGCTCGACAGTAATTTGTTCACCCACTGTAATACTTATGCTATCTTGAGAGAAGCCACTAGTGAAACTTATGGCCCCCGGGTCTATCTTCCATTATATTAATCTCCCATCAACTCGCCAATTTATGTCGCCGTTTATTTTGCAATCTTTACTTTCCAATCTATACAATAAAAATACCAAGAATATTTATTTTATTATCTCTATCAGATCTCACTTTTGCAAGTGGCCATGAAGGGATTGACAACTCATTTATCACATTGGTTGCAAGGTTCATAATTGTTTGTGCAGGTATAAGGCGACTTGCGTGTGGCCTCCTACTGGATTGATACCTTGGTTCTCAAAACTGAGGGAAATACTTACGCTACTTTGCTTCATCACCCTTTCCTCTTCAAGGGAAAAACCAACGCAAGCTCAAGAGGTAGCACTTCGAACAATCTATTTGCAGGTACCCTTGTGATGATTATCCTGGGTATTTATCTATAGTGCGGGGAAAATGTTTGCTCTACAAGGAGGACAGGAAATCATCAAGTGATAAAATCATTGAATGATAATACAAATGTGGAGAAGTACATTGAGTACTAAATGAATTATATCTGTCTTGGTTGGATATTCTATGACTACTATTCTTTGATTCTCTAACCTTGTAGGAAAAGAAACCACATCTGAAGCATATCCACTTCGGGCAATTTTCCCATACTTATCTTGCTCCATTCATAATCAAATACCTAACTTGCAGGAAGCTTACATCTCGTGTAGATTCAATTTGTGCTCTAAGAAAACCTTCATGGCTTATCTTTCGTCACAAATCCTTCAATATATTTATTATGTTTAATTTAGTATGAAGATTGTGTGACAGGAATTACCTTAGACACCGTTGAGTGCATTGAAGTCAAGGATGAAATCATAAATCAATGTCACTCATACAAAGAATAATCTCATCTCCCTCCGGTCTATTTATGCTCTGATGCATACTTTCAGGGCAAGAGTGCTTTATCTTCGTAATTTTCTCTCCTCTTTCACTATTATTCGCATTTCATTCCATTCATTATCCATCCTTCGATGTGATATCTTTTGTCAACAATCATCCAAAAAGGGGGAGATTGTTTGTGCAATATCTACATACCTTGTGTTTTGGAGATTGTTGAGATAAAGAGGTATGGACTGATTTGTTTGCTAGTCAATACAGAGAGAAATAGTCCATATAGAACTGAAGAAAATGTTGTCTCCGGTGTCAAGTTCGAGGAACTTCACTGAAGTATATCTGCGTTGCAGAGAAGAACGGGCTATATCTGTTGAAGTCATATAGACGAGATGATTAATGTGAAGAATTTAACCCCTCGAAGTTTTACTGCTGAAGCGAAGCATTTGGTTCGGATTCTTCATCTGAAGAAATTGGCTGCAGCGAATGGAAAACAGAGACAAAGTGAAGACGTAGTATTCATTTCGTTCTTCTTCTTTCATTTATTTGATTCATAGGACCTCCTTACTATTGAGAGGGGTATAGGTTCCCGAAGCTTAGATCTGCTGTGATGCTTAGCCAAAACCTATGAAAGTTGCGAGAGAAATCTCTTTATGTTTCGAGCAAATACTTGTCAGCAAGAGACTGTGATCTTCTTCGCTGTGAGAGATTTGTCTCGGACCAAGGAGTTAGCATTACTTACTTCCCAAGAAATGTTACCGTTATGCTCAAATCCGAGCGTTGGACTCGTCATTCGGCCATTGGCTGATCCCGATGTCTAATTTAGTCATTTGCCATCAGGGAAGACTGTGGCTATAAATAGCCACCCCGCTCCAATATTGTCCGTTGGCTGCTCCGATTGAGATTTCTTAGAAGATTGATTTGAGCACCCCCTCTCCGAGTGATTTGAGTTTAAGATCCATTGAGGGAAAATCAAGAGCCCAAACTTAGACAGTGGTTTAGCATCACAGTAGTTCTGAGTGAGAGTTCTTGTATCTATTACTCTTGAGAGCTGCGCACTCTCTAGACGGATAGGTTTCCACTCGATTGTTGAAGAGTTGTTGTCTTCACTAAGCTAGATCTTCAGCAACCAAGAGTGATTGTGGTTCAGGAAGGTCGACCAAAGGTTTGGAGATCGCCTACAAGGATCTACCACGAGTGAAATTAACCTGAGTCTGATCAGCTCTATGTTGAAGGAGAATAGGGTGAAGAGAGTTTATCTTTCGTGTCAAGTCACAGCCTGATGAGCACATGGGTACATCATACACGACATTCCAGAAGTGTGCAAAATTTAGTTGGAAAGAATTACTAAGCCGAATCAAGCAAACACATGCCTAGGTGAACGCTAACTTAAGTTCATACTATAATCTTGAATACATGGCTGCACTTTCATCTCCATTTTTGTTGGTTGAACTTAGGTATCACATGGAAGAAATCCAACAACATATGATCTCTTGAAGCAACCGGTTTGGAGGAACAAGTTTGGAGATAACAAGTTTCAAGTGAAGCTGATGCTATTAGTTTTTACCTCTGATGTTTCATTTTGTCACACCCATGTGGTGCAGAGACGGGGCCATAGGGGTACATCACCATAAGCTACATCAAATTATCTTTCCAATGCAAGAAGGTCACATCATTTGGAGTTGTGAGTCAAAAGTTCTAGTCATTCTCGTGGAAGGTGTCCAGGCTGTCAAGGCTTCGCGAATTTCCGAGAGGCTCTCCAACAACTCCCATAGTTGACTGCTTATTCACCCAAGGAAGCCATGCAAACCTGCTTACTTTAAAACCATTTTCACACCTATCTAAGGGGGGTTGTCCCTGCTATAAAACTCCATCTCCCCCATCCTCTAGAAAAACCTTTTGTCAAACCATTTAGCTACAAGCTTATGCAGCAAGACTGCTAGACAGATCCGAGAGATCTTTCTACCTTTACTCTTGTGAGTTCATTTGGATTCTCGAGAAGGAGCCTCTGGTTCCCCCTAGTTCGTGCTCTACGGTTCCGACCGTTTTGTGTGGATTAGTCTCGGTTTGTGGTTCTACGATTGTTTGGATAGCGGGTTGGAGTTCTTGTAGCTTCGGTCATCCATCCCCAACGTACGGGTTGCATCCAACCTTGGCAGGTATAAAGCTAGTTATCCTGGCTGCTTGCAAATAGTTATCCCTTCTGATTCGATCCTACGACATGAAGATCGGGCCACTCTTGGGTGTGAACTCGTTCATCGGGTTCCCGCCTATCACAGCCCCTCCAACCAGACATAGGCCTTTGGCAGAAGGGTGAACTGGTCTACCAAATTTGATTGTCGCCATCGAGCACCACTGGTTCATTCTACTTCACTGCAATTCCTTCAGCAGTTTTTATTCATGCTCGGTGTCGATAGTTTATCTGATCATTATCTTCTGTTGTATTTTATTTTCACATTATAATTCCATTCTGTCATCAACTTCGGATATCGTTGTGTTCATTCCGTTTCATTCTCATCACTAGTATTCATTCATCACCGTCATATTCCTCGGTTCACCAGTGAAATCATACTATCGTATTATTTCTCTATGCGTATCATGTTGTGTCTCATTCGATTGCATCAATTTGCATGTTGCATTACTCTCATCGTGGTTAAACCTGTGATTTCCCAAGCTCGTACTATTATCACTGCTTTAACTGAAGAATATGCTTCTACGAAGAATATTGATTCAGCTCATTTCCTTCTTTACATTATTCCGCTGATGTGATAGGGAACGGTTACAAAACATTCGAAAGAATTTTTGAATCTCCCATTCACCCCCCCCCCCCTCTAGTCGATATACTCTCGGTCCTTACATGTAGAGATGGCGAGGGCAATTTTATGGAAGCTCTTCCTTGGTAATACATGGTATCAACGATGCAACAGCAATGAAAGTTATTGCATGCCGTGAAGCCCTTGCTTTGGCGGGTGACCTGATGATATAGAACTTCGTAATACCGTCTGACTTGAAGCTGATAGTGAATGATATCCACAAGGGAACTAATGGTGCTTATGGCACCATCAATTCAGAGATTAAGAATAGGGCTTTATTGTATTATTGCAAGTTTACCTTTGAAGACCGAGCCGCCAATAGCGAAGTTGATAGGCTAGCCAAGTTTTCCAATTCTCTAGATCAGGGGAGACACATTTGGTTGATTCAAACCAATGATCCCTTTGTAATTCCACTACATGTGGAATTTGAGCAATATAACTTGGTGATACCCCTAAAAAAAGTTGCGCCTACAGCGAACTGCCCAACACAACGGCTCCTTAGCATACAGACCCCACCGCGTGTGGTACAGACGTCAATGTTCATACTCTTGCAATTGTATCCTCTTTTATTTTATTATGTCACATTTTTCACTTCTTTTTCCTCAAATATTTTAGCTAAAATGCACAACATATATATATATATATGAATAATTATTTTCACATATTTAAAATGTGTCCATGTATTTTAAAAATATATTGATTTAATTAGAAAATTATTCGAGTATTTAAAATAAAATTCATATAATTTTCAAAACAGGTTTTCGTGTTTCATCAAATGTTCAAATAACTTTTCAAAAGTGTCCACGCTTTTCAAAATATGCTCATGTAACTAAAAAGTGTTCAAGCATTAAAAATATTTGAATACGTAAAAAACATGGTCCAAATTTTTTCAATTTCATGTAATCAATTAAAGCTTGCACCCATTTAAAATAAGTGTTCAAAATGTCTGTGCAAATTGAAGGCATTTCCTACAGTTTTACAAGCAGTGCTCACATAGTTAAAAATGATAATGTAATTTCAAAAGGTGTTTAGGTGTTTAAATTATAATATTCATATTTTTCTCTGAAATGTTCAAGTACATTTAAAATGTTTTAAGACATGGTTAAACAATCTTAATGTAACTAAAATAAATTTTACACATTTTACTTTTTCATATTACTAAAAAACTTGCATATTTGAAAAAAAAATCGTGCATTTAGAAAAAAATGCATTTTATAATGTAATAACGTATTATTGATATAAAAACAATAAAGTTGGTTATATTTTAGAAAAGGAAGATAAACAAAAGATAGAGAATGTAAAAGGAAAATGGATAAAAGAAAAAGGGGAAAGGAAAAAAAAGGAAAATAGAAAAAAAGAAAATAACTAGAAAGAAAGCCCTAGAAACCTGGTTCTTGAAGAAATGTGCGCAGGAAACCAAAACGGGTAATTGACCGAAAGTAACCCACCCCCAACCCTTCAATGTTTGCCTGACCCACTCTTGGTGCGCTGTAGGTGATACCCTGAAATTCTCTTTTTTCAGGAAAACTTCCAATCTATTCATCAACTATTAAGTAGTACAAACAACACCAGTAGTTAAAAATACAACCAGGTCCGTAGTCCACCTAGCAACGACTACAAACACTGGAACGAGCCGAAGGCGCACCGCCGTCATCACTCCTCCCTCATCGGAGCCTGAGACGTCTCCATCGTATCTACTTTTCCAAACACTTTTGCTCTTGTTTTGGACTCTAATTTGCATGATTTGAAAGAAACAAATCCGGACTGACGATGTTTTCAGTTGAACAACCATGGTATTTTTTTTTGTGCGGAAATAAAAATTCTCAGAATCGGGCGAAACTTTCTGAAGATTTTTAATAGAATATATAGAAACTACTGGAATGAAAATCTACCGGAAGTGGCCACCAGTTGCCCACAAGGCAACAGGGGGCACCTACCCCCTCCCCCCCCCAGGGCATGCCCTGATGCCTTATGGGGCCCATGTGACTCCGTTTGACCTAATGCCAGCGCTATAAATTCTGTTTCCCCGAGAAAATATATAAAAAAAGAAGTTTCATCACATTTTATGATATAGAGCCGCCACCACCTTTTTTTCTTCATGAGGAGGGTTGTTCTAGAGTCCGTTCGGGGCTCCGAAGAGGGAGATTCGTCGCACAACCCTTCTTCATCAATAACTTCATGATGCTCACCATCGGGAGTGAGTAATTCCTTCATAGGTTGCTAGACGGTGATGGAGTTGGATGAATATTTGTCATGTAATCGAGTCAATTTGTTAGGGATTGATCCCTAGTACCCACTATGTTCTAAGATTGATGTTGTTGTGACTTTGCTATGCTTAATGCTTGTCACTAGGGCCCGAGTGTCATGATTTCAGATCTGTACCTATTATGCTTTCATGAATATATAAGTGTGTTTAAGATTCTATCTTGCAAGTTGTATGCACCTATTACGTGTTCTAATCCGTAGACCCCAAAGTGACAACAATTGGAATTCACTCCGGTGAGGATCGTAGTATGAGGAGTTCATATATTCACTAAGTGGTAATACTTTGTTCCGGTTCTCTATTAAAAGGAAACATTAATATTTCCTAGATTTCATTATGGACCTCGCTGCCACGGGAGGGTAGGTCAAAAAGTGTCATGCAAGTTTTTATTATAAGCACGTATGATTATTTACGAAATACATCACTGGTGCAGCGACGTACTATACAAACAGTTTTTAACCCCTTTCCGCGACAGAGTTTTAAACCATAGCCTTGCCCATGTGTGCGATAAGGGGGTCCTTCCCACACGACCCAGAAACCGTCGGCGATAGGGAGTAGGAATGCATATGTTTTGTAGAACTAAGCGTATGCGATGCTGGCATCTATCCCAAATGCGAGTCGTCACCAATTGTTTGTGATATATTGAATACCCCAAACACTCCATCCTTACTTCTCATGTGTGCTTGCATTACCATTACAGTCGGTATCGTGTGGTGCAATATTTACAATGCGCGCCCCATCACAAACAGTTCATGATTGTAAAGTGTGTGTGATAAGGAGTCTATCACACACATTATTTTTCTCACACCATATGCGATTTGATGTAAGAGTGGTGCATACAGTTGTCCCTACAAAGTTGTATGCGAAGTTTGAATACATCCCACACGATACTCTGTCCATAAATATTTGCAATATATAAAATGTCCCAAACGATTCATCATAGTACAAGTGTCAGATGAAGGCCTATCGCATGCGTTCTTCAATGAGCAAACATTTACGATGCGCACGACCTCATAAACAATCCATAATTGTCAAGCATGTACGATAAGGTAACTTTTACAAACATTTAGTAAGAAGGAACTGTGTGCGCTGTTGTTATTAATATCACACATTTTTATTGGCTGATCGTGTGTGCGGTAGAGATTCAACGCAAACGTAGTGATCTGAGAAACGTGTCTGATCTTGTCGTTTATCACAGACGTTTTCTTTCGAAAACCATGTGCAGTGTAATGGTGTGCAGAGCATAATTTATCCCTAATTTAATCCATGTATTTAAAATTCGCATAATTTAAATTTAAAACTATTTTTGAATTTGAAAATAGGCAATCACTTATTTCATATTGAACCATGTTTATTACAAATATCCTTATGATGGTTTATTGCTTCGAAAGTAAATCAATTGATGATGGTTTCCATCACAGAAAATGATTTTAGACAATGTTTTTTTCGTCACAAGGTTTTTGTCACAATATAACACACATTATGTAGTGGGACGAAACTGTTGGTCGATATAAAGTTAATATCGAAAAAAACTAAGGGCATCTCCAAAGCGGTACCCCAAACCTCCCGTAAAGGTTCGAACTACGTGGTCCAGACGGTTTTAACATTCCAACACGGTCTCCTAAACATCCACAGACCGGTCGGTATCTTTGTTTCCCTATAAACCGAAAGCAAATTTGGTGGGGCTTGACAGGAGTCCAGACAACATGTGGGAGTCCACTTGGCCAACTGTCAGCTTGATGGCATGCCCTCACAACTTATGTGTTTTGTTCTCTAGGTCGGCCCGCCTCCGTTGTCCAGATTTGTTGTGTGTTTATGAGACATGGTTGGATGGCCGACTCCAGTAACATATCCGCGGACACACCCGGATGTGTTCCGTAGACAGATAATGTCTCTGTTTTAGGGGATAGCGTTGGAGCTGCCTTAAATACTGCATTTTTGCCACAATATTTATTTACTCTTCAAAATTCGATTATTGACGAAAAAGGGTTTCCCCTTGCTTTATATATAAAGCAACCATCACAGAATAAGCCAAATCCAACCGACACACACACACACACACACACACACACACACACACACACACCACACCACACCACACGATACCACACACACCCAAGGATGGATACAAGGACGCTGAAAAAGCAACACCACCCCAACAAACTCGAAGCAAACATCAGATGAAACACTAAGCACTACTACAAAGCCGTCGGGACCCTTAACCGTGGGTGATCCACCGCGAAGAGGAGAAGCCGTGTATGACAAACAATGATCTCCAAGGCGGCGCCTTCAGCAAGGGAACACCACCGTAGCGTCACCACCGCCCAATCCAAAGGTTAGGGTTTCCCTTGGAGCACCACGACGACAAATGAGATGTCATGACGACGCCTTCAAGAAGAGGACGACGCCAGAACGCCACAGTGGCTGGTCTGGCAAGACAGAGCGGGTTTTCACCCCGGCCAACACTCACCATCACCAGATTGGATTATGGACAACCGCAACACCACCATTGAACGACATGAAGGAAATATGCCCTAGAGGCAATAATAAAGTTATTATTTATTTCCTTATATCATGATAAATGTTTATTATTCATGCTATAATTGTATTAACTGGAAACTTAGTACATGTGTGAATACATAGACAAAAACAGAGTGTCCCTAGTATGCCTCTACTTGACTAGCTCGTTTATCAAAGATGGTTATGTTTCCTAACCATAGACATGTGTTGTCATTTGATGAATGGGATCACATCATTAGGAGAATGATGTGATGGACAAGACCCATTCATTAGCTTAGCATTATGATTGTTACAGTTTCATTGCTACTGCTTTCTTCATGACTTATACATGTTCCTCAGACTATGAGATTATGCAACTCCCGAATACCGGAGGAACACTTAGTGTTCTATCAAACGTCACAATGTAACTGGGTGATTATAAAGATGCTATACAGGTGTCTCAGATGGTGTTTTTTGAGTTGGCATAGATTGAGATTAGGATTTGTCACTCCGATTGTCGGAGAGGTATCTTTGGGCCCTCTCGGTAGTGCACGTCACTATAAGCCTTGCAAGCAATGTGACTAATGAGTTAGTTATGGGATGATGTATTACGGAACAATTAAAGAGACTTGCCGGTAACGAGATTGAACTAGGTATGATGATACCTACGATCGAATCTCTGGCAAGTAACATCCCAATGACAAAGGGAACAACGTATGTTGTTATGCGGTTTCGTCGATAAAGATATTCGTAAAATATGTAGGAGCCAATATGAGCATCCAGGTTCCGCTATTAGTTATTGACCAGAGATGTGTCTCGGTCATGTCTACATAGTTCTCGAACCTGTAGGGTCCGCACGCTTAACGTTCGATGATGATTTGTATTATGAGTTTATGTGATTTGATGACCGAAGGTTGTTCGGAGTCCCGGATGAGATCACGGACATGACGAGGAGTCTCGAAATGGTCGAGAGGTAAAGAACGATATATTGGAAGGCTATATTCGGACATCAGAAAGGTTCCGAGTGATTCGGGTATTTTTCGGAGTACCGGAGAGTTACGGGAATTCGCGTGGGGAAAGTAGTGGGCCTTAATGGGCCGTACGGGAAAGGAGAGAAGGACCTCAAGGGGTGGACGCGTGCCCCCCATGGGCTGGTCCGAATTGGACTAGGAGGGAGTGGCGTCCCCCCTCCTTCCTTCTCCCCTATTCCTCCTACCCTTCCTTCTCCTAGTTGGAATAGGAAAGGGGGGCCGAATCCTACTTGGACCGGGAGTCCAGGTAGGACTCCCCCCCTTTTGGCGCGCCCCCTCTAAGGCCGGCCTCCTCTTCCTCCCTCCTTTATATACGTGGGTAGGGGGCACCCCAAAGACACACAAGTTGATCTTTTAGCCGTGTGCGGTGCCCCTCTCCACAGTTACACACCTTGGTCATATCGTCATAGTGCTTAGGCGAAGCCCTGCGCCGGTAACTTCATCATCACCGTCATCACGCCGTCGTGCTGATGAAGCTCTCCCTCGACACTCAACTGGATCAAGAGTTCGTGGGACGTCACCGAGCCGAAGGTGTGCAGATCGCGGAGGTACCGTACTTTCAGTACTAGGATCGGTCGGATCGTGAAGACGTACGACTACATCAACCGCGTTGTCATAACGCTTCCGCTTACGGTCTACGAGGGTATGTGGACTACACTCTCCCCTCTCGTTGCTATGCATCACCATGATCTTGCGTGTGCGTAGGAAATTTTTGAAATTACTGTGTTCCCCAACAGTGGCATCCGAGCGAGGTCTATGCATAGATGTTATATGCACGAGTAGAACACAAAGAGTTGTGAGTGATAATAGTCATACTGCTTACCAGCATGTCATATACTTTGATTCGGCGGTATTGTTGGATGAAGCGGCTCAGACCGACATTACGCGTACGCTTACACGAGACTGGTTCTACCAACATGCTTCGCAGACAAGTGGCTAGTGGGTGTTTGTTTCTCCAACTTTAGTTGAATCGAGTGCCCGGTCCTTGTTGAAGGTTAAAACAGCACACATGACGAAAAATTGTTGTGGTTTTGATTCATAGGTAAGAGCAGTTCTTGCTAGGCCCATAGCAGCCACGTAAAACTTGCAACAACAAAATAGAGGACATATAACTTGTTTTTGTAGGGCATGTTGTGATGTGATATGGTCAAGACATGATGAGATATAAATTGTTGTATGAGATGATCATGTTTTGTTTAAGTTATCGGCAACCGGCAGGAGCCTTATGGTTGTCTTATTATTGCATAAGATGCAAGCGCCATACAATTGCTTTACTTTATCGCTATGTGATAGCAATAGTTGCAAAAGCAATAGTTGGCGAGACGACCATATGACGACACGTTGATAGAGATCAAGATGATGGAGATCATGGTATCATGCCGGTGATGATGAAGATCATGACGATACTTTGGAGATGGAGATCAAAGGCACAAGATGATGATGGCCATATCATATCACTTATATTGATTGCATGTGATGTTTATCCTTTATGCATCTTATTTTGCTTAGTACGGTGGTAGCATTATAAGATGATCTCTCACTAAATTTCAAGGTACAAGTGTTCTCCCAGAGTATGCACCGTTGCTACAGTTCGTCGTGTCGAGACACCACGTGATGATCGGGTGTGATAAGCTCTACGTTCACATACAAAGGGTGCAAGCCAGTTTTGCACACGCAAAATACTCAGGTTAAACTTGACGAGCCTAGCATATGCAGATATGGCCTTGGAACACTGGGACCGAAAGGTCGAGCGTGAATCATATAGTAGATATGATCAACATAGTGATGTTCAACATTGAAAACTACTCCATCTCACGTGATGATCAGACATGGTTTAATTGATATGGATCACATGATCACTTAGATGACTAGAGGGATGTCTATCTAAGTGGGAGTTCTTAAGTAATATGATTAATTGAACTTTAATTATCATGAACTTAGTCCTGATAGTATTAGCATATCTATGTTCTAGATCAATAGCTCGCGATGTAGCTCCCCGTTCATTTTTTATATGTTCCTAGAGAAAAACTATGTTGAAAGATGATATTAGCAATGATGCGGACTAGGTCCGTGATCTGAGGATTATCCTCATTGTTGCACAGAAGAATTATGTCCTTGATGCACAACTAGGTGATAGACCTATTGCAGGAGCAAATGCAGATGTTATGAATGTTTGGCAAAGCTCGATATGATGACTACTTGATAGTTTAGTGCACCATGCTTTCCGGCTTAGAACCGGGACTTCAAAAACGTTTTGAATGCCACGGAGCATATAAGATGTTCCAAGAGCTGAAATTGGTATTTCAGACTCATACCCGAGTCGAGAGGTATAAGACCTCTGACAAGTACTTTGCCTACAAGATGGAGGAGAATAGCTCAACCAGTGAGCATGTGCTCAGATTGTGTGAGTACTACAATCGCTTGAATCAAGTGGGAGTTAATCTTCCAGATAAGATAGTGATTGACAGAGTTCTCTAGTCACTATCACCAAGTTATTAGAACTTCGTGATGAACTATAATATGTAAGGGATGACGAAAACGATTCCCGAGCTCTTCGCGATCCTGAAATCAGCGAAGGTAGAAATCAAGAAAAGCATCAAGTGTTGATGGTTGACAAGACCACTAGTTTCAAGTAAAAGGGCAAGAAAAAGAAAGGGAACTTCAAGAAGAATGGCAAGCAAGTTGCCACTCCCATGAAGAAGCCCAAAGATAGACACAAGCCTGAAACTGAGTGCTTCTACTGCAAAGGAAATGGCCACTGGAAGTGGAACTGCCCCAAAAACTTGGCAGGTAAGAAGGATGGCAAAGTGAACAAATTTATATTTGATATATATGTTATTGATGTGTACTTTACTAGTGTTTATAGCAACCCCTCGGTATTTGATACTCGTTCAGTTGCTAAGAGTGGTAACTTGAAACAGGAGTTGCAAAAATAAACAGAGACTAGTTAAGGGAGAGGTGACGATGTGTGTTGGAAGTGATTCCAAGATTGATAAGATCAACATCGCACACTCCCTTTACCTTCGGGACTAGTGTTGGACCTAAAATAAATGTTATTTGGTGTTTGCGTTGAGCATGAATATGATTGGATCATGTTTATTGCAATACGGTTATTCATTTAAGTCAAAGAATAATTGTTGTTCTATTTACATGAATAAAACCTTCTAGGGTCATACACTCAATATAAATGGTTTATTAAATCTCGATCGTAGTGATACATATATTCATTATATTGAAGCCAAAAGATGCAAAGTTAATAATGATAGTGCAACTTATTTGTGGCACTGTCGTTTAGGTCATATTGGTGTAAAGAGCATGAAGAAACTCCATGTTGATGGACTTTTGGAATCACTTGATTATGAATCACTTGATGATTGCGAACCATGCCTCATAGGCAAGATGACTAAGACTCCGTTCTCCGGAACAATGGAGCGAGCAACTGACTTATTGCAAGTAATACATACTGATGTATGCGGTCTGATGAGTGTTGAGGCTCGTGGCGGGTATCATTATTTTCTGACCTTCACAGATGATTTGAGAAGATATGGGTATATCTACTTAAAGAAACATAAGTCTAAAACATTTGAAAAGTTCAAAGAATTTCAGAGTGAAGTGGAAAATCATCATAACAAGAAAATAAAGTTTCTACAATATAATCGCGGAGGCGAATATTTGAGTTACGAGTTTGGTATTCATTTGAAACAATGTGGAATAGTTTCGCAACTCATGCCACCTGGAACACCACAATGTAATGGTGTGTTCGAATGTCATAACAATACTTTATTAGATATGGTGCAATCTAAGATGTCTCTTACCGAATTACCACTATCGTTTTGGGGTTATGCATTAGAGACAGATGCGTTCACGTTAAATAGGGCACCATGTAAAAATCCGTTGAGACGACATCGTATGAACTGTGGTTTAACAAGAAACCTAAGCTGTCGTTTCTTAAAGTTTGGGGTTGTGATGCTTATGTGAAAAAGTTTCAACCTGATAAGCTTAAACCCAAATCGGAGAAGTGCATCTTCATAGAATACCCAAAAGAAACTGTTGGGTACACCTTCTATCACATATCCGAAGGCAAGATCTTTGTTGCTAAGAGTGGATCCTTTCTAGAGAAGGAGTTTCTCTCGAAAGAAGTGAGTGGGAGAAAAGTAGAACTTGATGAGGTAATTGTACCTTCTCCCGAATTGGAAAGTAGTTCATCACAGAAATCAGTTCCAGTGATGCCTACACCAATTAGTGAGGAAGTTAATGATGTTGATCATGAAACTTCAGATCAAGTTACTACCGAACCTCGTAGGTCAACCAGAGTATGTTCCGCACCAGAGTGGTACGGTAATCCTGTTCTGGAAGTCATGTTACTAGACCATGATGAACCTACGAACTATGAGGAAGCGATGGTGAGCCCAGATTCCGCGAAATGGCTTAAGGCCATGAAATCATCCATGTATGAGAACAAAGTATGGACTTTGATTGACTTGCCGGATGATCGATGAGCCATTCAGAATAAATGGATCTTCAAGAGGAGGACAGACGCTAATAATAGTGTTACTATCTACAAAGCTTGAATTATCGCAAAAGGTTTTTGACAAGTTCAAGGTGTTGACTACGATGAGATTTTCTCACTCGTAGCGATGCTTAAGTCTGTCCGAATCATGTTAGCGATTGCCACATTTTATGAAATCTGGCAAATGTATGTCAAAACTACATTCCTTAATGGATTTCTTAAAGAATAGTTGTATATTATGCAACCAAAAGGTTTTGTCAATCCTAAAGGTGCTAACAAAACGTGCAAGCTCCAGCGATCCATCTATTGACTGGTGCAAGAATCTCGGAGTTGGAATATACGCTTTGATGAGTTGATCAAAGCATATAGTTTTTTACACACTTGCGGTGAAGGTTGTATTTACAAGAAAGTGAGTGGGAGCGCTACAACTTTTCTGATAAGTATATGTGTATGACATATTGTTGATCGAAAATGATATAGAATTTTCTGGAAAACATAAAGGAGTGTTTGAAAGGAGTTTTTCAAAGAAAGACCTCTGTGAAGCTGCTTACATATTGAGCATCAAGATCTATAGAGATAGATCAAGATGCTTGATAAGTTTTTTAGTGAGTACATACCTTGACAAGTTTTTGAAGTAGTTAAAAATGGAACAGTCAAAGAAGGAGTTCTTGCCTGTGTTGCAAGGTGTGAAATTGAGTAAGACTCAAAGCCCGACCACGACAGAAGATAGAGAGAGAATGAAAGTCATTCCCTATGCCTCAGCCATAGGTTCTATAAAGTATGTCATACTATGTACCAGACCTATTGTATACCCTGCCCTGAGTTTGGCAAGGGAATACAATAGTGATCTAGGAGTAGATCACTGGACATTGGTCAAAATTATCCTTAGAGGACTAAGGAAATATTTCTCGGTTATGGAGGTGATAAAGAGTTCATCGTAAAGAGTTACGTCAATGCAAGCTTTGACACCGATCTGGATGACTCTGAGTCTCGATCTGGATACATATTGAAAGTGGGAGCATTTAGCTAGAGTAGCTCCGTGCAGAGCATTGTAGACATAGAAATTTGCAAAAATACATACGGATCTGAATGTGACAGACCCATTGACTAAACCTCTCTCACAAGCAAAACATGATCACACCTTACTACTCTTTGGGTATTAATAACATGGTGATGTGAACTACATTATTGACTCTAGTAAACCCTTTGGGTATTGGTCACATGGCGATGTGAACTATAGAGTGTTAAATCACATGACGATGTGCACTATTGGTGTTAAATCACATGGCGATGTGAACTAGATTATTGACTCTAGTGCAAGTGGGATACTGAAGGAAATATGCCATAGAGGCAATAATAAAGTTATTATTTATTTCCTTATATCATGATAAATGTTTATTATTCATGCTAGAATTGTATTAACCGGAAACTTAGTACATGTGTGAATACATAGACAAAAATAGAGTGTCCCTAGTATGCCTCTACTTGACTAGCTCGTTTATCCAAGATGGTTATGTTTCCTAACCATAGAGCTGTCATTTGATAAACGGGATCACATCATTAGGAGAGAGATGTGATGGACAAGACCCATTCGTTAGCTTAGCATTATGATCGTTACAGTTTCATTGCTACTGCTTTCTTCATGACTTATACATGCTCCTCAGACTATGAGATTATGCAACTCTCGAATACCGGAGGAACACTTAGTGTGCTATCAAACGTCACAACGTAACTAGGTGATTATAAAGGGCTCTGCAGGTGTCTCCAATGGTGTTTTTTGAGTTGGCATAGATCGAGATTAGGATTTGTCACTCCGATTGTCGGAGAGGTATCTCTGGGCCCTCTCGGTAGTGCACATCACTATAAGCCTTGCAAGCAATGTGACTAATGAGTTAGTTACGGGATGATGTATTACGGAACGATTAAAGAGACTTGCCGGTAACGAGATTGAACTAGGTATGATGATACGGACGATCGAATCTCAGGCAAGTAACATAACAATGACAAAGGGAACAACGTATGTTGTTATGCGGTTTGGCTGATAAAGATCTTTGTAGAATATGTAGGAGCCAATATGAGCATACAGGTTCCGCTATTGGTTATTGATCAGAGATGTGTCTCGGTCATGTCTACATAGTTCTCGAACCCGTAGGGTCCGCACACTTAACGTTCGATGACGATTTGTATTATGAGTTCATGTGATTTGATGACCGAAGGATGTTCAGAGTCCCGGATGAGATCACGAACATGACAAGAAGTCTCGAAATGGTTGAGAGGTAAAGATCGATATATTGGAAGGCTATATTCGGACATCAAAAAGGTTCCGACTGATTCGGGTATTTTTCGGAGTACCAGAGAGTTATAGGAATTCGCCGGGTGGAAGTAGTGGGCCTTAATGGGCCATACGGGAAAGGAGAGAAGGACCTCAAGGGGTCGTCCCCCCCCATGGGCTGGTCCGAATTGGACTAGGAGGGAGCGGCGCCCCCCTCCTTCCTTCTCCCATCTTCCTCCTTCCCTTCCTTCTCCTAGTTGGAATAGGAAAGGGGGGGAGTCCAAGTAGGACTCCCCCCTTTTGGCGCGCCCCCTCTAGGGCCGGCCTCCTCTTCCTCCCTCCTTTATATACGTGGGCAGGGGGCACCCCAAAGACACACAAGTTGATCTTTTAGCCATGTGCGGTGCCCTCCTCCACAGTTACACACCTTGGTTATTTCATTGTAGTGATTAGGCGAAGCCCTGCGCCGGTAACTTCATCATCACCGTCATCACGCCGTCGTGCTGATGAAGCTCTCCCACGACACTCAACTGGATCAAGAGTTCGTGGGACATCACCGAGCCGAACGTGTGCAGATCGCGGGGGTGCCGTACTTTCGGTACTAGGATCGGTCGGATCATGAAGACGTACGACTACATCAACCGCGTTGTCATAACGCTTCCGCTTACGGTCTATGAGGGTACATGGACTACACTCTCCCCTCTCGTTGCTATGCATCACCATGATCTTGCGTGTGCATAGGAAATTTTTGAAATTACTGCGTTCCCCAACACGACACACCCCAGTCAACATGCCACCCACACGACCATGGTGATCGGACAACGTCCGAGCCGCGTGCTCCGCCTATGAACACCCTGGCTTCCACCAACCGGGCGGCCGCCACGGCATCTTAGCCCAACCCTCATCCATGGATACACAAAACCAACGTGGCCGACCGGAAAGGGGCAGAAGACCTCCCTTCCACCCCCAAAGCCGACACCTTGGCAGGGTTGGTGGCCTCAACGGCCAGAACTGGGCCAAGGGAACTCCAGCAGCCACCCGATGCAGCCTCCAGATGCAACGGAGGGGGCACCCTGCCCCTACCCGAAGTCCCCTGCCACCTCCGGCAGACCTCGCGCGCACCCACACCACATCGTGGAGCCACCCCAGCCTGACGAGCCTGTAGTTGAATCCGTAGAAGAGGAAGGGAGCTCACGAAAGCCTATGGTAGATGAGCCGCCGTCAGAGCATGTCCCATCGTCGCCGCGAGAAGACCAGACTAGCCACGCCACTGCAAGGCCCACCACGCTGAGCCCAGGATGGGCCTCCGCCGCCACTCGGCGACGCCCGCCACCACCAGGGACCAAATCCGGGAGGATTTGGCCGGAGGCGCGCCGGCCCGCCACCGCCCGGTATGACCTTTGCTACAGCCGCTGCGCCGCAGATGCCCGCCCAGTCGCCGCCGCGACGCCACCAGGCGCCCTTGCCACCATTCCGCTGGCCACCACCGTAAGCCAGCGCCCCCAGACGAGCAGCCGACCTATGCGAGACGTGGATCTCGTGCGGAGGGGAGAAGAAGGCCCTGCCGCCGCCCTTACCGGCCAGGCTTTGCCCAGCAGCACTGCTAGGCGGCGGCGAGGGAGGAGGTCAGAGGGAGGAGGAGAGGGGAGGCGG
The DNA here is from genome assembly GCF_002162155.2 of Triticum dicoccoides. Taxonomy (NCBI): domain Eukaryota; kingdom Viridiplantae; phylum Streptophyta; class Magnoliopsida; order Poales; family Poaceae; genus Triticum; species Triticum dicoccoides. Next base: position 725,506,873 of record NC_041383.1, read on the forward strand.
CGGGCTAGGGTCCCCCCTCCCCCCCGGGCGCTTGCGGGAGCACCGTGGGACGGGGGAGCTCGCTCGCAAAATGGAAAACCCATGCGGGTTTGCGCTGGGCCGGGAGGTGTTGCCGACGGGTGGAGCTTCGTCACGGCGTATGTGTTTTGTTCTCTAGGTCGGCCCACCTCGGCTGTCCAGATTTGATGCGTGTTCAAGTGATATGGTGGAATGGCCGACTCCTATAACATGTCCATAGACCGATAGTGTGTCTGTTTTAGGGGATAGCGTTGGAGCTGCTCTAATTACTGTATTTTTGTCAGAACATTCATCTACTCTCCAAAACTCGGTTATTTTGGGGGAGCTCGCAAAATGGAAAACCCGTGCGGGTTTCCGCTGGGCCGAGAGGTGTTGTCAGCGGGTGCAGCTCCGTCGACCCATGGACCAGTAGTCATCATGACGTCGTGTACTGTATGGCCGGTTGATGCCGGCGATGACGAGAAGCGCGCGCGCACACATACAAACCCCTCGCCAATTTATAAAGCCAGAACCAATCAACCAAGGCCAACTAGCTGACGGCGACGGTCGAGATGCCATGCCCCCGAGAAGCATTTGGGAAACATGGCCCCTGCCAAATTCGGCAAGCAGATAATCATGCAGAGCTAACCCAGGGTTGACACTTGACAACCCATCCGACACCTGTAAGCTGTGAACCGCACTACCACTAGTATACCACCCTCTTGCTTAATGTGGATGGATCGAGGCAACGACGGCAGATCCAAAGAAGCAATAAAGAGAGCAGGGTTTCGGGGAGCCAATGAGCCGCGATCAGGGCCGCGCGCCATGGCTCTTCAGGCCTTCAGGAGCTGCCGCATCTCTTCTTCTACCTCTTGCGCACCCGCAGGCACCAACCGGGAAACGCTATATACATATACATACATATCCGGATGAGATTCTCCCTTTCTCTAATCCATTCCACGTTGGACACCCGCAGGTCCACATCTGAACTCGCATAAACATTGTCGCCGATCGATCGATCGTCGATCGGGCCTCCCGAATCTTCTCATTTTTTACCATTTTTGGCCTGTGGGGACCTTCAACCATTTGGCACACGCGACCGAAGATAGTATGAGCGCGTTCATACTTTGACAAATGCAGCGGCCTTGACATGTGTGTGTGCGCGCGCTCATCCAAGAAAATCGGGGATGGCGTTTAATTTTAGCGTATTTTCCATCCAATATTGGTGGCATTAGTTTGAGCTTCGTTTGGTAGTTTCAGTGCCTCACACTCTGGCAAGCTGTGTGTTGTTGGGTGTGACCGGGACAAACAACTTAGACCTTGGTTTCTCATTCTGATGTCTCGTCAGGAAGATTCCAAGGATGGAAAGCTGGCGGCTGGCCGGTGCTCAGCAAACACCTGCAATCCTTTTTGAACGGCTGAGTGGCCAGCCCCAGTGGATTCCTCAATGGTACTTTGTCTTTATCATGATTACTTTGTCTGGGTCAAATTAATTTTTTTGTTTTTTCTTAATTTTGTTGTGCCAAAAAAGTTTGTCTTCACAATGTAGTTTAGAGATATCATTTTCTTTGTGAGCGTAGAGATCTCTTTCATTTAAAACAAGGTTGAGAATATTGCCTCCAAGGATAGCTTTTTGTTTGCGTGCAATAAAGTGGATAATCATTTCTTTTTGCGGAAAGGTCGAATATCATATACTCCCTCCGTCCCATAATAGAAGAACGTTTTTAACACTATACTAGTGTCAAAAACGTTCTTATATTATGGGACAGAGGGAGTATTAGATAAAATCAACCTTTACAGCAACTTCATCACAAGAATTAATAAGCATGAAGAAATCAGCACTGTTCCCGATTCTGCATCCATTGGCGGTGCACCATGAGCAAAACTCGTTGTCACCTCTGGGCCTCCTTCTCAACAGAGCAATCTTGAAGAAGTATCGGCCAGGAAGTCGTCGATGTAGACCAAAAAACGATGGCAATCATTATCTGAACAGATTGTCGTCCCGTAGAAATTGGCATTGAGGAGAACCAGAAGGTCATCCCAACTCCTGCCAGACAGGAGGGGGTCATAAACCTCGCAAGTTCCTCGGCGGAGCCCATTTGGCTGAACTTCATTAGACAGAGAAGGAACAGAAGAAGAAAAATGCAATGACGTCATCCCCACTGTAGGGCGTCGCCAATCACCTAGACAAAAAAGAAGATAGAGAAGAGGCCCAAGATCTATCCCTGATTGAAGATCCACACACCCTCATCACCCATGGCGCCATCACCTCACCACTGACAACCAGGCATTTAGACCTAACCCTAGCTAAATGCTAGGGAGACCAAGGACTACAAAGACAATCCAACTTGCACCCCCCCCCCACCCGCCCGGTGCCGGAAGGCACCTGGAGGCGAGGGGAACCGACGACAGAGGACTAAGGAGGAACCCTTGTCACCTTTGTTCCTGTGTGAGCAGGACTACATGCTTGTTCCGTTGTAGAGGAAGTACTCATCTATTTAATATAAAGAATGATCATGTTAGTGAGAATTATCAACACTGCATCATCATCTTATATTGGGTCCAAGCACTCTATTTTTTGGAAGGAGAAAATAATTGAGAACAATCATGGATGCAGGTAATTCTATGACATAACATGCAAAAATATATATTCATTAACCATTTGTGTCTTTTATAAAACAACAAAAGATAAGTGTATGTTGGTGTGGTGCTATTTTTCATCTACTGCCTTTTTTGTGTAAACCATAGACGGATTTTTATGTGTTGCCATTAAATACCATGAACTACATCCATACGAATACACATTTCTCTAGAGCTTCTAAGTTTCTTAGCAAACAAAGAAAGAAGTTTAATAATCAACCATGAAGTTAAGTGCACAGTTAATCAGTCTTGATTATAAACCCTGTTTCTGTGAAAAATATAAAGCAACCGCGGGCTCCATGGAGTCCGGGAGTTTTTAACTTTAAATAGCCTAAAAAATATGTATATCCATATGTAACGAATGTGCATATACGTTCCACGAGTATATATTTTGAAGTTGGGGATTAAGCAAAAAAAGAGAGACAAATATGTGGACACAAAATTTATTTACTATTTTTCCTATGATAGGATTCATATATTTGTCTTTTGGCATAGCTTACAGTTTAGTTTGTTTTTTGAAAAGGAAAATTAATGCATTTGAAATAAAACTTTATAGAGATATATAACATGTCTTATGTATATGTATGAGTTGAAAACTTCAAAAAAATACTTTTCAAAATGCATTTCGTTTTAGTTTTAAAAATATTGTGGAGCCCCAAGTTGTACTCTACTATGACAACTTTTAGATATACACTAAGTATGTACAATTATGCTAGCAAGGGCTGCACTCTACTATTACAAATATACTTGCACCAATTAAAATGAAGCATCACTTAAGTATGTGGTAACCATGCTAGACTTTGCAGCTCCATCTTACCGGTTGAGCTATGAGCTTCACCTTTCAAATTCCTCCACTCATGACTGAATTTCACCTCCTTGAACTGGATTCCTCTCATATCAATCTCCTTGACTAACACACTATGGCCCAAGATATGTTTTGGAGATTGCTTTTGTTTGGTTTGGAAAGTGCACAGTTGGTATGTGTTTATTTTAAGCATGAAAACTCCATATATATGTCCATGTTACTTCGTGACAACACATAGAACTCCACGTATGTTCATTTTGGAGCCTTAAAAAACTGAAAAATAGATGCATATACAAACATGAATAATGCACATACAGTTTTGAATGAGTATATATTTTAAGTTGTAGGCTATGCAAAAAAATAATTATGTGGACCACAAACAGATTTACTATTTACTACTGTCTCCGTCCCATAATATAAGAGCATTTTTGACACTTACATAAGTGTCAAAAACACTCTTATATTATGGGACGGAGGGAGTGTTGTGGATCCATAAAATTGTTTTTTGTGCAGGTTATAAACTAATGTATATTTTTAATAAAACTTTACAGAGGCGTAAACGTCTATATGTATGTGTTGAAAGGGGAAAATATCATATATATATTTTTTACTTTTTAAAACATATTGATTTATGTTATTTTAATATTGGACCCCGTGGAGCCTAGGAGCCAAACTGCACTCTACTATGCCAAACTTCTAGATATGCACTATGCTTGTACAACTATGCCAGCAAGATGTTACACTCTTCTACGACAAAGATATTTTGGACCAACTAGAATCAAGCATCACTTAAGTATGTGGTGTGCAACTAGCTATAGTATGTTTCCTAAAGGCTGCATACTACAGTAAACCAAATGAGAAACAAAAAAGGCGTCTTCTTCGACGGTGACTGTAATAAAGGAGACGATCGAAAGCATGAGCCGATCGATCTCACCGTATCAGTAAGAACAAAACACATTTAGCTTTTGGCTATCGCGCATTTTTCGCGCTGCGTAATTCACCGTGTTATTTTCGGTGCGGAATAATTCTGCCTAATTCCGTCCCTTTCGTCGCCGCGGCTCTCGTAATTTACATGTATGATTCAGATGCGTACACGTACGGGTGCACATCACATCCAAGAAAAGGTTTCCTGGTCTTGCTGTCCATTCGTCCCTTGTTGGGATTTCAAAAGACAAAAGCAGCACCAAGAAGGGTTCAACATAGGGAAATTTGGAGGTGGATGGATGAGATAGAGGCTGATGTGTGGTGACCGTGAGGGGAGGGCCAAAGCTAGCAATGCAAAAGGAGACGGAATGTGGGGAGGGCGAAACCTCCAAAGTGGCCAATTGTCCCCTACTCCCTTGTCTGGCATGCCAGAACGCGATATATATCTCTCCCTCTTTGCATCTTTATATTCCTGTCAGGGTTGCCCCCATTAGGAACCCCCCACCCAGCGCAGCTAGCCGATCATATTCCATTTGGGATGAGAAAAAGGAGCCACCTCCGCACCCACTCCTGCTTCCCAATTCTCCTCCAGATTCCAATCCTTCCTCCGGATACACCGTGAACTTGGACATATATTTTCATATATAGAGAGAGGGATAGATAGATAGTTTTTGGCCAGCAGCAGGAAGTTTCCATGGCTCGTGGCGGTGTGAATATTTGCTCAGGTCGCAATTAGCCGCTCCTAGCTGCTGGTGATCATATGCGTACGGGTAAGGAAACTATTCCCTTGTTCCAACTTGCATTGCCGTGCTTTGCTTGCTTCCTTTCTCCGGCTGGATCGTCGGCAGCGGCGGCAACGAACGGCTGGAACGTTGGCGACTCCGAAGATTTTGGGTGTGCCCGTCGGCGAATTATTCCCGTCGTGTTGCGTGCCACGCCTCCGGGGAATCTAGACCGGTTGGTGCTGTGCTGTGCATCGATTCCGGTCGAACCTAGCTTGCACTTGCGGGCAGCTAGCGCGCCATATTTAAGCGCCCGCGGCCCCGCTAATCTTTCTTCCCCCCCTCCAATTCTCGTCCTCGCGAAGCAGGTCTTGATGTTTTCAGGTCGATATCGCATAATGTTCGATGCATCATGATGCATGCGTGTTATCTGTGAATTCCTGAGCTGTTAAGCTCGCGCGCGGTGAAATTAAGCCATGGATTAATGGTGCTGTTTTCTGTCTTTGATTGTTTGTTCAGTTAACACTCCAACTTCGAAGAACCAGGCCAAGAAGATTAGGCTGCACGACCGCTACTGCGACGGGATGATGCCGCTGTGCAACCCGAGCTCCGAGGCGAGGCAGCTTTCCGCATCCTCCACCGGACTCCCGACGTCGCACCAGGAACTGTTCATGAGCGCCGGGTTTCAGCAGCAGCAGCAGCACCACGGCGGGGCAGGCGCCGGCTGGGCGCGCGAGGAGTACTACGCGGCGCCGCAGAGGTCGGCGTTCGCGCAGCGCTGCGTCGGCTCAAGCACGGCGGCGTTCTACGCGGCCGAGCATCTGCTCGGCATCGGGCAGTTCGACGGCGCTCCACTCGGGATGCTCCCGCCGGCGGCGACGATGATGCCCGCGGTGGCGGCCAGGACGCGGCCGGAGAGCGGCGACATGTACATGTCGCACGAGCTCGACCCGGTGATGCTCCGCGCGGACCAGTCGCCGTCCGTGAGGACGTACTACGTGAGGCCGCAGCAGCGGCGGGACCCGGTAGAGCTGGAGCTGCCACTGCTGGCACCGCAACCGCAGCAGCAAGAAAGCGCGCACCATGGCCTGTTCGGCAACGCCCCCGCCATCAAACCGCACTCGTTCTCACCCCATGTAAGTGAGCTAGAGTACACGCAGGCAGCCATGGATGGGTAGATCCTTCGGTCCCTACAAGCTCTCTTGATGGTGATTGACGTTCCATCCGAAATCTCTGAAGGTCCCGTCGATGGAGGCGCCGAGCAGCAGCAGCTTGCTGAGCCAGATGGAGAGCCACCTGTCCGCCAGGAGCAGCGTCGGCGCGCCGGCGACCCCCACCGGCACCGGCAGCGTGTCAGCGCCTCCGGCGCCGCCGCCGCCGAGCAAGACTCGGATCCGGTGGACGCCGGAGCTGCACGAGCGGTTCGTGGACTGCGTGAGCAAGCTCGGCGGCGCGGACAGTGCGTACTTTACTATTCTCGATCCCAAAAAAGAAAAAACCACTCCTCCTACTTGCCGTTGCCGTCCATCGTGCCGACGCGTGGAGCCGGCCATTAATTTCTCACGGCGTCTAACCAACACTTGATAAACTTGCAGGGGCGACCCCGAAGGGGATCCTGAAGCTGATGAACTCGGACGGCCTCACCATCTACCACATCAAGAGCCACCTCCAGGTACATCGACTGGCTTGTGTCCATGGAGTAATAGTAATTCCCAACATCATATCTTGTTGTTACTACTCCTGTTGAGTCTGATTAATTTCGATCCAACATAATCAATTTCATTCTCACAGAAATACCGTATGGCCAAGTACATGCCGGCACCATCTTCATCGTCGTCGTCATCCGAAGGTACTACCACCATACTTGATCTACCCATCACGTCGCCGTTCGTCCTCCAAGCATGCATGCATCCTACCGGGCAGTGACACCTGCGCTCACTGGTGACTCATCCATCCTGTCCCTTGTCCAATCGCAGGGAGGCAGCACGAGAAGAGGGCCGCCGGAAGCGACACCCAGCATGAACTGGACCCGAAAACGTATCTTTCTTTCTACTAATCGCTAGCTTTTCCCCCTCCGTCTTAGCGGAACCCATGTGTTTGCTCCTGATGTGTCATGCATAACATACACACACTAGTACTACATATATTACCACTAACTACTGCCGATGGCGATGCCGATTCTTTGTGCAGTGGGATGCACATCACGGAAGCACTCCGCGTCCAGCTCGACGTGCAGCGCCGCCTCCACGAGCAGCTCGAGGTGCTTGCCAAGTTGCCATATACATACATATACCAAAGAGAAAATTAGGCTCTAGTCTAGCTACGCCCTGTTGTACGTATGTTTGTCAGTGAAAAAGTATATGTGATTTGTCTAACTTGGTTGCTCCTTTGGGTGTTGCGTCGGCAGATACAGCGGAAGCTGCAGGTGAGGATCGAGGAGCAGGGCAAGAGGCTGCAGAAGATGTTCGAGGACCAGCTCAACGCCAGCGGCAACACCGGGCCGGCCGCCGGCCCGGACGTCGTCCTCTTCCCGCCGGCGGCGGAGGTGCCGAGCCACCAAGAGGAGGATGCCGTGTTCGTCGACGTCATCGACGATGACGACGAGGTGCAGATAATCTCCGTCGCCAGCGGCAGCTATGACGACGACTTAGCCGCCTTGTAAAAACTGCGGATGCTCTGTAGTGATCCAGGCCTTTGATTCGGCCAATGTTGTTTGTTCTAGTTTTCTCTTTCTTTTTTGTTTCTTTCTTTCTTACGGCGGTGATGTGTTAGGTTTCGATGTGTCTATAACAACGATGGTTGTGTGCATTGATCGATGCAGAGGTCAGGGTCTTGCTCATTTTCGAGAGATAAAAAAAGGGCATCATTCTATAGCTGAGAAACTAGAGAAGTGTCTCTATCTATTTTTGACGAGTTCATTGAAATTTGTCACGAGTTCATAAAATGTTACCTTTCTGATGAATGCGCAAATAATTGCGTATCTTTTCATTGGTAGGAATAAAAGAGAACAGTAGCATCATAGAGGCGAAGGGGCACCATACTACACTGGTGGAAAAAGGGCCTTTGGTCGCGGTTCGCAATTGCCATTAGTCGCGGTTGCGCAACCGCGACCGAACGGGCGCGACTAAAGGCCCCCCCCCCCTTTAGTCGCGGTTGCTTAAGAACCGCGACTAAAGGCCCGTCCACGTGGGCGCCAGGTGGCCGTCGGGGCGGACGACCTTTAGTCGCGGTTCTTGTGTCTAACCGCGACTAAAGGCCGCCACAGGTTTTTGAAAAAAAAATTGAATTTTTTTTTCTTCAAATTTCTGAATTATTTTAACCTCTAGTCTCTAATCACCACCCCTCATCACTTCTCAATTTATTCTTTTATCACCCCTCATCATTCCAAATCATCTAACTTCCCAACCGGTCACCCATCCCTCTCACTACTCCAGCCCAAGCACGCTTAACTTCCGGGTTCTATTCTCCCACGCTCCAAGTCTGCACTTGTTGTTTTCCTGACAATAATAAGATGTCAATCCTATTAACCTTCAGGAATTTTGCTTGAGCATGAAGTGACACATTTCACTGTTTGAGTTTGAAACTATTGTTTTAAAAAACAATAATTATTTAGTAACACTAATATTTCTTGAATAATTAGTTTGACCATTGTTTGACCACAGTTTGACCACAGTTGACCACAGTTTGACCAGATTTGACCAAAATTGAAATAATTAAAATAATTATTTAGTAACACTAATATTCTAGAATAATTAGTTTGACCATTGTTTGACCATAGTTTGCCCACTGTTTGAATATTTTTCAATTTTTTCCACTCTAGATCTTACAAGCCCCGTAACTTTTTTTCTATTAGGTTTTTGAGGATTTTGAAAATGTTTAACGGGGTTCCCCCGTTAAATTTGGATGTAACTTTTCGAGTAGATGATTTTTCATATAAAAAACTTTTTCATCCGAGTTAGTATGCAAAAGTTATGCCCATTTTTACAAATTTCAGAGAGATTTTGCAAATAAAGTCAAAATTCACATTTGCAAATTTTCCCAACAACTAGACCACATATCACATGAGAAACTTATTTTCTTTTATTTTTTTGACATTTCCATTATTTTCTTTTATTTTTTTTAAAACTGAAAAGGCGATCCGGGGGGGGGGTAGAGTTTGAAAATGGGACCTTTAGTACCGGTTCGTGGCACGAACCGGGACTAAAGGTCTCAACCCCATTAGTTCCGGTTCGTGCCACAAACCGGGACTAAAAGGGAGGAGCTTTAGTCGCGGTTGGCCTGGCCAACCGCGACTAAAGGCCTTTGGGCACCTTTAGTCCCGGTTGGCCTGGCCAACCGCGACTAAAGCCCGCGAGCGCCCTGGGCCCAGGCATTTGGTCGCGGTTCATCTGCCGAACCGCGACTAAAGACTTCATTAGTCGCGGTTCCTACAGTTTCGCGACTAATGGGGCTGGCCGGAAGCCTCTTTTTCTACCAGTGCTAGGTGTTGATAAGAGCAGAGCATGGAAAACAACACGTCGTCTCTCTGCCACCTGGGACCCATGCGTGTTCTGAATGTTTCTCAGTTGCTGTTTCGTCAGAGTTTTACAGCTTGCTCAAACTGGAAAGCACGACCTGTTTTATAGAGGATTTGGTTTAGTTAGCTCGTCTCAGCCCAGTTAACAGATAGCACCTCGAGAGCAAATGACAATACTGTACAAGGGAAATGCAGAGCAGATGAACCAGCCACGCCAACTTGTGAAACTGGATTGTCTACTTGATGTCTCCAATTCAATTCTTTTGTTTGTTTCTGGTAGGCAGCTAGGAGTCGACAGAGGACAACAAGGCTACTACTCTCTCCATCCTAAAATAAATAACTCGACTTTATACTAACTTTGTATTAAAACTAGTACAAAGCCGAGTCACTTATTTTGGGACGGAGGGAGTATTAAAGAATGAAGTGAGGATTATCACTGCTTTACAAAACAATTTTTTTTTAAAGATGTTCATTTTGACTTTACTACTTTTCCTGCAAGCGACTCTAATTTCAAAATGAAGTGGACTGTTGAAAAACACTTAAATATAAACAGAGATGCCCCTGCTTTTCCAGCTCATTATTTTCATCTGATGTATAGCAGTTGACCAAGAAATAGCAACACAAGAGAGCGAGCATGCACACACATCACATAAGGCATCTCCAATATGGACCCTCAAACCATCCGCATACATCCAGATCGTACGATCTAGACGTGTTGTGTCATCCAACGTCTGAATCGGTCCGCCGAGTGGTCCGGACGTCATTTTCCTGTGAATCGGAGACAAACGTGGGA
>NC_041383.1:725517462-725524655 GCF_002162155.2 Triticum dicoccoides
GTACGGCCCACTGCCACGCCCACGCTTGACTGCCCTAGCCCATCCAAAAAAACGCCCGCCTCTTCCGCGCTTTTCTTCTGATGCACGCACCGCTTCCCGCGCCACATCAATATCGGCCCAGAGCACACAACAGCCGGCGTTGATGACGCGATGTGACTGGCCAAGAGGGCTGTTATTAGAATATAATTTAGGTTTAAAGATAGAGATAAGGAGTAGAGATTAAATAGGTTTAAACCATGTATTACTTGTCTTGTACTCCAAGCCTCTAACCCTAACGTATTCTATATATAGCACATATGAGGGTCACAATAATACAACAACAATTCCAGTCATCCTATATTTTCTACATAGTATTAGAGCAGTTTGTCTAATGACGCCGATTCTAAGATCTTCCACCACTTCCACAACGGCCGCTCTCGAGAAGATTAATCTCCTCTCCCCGGGGGGCACTTCACCTGATCTAGACCAAATATCTTATCGGTTCTTTAGATTAGATTAGAATCAATTTCGAATTTCCAATCTTGTAGATTAGATCAGTTCCTTAGATTAGATCAATTCCAAATTTTGAAATTTGAGTAGATTGATTTTTCTTTAGCCACAAATAAATCCCATGGTGCTCAAAATCCGGTGAGATCAGCGCAGAAATCGCAGCAGGGGCATCGAGCACTCCATCGACTCTCTGGCGGCTACGTGTGGCGCGACTGCATCGACGTCCATCGCGCCTGTGCATGTAGATCTCGCACGAGACGCTCGCCGCCGGAGCCAGCAGTGCTTCGAGGAGCTCCACCGCGTCCGACCTCGGCGGATGAAACATCGCCGAGCTCACATCATCAACTTCACGGGCAACACGACTCGAGCGTCGACCTGCCCCCCGGGCGACTCCCTCGACAGCAGAAGAGCTCTACGTGCCCCCCTAGGCGCCACAGCCACGACGCGAAGGATGCGTTTGGTTCATATCTCTGTTTTAGGGCATTTTGCATACTTGTTCCAGTTGGGCCCGTTTGAGCTAATGAGAAAAAAATCTTATACGACCCAGGTCGTACGCTCCCCCAGATGAGACCCACTCTGATCCGTGACACGTGTGTATACGTCAATCTCAAAGCACCAGTGCCTCTGTTATCCCTAGTCTTCCCGATCCGCATCCATTCTTTATTTGACGACCCCCCGCCGGCGGCGGCCGTGCCGCACAACCAGGCACTGGGCACGTCGCCGCCGTCTTCGATGTACCTGCGCTGGCTACACCTCGTCGGCGGTGGATGTGCGGCATCTGCTCCGTCACGCGTGACGTAAGCCATGGCGACGAACTACACAAGGTATTGTCGACGGCGGTTGAGCTGTGCAGTCGGCCATGGCAACGAACTCCATGGCATAAAAATAAATGAGAGCTAGCAGCTGAGTCATCAGTGAACCCCGGTGTCGAGAAACAGCGAGTGAGACACTGACAGCGAGAAGCATGGACACGGCCAAGTGGTGCATGCAACCTCCGTAATACGTTGGCGATGCCGTGAGTGGAGGCGCCAGGAGCACGGCCGGCGTCAAGGAGCACACCGGCGGCTGGTTTTTGGAAGCTTTGGATAGATTGAACAGATTAGAGGAACCGCGATTTGGAAACGATGAAGTGGGGCAGTGGGGAACGAGATGCTGCTACTTTGAGATTCATATTGCCAGCTGTCAGACGTTGGAGAGGATCTCCTGTTCAGCAGTGTACGACCAGGTCGTATAGGATTTTTTTTCCGAGCTAATGTAGGCTAAAAACCAACATCTGCATGTAGTTTGGTTGTCTGCATTAAGTTGTGTGCATGAGGGAAGCAATTTTTATCATGCTATTTGGTTGCCTATGATGTTGTTGTTACACAAACAACACGTAGTTTCACTACTAGAGAAAAGCCTAGCAGCAGCGCGGGTTTTTGGCCTCTCAGTAGCGCGGGTACATGCGCTACTAATAAGGCGCTACAACTAACGTATAGCAGTAGCGCCTGTCGTCCCACGCTACTACTGCTATACATGAATAGTTGTAGCACTCTTTAGAAAAGGGCGCTGCTGATATTATCTGCAGCGATGTTTACCGGGAAGCGCTACTGGTAATGAGGCGCTACTGCTAAATTTCCCCCCTCGCTACTACTAGTTTTATTAGTTTTTTCCCGCATATTTGTTTTTGTATTTGTTTTGTATTTGAATAGGCTTTATACAATAATCTTTAGCATATCATACACATACAAATGTAATCATAACATATACATACAATCAGTCTCATCAAATCATGTCATTATCATAATCATCATCCAACACAAAGTGGTCTCTTGTCATCATCTCGAAAATAGCGATACAAGTCCTCGATTACTTGCAAATACATCGTCATCCATCTAAACAATGGTATACGTGAGAAGAGCTATCACTTTGAGTACATGAGTTCGTATCCCTCTCTCGCATTAGCGTGAACCTAAACTAACTACTGCCTATCGCTCGGAAACCGGAAACCGGTAACACCTGGGCCTGACACTCCGGCCACTCGTCGTATATATACTCCTGGCATAGCACTTCTTCGCCATCGATGATCTATGCACCTGCATCGTCACATGAGTCGATGATATGCAATATATATAGTTGAGCAACAGAAAGAGACAGACTTGGCAAAAATAGAAACAACATATTATAAGCATAAATAACAAAGTTCATCGTACCCAAAATGCCCTAACTAGAGTGATCTTCGCTAGTCGTCCTCAAACCCTGAGGAGGCGCCAGTATAGACATACTGTTCAGCGCCACCGTCGTCCTCATCCTCATCCATGGCGACGTCATCAGCAACTAATGGAGCCTCCTCCTTACCCCGTCCGCTATCACCCAACCCGACACCCGACACTAATTGGGTAGGTGGGGGTGTTGATGTTCATACCTTGCTGAGGCTGCGTGCTCGTGGGTGTGCTCCCGACCGCCTCCAGACGAAGCAGACTCTTTGGCCACAATAGGACCCACCCATTGCAACAATCACCAAGCCGCCGCGGTGTCTCCTCGTCATCCACCAGTAGTGTTGGAGGAGGCAAATTCTCGTGGCCCGGTTCGACACTAGCCACGGAAACCTTGAAGACGCTCGGGGGGGTCGGCCGGCTGTGGAACAATGGTTCTTTCGGCTCCATTATCATCGCCTTCCCCGCATCCACCTTCTGGTCGCCGATGGTGTACAATATGGTGCACGGGGTTTCATCGGCCTGCAAAGAAAAGTCTGCGACGTGAGACATCCGAAAGGAAACGAAAACGGGAGATTATACATTTATATTGAAGGGGGCCGGTGTGACAGATACCGTGAGGGCGTCAAGCTCAGCCAAAGACGAAGCACCGCCGAGCACGTCCGGTGCGGGAGTAGGTGCTGGAGCTGGTGCGGGAGCAGGTGCGGGAGCCGGTGCGGGAGCAGGTGCGGGAGCCGGTGCGGGAGCAGGTGCTCCCAAGAAGTCAGCAAGGGGAAAGTCCTCTGGATTTTTTTCTGGATTTTGCCTTGTCCAAGTGATAACGCCCGTCACCAAGGAAGTAGACAAATCTGCAACCACCTGTTTTGCGGCAGCTACCGCTATTGCGACTGTCTGAGATGATTTCTTCTCAACCGCAATCTCAACCTTCTTGTCGATATTTTCTTCAGTTAACCTCCGTCTTTCCTTTCTCTCCTCCGTGGTCTCACAGTAGTACTTCTTCCACGTGGCGCCGTCTCCGACACCGTGCACGCGTCCATACGACGGTCGAGTATCCACCGGTTGTTGTTTCAATATGTTCAACGCCCGGTTGAATGGAGTGTCCCACTTGGGCCTCGCCAATGCCTTAGACGGCGAGTCGCTTTCGGCCGCAATCTGGTGCTGCTGTCTCTGCAAAAGGCACAAGGATCGTTTATAAATATGACTAACGTGTGCGGTCGAATTGATCAAAAACTAAAATTACCAGTAGTCTCATGAACTCCGTAATGACCGGTGTTGTCTCGTAAACCTTCTTCACTGGGTCCAACGGTGCCGGGCCCACAGGACGTCACGCTCCCGCGGGACAGTGAAATCTGCCAAGGGGTCTGGGATGCCCAGACTCGCGGCTTCCGCGTCCTCCTTGGCCCATTTGGACCTCTTTTCGCCGTAACCACGGCTTCCGAGGTGGTGGCTCCCAATGTTCCTCTCTTGAAGCCCCTTCATGTACTTAGACTTGTTTTTGGCAGCTTCGGCCTTGCAAGCCTCCTTGAATATTTGAAACTGGTCTTCCGTGATTGTCGGATTATCCTTTACAATCTCGGAGTAGGGTTCCTTCTTGTCGATGATCCTTGCTTTCACTCGAGTTTTCCAGGCAGCCAACGCGTCGCTAAACTTGGTCATGGCGTGTTTGTTTATCTTCTTCATTGTCGGGTTCTTGTCTGGATCTTCATAATCCTTCTCATTCCGGCCCGGGAACAAGAATATCTGGTGAAACTTCTTTAGGAGGGAGCTCATCATATTTTCTATCTTCTATAGTTTCTCATCATTGATGGTGGCGGTTGTCCGTACGATGCAGCCTATTTGATTGCCGTAGCACGAGCGCGCTTCCTCGGGCGCCTTTGGCTCAAAAATGCCGTCGTCCACCTCCGTGACCACCAGCCTAGTAGTCCTGAGTTTGTTAGGAAGTCCTTGCCTCTTTGCTATCGGTTCTACACCGGCTCCGCTCCCCGAGGCAGCACCGGTCTCAGTCTCAGCGCCGGTCCCGATGCCGGTCTGAGTCTCAGCGTCGGTCTCAGTCTCAGCACCGGTCTACGTGTCGGTCTCAGTCCCCGATGCCACCGGTGGGCCCAGCAACAACATCGGTTGATCGTCGGTAAGGCTAAAAAATTCGTCTGCCGACCAGAACCCTGTCCTTCATCGTTGCTAGCCATGTTTCCTATGATTAAATCTAGTCAATTAATTCTAGACCTAATAAAATGAATAATAACATATAAAGGCCTATTGTTTTGCAGGAATTTTGACTCCTTCCTGGTGCGGCAAATCCCGGGCACTCGATATGTCCTAGTTTGTGCCACAAGTCATGCCGAAATTCACGGAAAATTTCAGCATGACCATTGCTAAAAAGTGGACAAATCGAGAACTTGAAATTTGCTGGAACAGAAATGAATCAACATTCCGGCAAAACATAGGCCACTCAGCATCATTCCCTGGAAACAACAAAGCCACTTGGGCACAATCGAACCACTTCAATGAAAAGGTATAACATGACCACTTCAATGAAAAGATATAATCAACAATAAAAGTCTAGGAAGGGATCATCTTTAAAATAAAATTTTCCTAAATTCTTTTCCTTCACTAAACACTTCTCTGCCTAGGACAAAACCCAAATTATGTTGATCTAGCTATTCCTCTCTCTCACACAAACACACATTATTATCTCTAAGCCTTCTCTGCCTAGGACAAAATCCAATTAAATTGCAAAGGAACTCCATTTCTCTAACCCTTCTGACCTAATGCTCTAAAATAAAATTTTCCTCTAACCTAGCTTGTTAATCCAACGAACCTAATTAACCTACCTATTTAACCTAGTTAGTTAATCTTGTTTACCTACATAATTAACCTAATTAAACTAGTTAATGCAGCTAGTTCTCTGTCAAAGCCCTAAATAATTTTTTGCACTAATTAACCTAGATAATTAACCTAATTAAACTAGTTAACCTGACTAGTTCTCTGTCAAAGCCCTAACTAATTTTTGCACTAACCTAGATAATTAAACTAGTTAACATAACTACTTCTCTGTCAAAGCCCTAACCAAAATTTTGCCCTAACCTAGATAATTAAGCTAATTAAACTAGCTAACCTATGCATGAGAGAGAGAGGAGGGGTGGGGGCTTACAGAGGATGGCTCCGGTGGTGGCGAGGGAGGCAGTGGTGGCGAGGGAGGCAGTGGTGGAAAGGGAGGCAGGGGCGTCTCCGGTGACGGCGAGGGAGGCAGTTGTGGCGAGGGAGGATCCGGTGGTGTCGACGGCGGCTTCGGTGGCGTTGATGAGGCCGCGCAGCTCCGTGGCATTGGTGGCGGCTCCGGTGGCGTCGACGGTGCACGACTCTGGTGGCGTCGACGTCGGCAGGAGACAGCGGCGAAGTGGGGCGACGGTGAATCGGGAAGACGGCGGCGGGGTGGGTCAAGGGATTTGGGGGAGAAGTGGTGGCCGGGGGGAAACGGTTTTTTGGTTAAGTCAAATTTAGCGGTAGCGCGTTTCTTAAAATGCGCTATAGCTAACGTAGCTATAGCGGTTTTTACAAAACGCGTTGCTGTTATAGCTATGTAATTTTCTTCCATTTTTCAATTTTCTTTTCTGTTTCTATAGAGGGGGTCTAGGACACGCGCTGCAGCTATGTTAGCTATAGCGCCTCTTACATACACACGCTACTGCTATGCCTTCCTCCGTTTTTCCGCTTTTTCAATTACTATGCTTTACATTTTATTTTTTCTTTTCTCCTTTTTCTATTTCTTTCATTTTCATTTACTTTTCTATTTGTTTTTCATCTTATTTTATTTCCATTAGTAGTAGCGCTCTTCATAGGAAACGTGCTACTACTTATACCCTAACGGTAGCGCGCTTCTTCCAAGCCCGCTACTGCTATGCGTATCCTATCATTCTACCAACGGGAATATTAGTAGTAGCGCTTTTGCCACTGCACACGCTACTGCTAAGATTGTATCTGTAGCGCGGTCTTTTCTCAATCGCTACTGCTATCTAGCACTAGCGCTCTTTTTTGACCCGCGTTGTTGCTAAATTTCTGTGTATAGGCTTTTCCCTAGTAGTGTTTGGTTGCAAACGGTATAAGGTGTGATCACCACTTCTCACTAGTGATGACCTTACCACACACACATTGAACATCGTCATGTCTTAACTATGAAACAAACGGCAGTTTATCCTAACTACTAGCAAATGGCAGTACAAGTTATTAAGCGCCAATATGGCTTAATATGGGAAAGTTCAACGATGCTAACTAGGTGGAAGTCCATCCTTTTCTTCTTCTTCTTCCTCTTACTCTTCTTCTTCTTCTTCCTCCTCTTACTCTTCTTCTTCTTCTTCTTCTTCTTCTTCTTCTTCTTCTTCTTCTTCTTCTTCTTCTTCTTCTTCTTCTTCTTCTTCTTCTTCTTCTTCTTCTTCTTCTTCTTCTTCTTCTTCTTCTTCTTCTTCTTCTTCTTCTTCTTCTTCTTCTTCTTCTTCTTCTTCTTCTTCTTCC
>NC_041383.1:725525415-725597837 GCF_002162155.2 Triticum dicoccoides
GCATCTCCTAGGTAGAACTTGCCATCAAGTATGTTGATGCCATCAAGTCTACACATATTGTCACTTAGAATGTTAGCATCATGTGCTAATCCTTCCCAGCCAGCCAACACATATGTGAACTTCAGATCAAAGTCAACAACAGAAAGCACATTCTCGCGTGTGTAGTGCTTCCTTCCTCCATATGTTGCAGATTGTGACCTCAACACTCTAGCAGTGACATGAGTACCATCTATTGCGACAATGCTATCCTGAAATGGCATTACAAGATGGTATTATGGCTACAACAGAACAACAAGAGCATATCAATGCATGATCTACATATTGTCAGTGCTCACCTTGAAGTATGGTACCATCTTGGGCTAGTGCGAATATTGGTAGGAGTCTGGCCAGTTGGTGACACAATCATCTCTCCTCCGAGTTTCCAACAGCATACAACACTTGCTTGAAGTACTTGTAGATTCTCTTCATTAATCTTCTGAAGGTGTTGTGTATATGAAAGCACAAGTGCTCCCTGGGTGATTTTGGTAATTAATGTCAACATATCTCTTGTTGGACTAATACTTCTACCTAGTATATTTCAGATGAGTTCAACATTGGAGTCGCAGGACAAGAGGATGTGGAACCCCTTCAAGATGCTAAGGACAAACATTGGCAAAAGCTCAAGACTCTACATTTTCATTTTAGTGATCCAAGATCACATTGAGTCCATAGGAAAGCAAATACTATTAAAAGGGGATGAAGTGTTGCTTAATGGCTTGCTTGCTCAAAGTGCTTAGCGATATGCTCCAAAGCCCCTAACCACTTTCTCATTTCCACATATGTCCTAAACCTAAAGTCAAACTCGGCCCCACCGATTTGATTCATCTGGTGCCACCGAGTTCACTTGACATAGCCACTGCCAGAAACCCTAATCAGTTCGATCTCACCGATGGGATCTCAGTCTCACTGAGATGGCCTTGCAAACTCTCTGTGACTTATTGCAGTTATTCCGGTCTCATCAAGATACGCAGTCGGTCCAACCATTCTCACCGAGTTCACGCAATCGGTCTCATTGAGATAAGGTTTTGCCCTAACCCTAGCACATCGGTCCCACCGAGTTGATGTTGTCGGTCCCACCGAAATTCCTAATGTTCACATTTTGAACCAAGTCGGTCTGACCGAGTTTAACCATTCGGTCCCACCGAGTTTGGGAATTTGTGTGCAACGATTAGATTTTGTGTGGAGGCTATATATACCCCTCCACCCCCTTCTCCATTTGAGAGAGAGCCATCAGAACGTGCCTACACTTCTACTACTCATTTTCTGAGAGAGAACCACCTACTCATGTGTTGAGACCAAGACATTCCAATCCAACCACAAGAATCTTGATCTCTAGCCTTTCCCAAGTTGCTTTCCACTCAAATCATCTTCCCACCACAGCCATCTGTGAGAGAGAGTTGAGTGTTGGGGAGACTATCATTTGAAGCACAAGATCAAGGAGTTCATCATCAACACACCATCTATTACCTTTTGGAGACTGGTGTCTCCTAGATTGGTTAGGTGTCACTTGGGAGCCTCCGTCAATATTGTGGAGTTGAACCAAGGAGTTTGTAAGGGCAAGGAGATCGCCTACTTCGTGAAGATCTACACTAGTGAGTCAAGTCCTTCGTGGGCGATGGCCATGGTGGGATAGACAAGGTTGCTTCTTCATGGACCCTTTGTGGATGGAGCCCTCCATGGACTCGCACAACCATTACCCTTCGTGGGTTGAAGTCTCCACCAGCGTGGATGTACGATAGCACCACCTATCGGAACCACGCCAAAAATCTTTGTGTCTCCAATTACGTTTGCACACTCCAATCCTATCCCTTACTTTCTTGCAAGTTGCATGCTTTACTTTCCACTGCTCATATACTCTTTGCATGCTTGCTTGAATTGTATTGTGAATGCTTTAAATTGTGCTCATTTGCAACCTCAACTTGAAAAACCTAAAAATTGCTATCTTTACTTGTTGAGGGTCTAATCACCCCCCTCTAGACACCTCTTCTCGATCCTTTCAATTGATATCAGAGCTTTGATCTACATTGCTTTAGTTTATACACCATTGGAGGAAGATGGATGAGTCTACCATTGGGAGTATTAGACATAGAGTGCATATGCCTAATGGAGAGTTCTTTATTGCTTGGACAAATGAGATGCTTGAGATTTTAAATGAATATCATTTGAACAAGTACATTACAACCCCTTGTGTGCCCCTTGTTGACCCCTTGCATCCTACCCCTGATGAGTCTCTAGATATGATTCACAATCTTAGAACTGTTAATCTTATCACCAGAGGATTACCTAGAAATTTGATTGGTCGCTTGCCAACTCTTGAATGTGCTTACACTATTTGGAGATTTCTTGAGGAACGATTTCCAGACTATTCCTTGAAAAACTTAGATGAGATTCTTCACAAGTCTATTGCTTTGAATAAGATGAATCCCAATGATCCTAAGTTTGGTGATTATTTATTTGAGCTTCGTGACCTTATGTGTGCCAAAGGATATGTTGGAATCATTAGCAATATCATTTCCGAAGTCATTAGAATTCATAGAGATGCACATTGTCATGATCACAAAACTAATGAATCACTCTCTCTAGGAAATGATCAATCACAAGATGATGTTGAACATGTATACTATGATGAGGGGTATGATAGTGACTATGATCTCAATGAGTCTATGAGACACTTTGGTCTTATGGCTAACCTTCACGGCTACATGGCTGGGGGAAAGGAATGGGTTCTTGATAGTGGATGTACCGATCACATGACCGGAGACAAGGATATGTTTTGTGAGCTTTCTGAAAACGACGGCCCTCGAAAGTATGTCACTTTTGGTGATAACTCAAAGGGTAAGGTGGTTGGCCTGGGTAAGGTGGCCATCTCACATGACAGCTCCATACAAAATGTTATGCTCGTTGAATCTCTTGGTTACAATTTACTTTATGTATCTAGACTAGCCAATTTTGGTTTCAATGTCCTATTTACTGAAGTAGATTGCCAAATGTTTCGAAGAGATAATCATAATGGTCTTTACCGGCTTACGTAGAGGTGATCTATACATTGTTGATTTCACTAAAAAGGCTCAACCTAGAACCTGCTTAATTGCTAAATCCTCTAAATGCTGGTTGTGGCATAGACGGTTAGGTCATGTGGGCATGTGAAATCTTGACAAGCTTATTAAAGGTGATCATATCCTTGGTATTAAAGATGTTATATTTGACAAGGATAGACTTTGTAGTGCTTGCCAAGCAGGAAAACAAGTTGGAGGAAGTCATCCCGTGAAGAACATCATGACCACGAGAAGACCACTTGAGCTACTTCACATGGATATTTTCGGTCCCAACGCCTACAAGAGTCTTGGTGGTAACTCATTCAGATTGGTCATTGTTGATGATTTTTCAAGATTTACGTGGGTGTTCTTTCTTGATGATAAATCGCAAGTCCAAAAGATCTTCAAGAACTTCGCTAGGAAGGCCCAAAATCAATTTGAAGTGAAGATCAAGAAGGTTCGCAGCGACAACGGAATGGAGTTCAAGAACGCCAATGTGGACACCTTTCTTGACGAAGAAGGGATTTCACATGAGTTCTTGGCTACGTACACGCCTCAACAAAATGGAGTTATTGAGAGGAAGAACCGGATGCTCATTGAAATGGCGAGAACAATGCTTGATGAGTACAAGACGCCAAAACACTTTTGGGCGGAAGCGGTTGAGAGAACTTGCCATGGAAAAAATCATCTATATCTACACAAGCTACTCGGCAAGACGGCATACGAGCTTCTCACCGGTAACAAACCCCAAGTTGGATACTTTCGGGTATTCGGCTCAAAGTGCTACATTCTTTATAAGCATCATCCTTCAAAATTTGCTCCTAAATCTCATAAAGGTTTCCTACTCGGTTATCGATCAAACTCTCACGTCTACAACAATTTCACTCGAAAGGTTGAAGAGACGGTAGATGTGAAGTTTGATGAATCTAACAGCTTGCAAGTAGAGCCATTGCCAATTGATGTAGGTGACAAAGATCCTTTGGAAGCCATACAAGACTTGTCTATTAGCAAGATTCGCCCAATGGAGGTGAAGGAGAGTACCTCGTCTGTCCAAGTGGAAGCCTCAACTTCACGCCAAGGTGATCCACAAGTTGACTTGGAGGCATCCACGAGTGGGACACATCAAGACGATGAAAACGAG
Source organism: Triticum dicoccoides (assembly GCF_002162155.2). Lineage (NCBI taxonomy): Eukaryota > Viridiplantae > Streptophyta > Magnoliopsida > Poales > Poaceae > Triticum > Triticum dicoccoides. The sequence goes on from NC_041383.1 coordinate 725,529,631, forward strand.
GATGTACAACAAGATGAACCTCGACTACCTCCTTCTCCACCTCCACGAGAGAACAACAACGCCAACAACAATGAAGAAAGACGGGAGGAAGAGTAAGACAATGAAGAGGATGTTCCATCCCGACCCAAACAAAAGCTCTCACGAGTTCGAGCAAGAGTCTCAAGAGATCATCCCGTTGTATGATGTTATTCAAACCGGGAGAATTACTCGCTCTAAAACTCGTTTGGCTAAGTTTTGTGAATATTACTCATTCATTTCTAGTATTGAACCTATCAAGGTTGAAGATGCTCTTGATGATCCGGATTGGGTGAACGCCATGCATGAAGAGTTACACAATTTCGAGAGGAACCAAGTGTGGACGTTGGTTGAAATTCCCGGTGATAAGCACAATGTCATTGGAACCAAATGGGTGTTTCGAAATAAGCAAGATGAAGATGGACACGTTGTTCATAACAAGGCCCATCTCGTCGCTCAAGGCGACACTCAAGTCGAAGGTATTGGCTATGTTGAGACTTATGCCCCCGTTGCTAGACTTGAGTCCATTTACATCCTACTTGCTTATTCCAATCATCATGATATCACTTTATATCAAATGGACATTAAAAGTGTTTTTCTTAATGGTGAAATTGAGGAGGAAGTTTATGTTAAACAACCTCCCAGATTTGTTAATCCCAAGAAACACGATCATGTTTATAAACTTCACAAAGCTCTTTATGGTCTTAAACAAGCTCCTAGAGCATGGTATAAATACTTGAGTAAGTTCCTGATTGAAAAAGGCTTTGAAATTGGTAAAATTGATTCTACACTTTTTACTAAAAGGGTTAATGGTGAATTATTTGTGTGCCAAATTTATGTTGATGATATCATATTTGGTTCAACTAACCCTCATTTTAGTGAAAAATTTGGAAGGCTAATGTCGGAGAAGTATGAGATGTCTATGATGAGTGAACTCAAGTTCTTTCTTGGTTTGCAAATCAAACAAACTAAGGAGGGTACCTTTATTTCTCAAACAAAGTACACCAAGGAATTATTCAAGAAGTTCAACATGCAAGAATGCAAAGGTATGAGTACCCCCATACTTACTAGTGGACATCTTCACATGACAAAGGATGGTGAACCGGTTGACGAAAAGGTTTACCGCTTTATGATTGGCTCATTGTTATATCTATGTGCCTCCTGTCCAGATATTATGCTAACTATGTGCATGTGTGCACGATATCAAGCGGCTCCCAAAGACTGTCATCTTAAGGCTGTGAAAAGGATAGTGAGATACTTAATTCACACACCAAACTTTGGCATTTGGTATCCTAAAAGGTCTTCTTTTGATCTTGTTGGCTACTCCGATATGTCTCCAACGTATCTATAATTTTTTATGTATTCATGCCATGTTTATAATATTTTTACATGATTTTGGTATGATTTGGTTAGAACTAACCCGGATTGACGTTGTTTTCAGCAGAACTACCATGGTGGTGTTTTTGTGCATAAATAAAAGTTCTCGGAATGCGCTGAAAATCAACGGAGATTTTTTCTAGAAAATATAAAAAATACTGGAACAAAGAGTTACCGGAGGGGAGTCCCGTGGGCCCCACGATGGTGGAGGGCGCGCCCCTTGCCTCGTGGACTCCCTGTGGGGCCCCCTGACTTGTTCTCGACGCCAACCTCCCTACAAATCCCCAAACCTCCCGAACATAACCTAGATCGGGAGTTCCGCCGCTGCAAGCCTCTATAGCCACGAAAAACCAATCGGGACCCTGTTCCGGCACCCTGTCGGAGGGGGATCCATCACCGGAGGCCATCTTCATCATCCCGGTGCTCTCCATGACAACGAGGGAGTTGTTCACCCTCGAGGCTGAGGGTATGTATTAGTAGCTATGTGTTTGATCTCTCTCTCTCTCCTATAAATCCCCCAGTGGGCCCCCCTGACTTGTTCTCGACGTATCATGGAATAATAAAAAATAATTGAACACTTCTTTAGATAGATGTTCAGATAACAAAACATTCTTGAGGAAACCTTGTTTGGGGAAATCATGAAGCATGAAGCACAAATATTTATATGCCTTCAAATCATGGTTATTAGAAAAACATTGGTATCACGGCAATAGAAAAAGGAAAGAACCGTATATACCACAATCTATTACACTTTGTATTAAATAAAGTCAATTAGACATTCATTTTCCAGAAGAAAAAAAATATGGTTTCAATAAAGGGACATAATATACACATGGACCAAAATGTGGCACTGTAGGCAGCACACACTATGATTGATTTCACACCTCCCTAATGAACAAAGAAGGGTTCAAATGTTAGACCAATACATAGGCAACATGTATGGGCAAAGTATGATTGGTTTTTCCCAAAATCACACACAATATTCAAACTGATAAAGTTAAGTGTTGCTTGTGACAGTTTAGATAAGTGCACACACTAAAATCTTAAAAGAATTTGATTATCGTAATTCCTCTGAATTATCATATGCCCCTCCATTTCATATAGAAGCATACTTTATCTTATAAAGAAAGGTCCTCTATGCGAACAAACATCAGCAAAAAGTGTGTTTGTTTCTTTAACTGTCATCAAGAATCGTGTCAGCATAACAACATTTTATTCTTGATTCCTCTTTCTGCCTGCGATATCAGACAAAAGGAAAGAATAGATACATGGTAAATATGAAGATTCTTATACAAATATTAAAGAACATTACAATCCTTTGGTGATCCTACATAAACAAATTTGATAGTAGTAAATGTGAACATATTGGTAAGTGAAATATCATTGTTTCCTGACATGTTCTATATAAATTTTTTCTTGAACCGCCAATACAAATTGTACATAACGGGAGGAAATCTACATAGAAGAACACATGTCATAAGAATATATATCATAGAACTGTAACAACATATTGAAATTGAAAAAAAGGCAAGAAAAACTACCCATGCTAGAAATTAAATAATTGTAGTACCATTTTATTGTGGTAGGGAAAAGGTGCCAATTAAATGTACTAGGGCAAAGTAGAAACACTATGGGTCACATTAGCAAGCAACTGTAGGGGGAATCAATGGACAATTACTTGTGAATTTCATGGTGGTAGATTGAAATAGAGGAGAACTTAGCAACACCTATGCTTGGTCCGTAACACAGCATAGAGAGATGAATTTGACATCAAACGAAGATACATCTAAGTGCATTTATAAACATGGTAATCAAACAATTTAGCGTTCCTAAACCCAACTAATAAATGCAAACTGTTCCTGTGATTGCTTTCATAACCAGCAGCTTTCCTCTTCAACAGACTGTAATAATAGTGTCGTTTCTTTAAAAGATAGCAGAATGTTGTAAGTACATACCACAACAAATTTCTTCTTCAGTTCACGTGCTAATATGATTATTATAGTTTTAATAGGTAAACCGAATAACATATATGTTAAACATAATGAACATACCAATCTTTTCACGTTCTGATGGTAATTAGTAAGCATCTCCAGTTGCCATTTGCTTCCTACTTCCCAGTATCAACACCTTTTCACATCAAAGCAGCTACAAATGGGTAGCAAAAATATTTCTTGATCTGGCATGTAAGAGGAGAAAGTGTTATTCATCATAGGCTGAGAGTGGTGAGTCTTGTGTGGGATCTTAGTAGAGGGCTTAGTTATGCATGCATTAGTAACAAATAGACAATGTTCTAATAAAGATTGTAGGGATGGTTTAAAAAAACTTGATTCCATGAATAAGAATTAGAGGGAGTGTGTGTGGCATTACGAAGGCATGGGGACCTGCAAAGAAAACAAAACATGAACTAACAAAGTCTCGTCCAAAATTAGTAAACAAAAAAAATCTAAATGGTGGGAAAGGCATGAAGGACCAGAGGCTATCGTGATCCAAAATACGTTAAAAGATCTTCAAGGACAAAAGATAAGATTTCCAATCTAAGAGTACTCTACAACATCAAGTCCTAAAATTAGTAGTCCGCCTAACAATTTGCGTAATAACAATAGCAGGTTCCAAGATTTGAAATTAAATCACATACTGGATCTAGCTACCAGCAATGGGGTGCCAGGCTAGGTTGACCTATGATGATCACAGGGCACCCACATGAGTGGCCTCCCCCAGAACATCAGCTAGAGTGATCGATGGAAGAGTGGACACACAGTTAGCCAGGGTCGCCGAAGCGGCATCGTGTGTAGGGCTCGCGGGGTGGCTCGCCAAGGTCACACATGGTGGCGCCGATGGGGACAGGGGGTAGCAGGGTCAGGGCGACATCGGGATCGTGGGGAGGCTCAACGGGATCACATCGGATGGCATGCCTGGATCATTGGGGATCGTTCGGCACTTCGGCAGTGCTGCTGCACCTCGCGGAGTCGCTCTGGAGGAGGGATGGGGTACTGGATGTGGTGGTGTCTGGTGTCGTAGACTTATGAGTCGTCGGTTACGGAAGGGGGAAGGGGAAGCGAAGTTGGACGATTTGGTTGAAGTGGTACCGGGCGTGACTTAATTTTTTTCTTGACTTTCATTTTTTTAGCGGTCTCTTGACGTTTTGTTGACATAGCAGGCGTGGGAACAGTCTTTGGTTAAATGGCATGGTTGATGGCGTGGATAGCCTGCATGTTTAGATAAATAGCTTAGTGGGGATGAATCTCTTAGGTATATAGGATATGATATTTTTAGTTCCCCAAGTTTTGATGAGAATATTTTTTATGATGAAAGCATGCCTCCTATTTATGATGATTATATTGATGAAAGTGGATTTGGAGAGGTCATAACTTTATTTAGTGATGAATCCACTATTTCGGAAGAGGTTCCAATTGATTATGAGAACAAAGTTGCTATTTATGATGATTATTGTGATGACATGCATGCTATAAAGAATAATGATAACCATGAAACTTGTCATCTTGATTTTAATTTTCAATTGGATTATGCCTCACATGATAGTTATTTTGTTGAGTTTACTCCCACTATTCCGAATGAGAAGAATTTTGCTTATGTGGAGTGTAGTAAAATTTCTATGCATGTAGATCATGAAAAGAATGTTTTATGTGATGGTTATATTGTTGAATTCATTCATGATGCTACTGAAAATTATTATGAGGGGGGAATATATGCTTGTAGGAATTGCACTAATATCAAGTTTCCTCTCTATGTGTTGAAAATCTTGAAGCTATGCTTGTTTTGCTTTCCTTTGCTAGTTGATTATTGTTCCCATAAGTTGTTTTCTCAAAAAATTCCTAGGCATAGGAAGTGGGTTAGGCTTAAATCTGCTAGTCATATGCTTCATGATGCTCCTATTATGTTTCAATTCTTATCTTTTATGTGAGCATCATTGAAATCATCATGCCTAGCTAAAAAGGCATTAAAGAAAAGCGCTTGTTGGGAGACAAACCAATATTTACCCTTACTGTTTTTGTGTGTTAACATGATTATGATCCTTTATTAATCATGTTTTATAGATTTTCTTCCAATAAAGTACCAAGTAAAACCTTTAGGATAGCTTACGGTGATAGTTGTGTTGATCCTGCTGAAAATTAGAAACTTTTGCGCCCAGTAAATTAGTTTTACTAATTAAACGAAAAGTTCTTTTGATCTGATTCTTTTTTATATGGATTGTTACACAAATTGCTCAAGTTTTCCTAATTGGGCTGGATTTTTAGAGTTATAGAAGCATTCGAGAGTTACAGATTACTACAGACTATTCTGTTTTTGACAGATTCTGTTTTCTATGTGTTGTTTGCTTATTTTGATGAATCTATGAGTAGTATCGGAGGGTATGAACCATGGAGAAGTTGAAATATAGTAGATATAACACCATTATGAATAAATAATGATTTTACAACAGTACCTAAGTGGTGATTTATTTTCTTATACTAACGGAGCTTACGAGTTTTCTATTGAGTTTCGTGTTGTGAAGTTTTCAAGCTTTGGGTAAAGATTCAATGGACTATGGAATAAGGAGTGGCAAGATCCTAAGCTTGACAATTCCCAAGGCACCCCAAGGTAACATTCAAGGACAACCAAGAGCCTAAGCTAGGGTATGCCCCAGATGGCATCCCCTCTTTCGTCTTCGTTAATCGGTAACTTTACTTGGAGCTATATTTTTATTCACCACATGATATGTGTTTTGCTTGGAGTGTAATTTTATTTTATTTTGTTTTGCTTGCTGTTTGAATAAAGTACTTAAGATCTGAAACCCTTAAATGTTAGAGAGTGTTCACATAGTTGCATAATTGTTCGACTACTCATTGATCTTCACTTATATCTTTTGGAGTAGTTTGTCATTTGCTCTAGTGCCTCACTTATATCTTTTTAGAGCACGGCGGTGATTTTATTTTCAAGAAATAGATGAAATATCATGCCTCACTTATATTATTTTGAGTCTTTTAGAACAGCATGGTAATTTTCTTTGGTTATAAAATTAGTCCTAATATGATAGGCATCCAAGAGGGATATAATAAAAACTTTCATATAAAGTGCATTGAATACTATGAGAAGTTTGGTTCCTTATGATTGTTTTGAGATATTAAGATGATGATATTAGAGTCATGCTAGTGGAGTAATTGTGAATTTTAGAAATACTTGTGTTGAGGTTTGTGATTCCCGTAGCATGCACGTATGGTGAACCGTTATGTGATGAAATTGGAGCATGAGGTATTTATTGATTGTCTTCCTTATGAGTGGAGGTCAGGATCACGCGATGGTTAACTCCTACCAACCCTTCCCCTAGGAGCATGCGCGTAGTACTTTGTTCCAATGACTAATAGATTTTTGCAATAAGTATGTGAGTTCTTTATGACTAATGTTGAGTCCATGGATTATACGCACTCTCACCTTTCCACCATTGCTAGCCTCTCCAGTACCACACAACTTTCGCCGGTACCATACACCCACCATATACCTTCCTAAATATAACATCACGGTGGGCGACGTATTATTGGCTCCGACTATAATTAGGCATCCTTTGAGATATGTCGCACCTACCGCCCGACATTTGGCGCCCACCGTGGGGCCAGGTGCACTGTCATCCGGAGACTTGCTCTGGGCAGGAACCTTGTTCCTTCCCAGCGAGCGTAGCCAGCCCGGCACACCCGATGGCGCTTGCCCCGACGTGATGCATGGCGTCGATGCTGCCTGTGCAGCGAGGTGCCTCGCCGATCTTCTCGGCGAGGTTCACCTCCCCGAAGAGCCCGCACCAGATGCGGGTGCAACCAGCTCCGAGAGCTGCCTCATCAACCTCCTTGGCAAGCTCGACATCGCCAACGAGCCCACCTCCAACTTGGAGTCAATCGGCTCCAACGACCTGATTTTTGTCGACTCTGACAGGCATCCCTCGATGCCTTCCCCACCAATGTGGTGGTGATCGACGACCCTCTTCCTCGCGCCGACAGCAACGGCAGCATGGTCACCGAGGTACTGGTCACCAGCCACGGCGCCGTCTCCAGCGAGAACTCCCACGACGCTCTACAGACGGTGCTACACGACTTGTCCGCTCCTATTCTGGTGGACGCCGACGCCTAGACGCAGGAGGCTCGCCGCCTTGCCCTCATCGAGAACGGCAAGAAGATAGCCACCATGAGACGCCTCACCGAAGCCTAACAACGTGAGGTTGATCGCGCCGCCTCTGGCACGCCGGCTGCTGGAGGGCCTAGCCGGCTTGGCGCTATCAAGAAGTGCGGCGCGGCCATCGCCAGCATGATGGGAGCCGACCGCCCGGTCTACACCACGCTGCTCGAGAACCTGCGTGCCGCTTAGGCGGCAGCAGACGAGCTGGAAGGCTTGGATGGAGACGAGCTGAGCTGCATGACGCGACGCGTCCAGGAGATCATCGACACGGCAGCAGAATGGCAAGAAGTCGACGCCCGCGCCGAGAGTCCTCCCCCTCGCCGAGAGCACGGCGCGACCTCCCGGACACCGACTGCAGGTGGCGCCCGCAAGCGAAAAGATAAGGAGTCGGCTGCTAGTCGCAGCCGGACGCGCTTCACCATCGAGCGTGACAAAGACAACCGCCCACGACCTGTGGAGCGGCAAGGAGATGACCCGCCTCCTCCTCCGCCCCACAGTCAGTGATATCCTTCTCCGCCGCCTGTTGGGCATCCAACACTCGGTGACCGGCTTGGCTGCCGTGAAGGAGTCGGCGAGAACGATGCACGCCACCAGATCGACCGCCTGGCGCGATTATTGGCACTAGAAGAGGAAGATGATGTTCGCCCGCCTTGTTTTGGCCCCCGCATCCTTGACGAGCCCTTTCCCAAGGGGTTCTCGCTTCCAAGAGACACGCCTAAGTACAACGGCTCGGTGAAGCCGGAAGACTGGCTGATAGACTACTCCATCGCAGTTAGCATCGCAAATGGCAATAGGCGCGTTGCCGTGAAGTACGTCCCCCTCATGCTTCAGAGCACGGCACGCACCTGGCTGAACAACCTCAAGCCTTACAGTATCAACAACTGGCTGGATTTCACGGAGGTCTTCAACCGCAACTTCACCAGCACGTACAAGCAGGCTCCGAAGCTCCGCCAACTTTCCTTGTGCATCCAAGGCCCGACCGAGTCCAGCCGCGAATACCTGATGCGCTGGGCCGAGCTCTGCAACTCCTGCTAAGGGGTGCATGAGGTGCAAGACAGAGAATACTTCACCGTCGGGTGCCGAGAAGGCACCCTCCTCAAGCATTGGCTTCTCTGCGATGAGTCGGCCACACTCGATGAGCTGTTGATTATAGCAGACAAGTACGCCACTGCCGACTCCTTGATGAAGTCGGAGCTCCGGGTGGACGCCTCGAGAAAGGTGCTCCCTCCTGCTCCCAAGACACCGGCTGGTGACACCAGTCGGCGCCCGCATCAGAACGACAACAAATGCAAGGCTCTGATGCTGGCTTCCACTAGCCGGCAAGTGGCAACCATTGAAGACCAACAGCCAGAAGAGCAGCCCGTACCCAAGTGACAGAAAGGCGGTAGGCCGGCTTGGCAGCCTGCCTTCTCCTACGAGCAAACCCTTGATGCTCCCTGCAAGTTCCATAGCGGCGCAAAGCCGTCCAACCACACAACTCGGAAGTGCCATTGACTCACCCGAATCTCCAAGGGCGAAGGACTGCTGCCTCCTCCGCTTGCTGGCCCGCCGCCTCCGGCTCCTCAACAGCCGGCCGCCAGCCCAGCAGTTGGAACCATTCAAGACGAGTTCCCTGACGAGCATGCAGCCTTTGTCGTCTTCACCAGTCAAGCTGACGACAGGCGCAGCCGGCACCGGCAGCACCAAGAAGTCAATGCAGTCGCCACTAAATATCCAGAGTTCATGCACTGGTCCGAAAAACCCATCAGTTGGAGCTGAGCTGATCATCCAGAGGTGATGCCTACTCTGGGTTCTTACGCTTTGGTGTTGGATCCCACCTTTGCAACCGAGAGATGGGTTGTTCGTTTCTCCCGAGTTCTAATTGATGGGGGAAGCAGTATCAACATCCTGTACCGCGACACCATGCAGAAGTTGAACATCAAGCCGAAGCATCTCTTACCCAGCCGGACTTCTTCCATGGCATTGTGCCTGGCCTCTCATGCTCACCAATTGGCAAGATCAAGATTGATGTCCTCTTCAGAAACAAAGAGCACCTCTGCCACGAAGCAGTTTGGTTTGAAGTAGTGGATCTCGAGAGCCCTTACCATGCTTTTCTTGGCCGACCTCCTCTAGCCAAGTTCATGGTTGTGCCCCACTATGCCTACCTCAAGATGAAGATACCGAGCTCCAAGGGTATCATCACCATAGTCGGAGGCTACAAGAAGTCCGCCAACTGCACTGCAGCCAGCAGCCAGCTGGCCGAGTCCCTCGTGATTGCTGCTGAGAGAAAGATCCTTGATCGGGTTGTGTCCATGGTCGGCAAGCATCTGGACCTGTCGCCCGATCCCAAGGAGTCAGAATCTCAGGGCTCCTTCCAGCCGTCCAAGGAAAGAAAGAAGATACCTCTGGACCCGGAGTATCCGGAGAGGTTCGCTGTAATAGGAACAAACCTGGACAGCAAATAGGAAAGCGAGCTCGTCAATTTCCTCCATGAGAATCAGGATATCTTCGCATGGTCCCCCAAGGACATGCTAGGTGTTCCGACGGATTTCACCGAGCACAAGCTACATGTCTGAGCAGATGCAAAACCAGTGAAACAGCCCCTCCGCCGACTGTCGGAGGAGAAGAGAAGAATTGTTGGTGAAGAGATAGCCCAGCTTCTGGTAGCCGGCTTCATTATGGAGGTGTTCTTTCCAGAGTGGCTTGCCAACCCGGTCCTCGTACTGAAGAAGAACAAGAAATGGTGCATGTGTATAGATTATACCAGCCTCAACAAAGCTTGCCCCAAAGATCCGTTTGCTTTGCCAATGATTGATCAAGTGTTCCTTCTGGCGTGTTCGAGGTTCAGCTTCTTCAAGAATGCAGATTGGATGCTCCGTGTATGTGAGATCATCTTGAATTTCAATCAATTCCGGATCCACTTCATGTTTCGGATCCTTGAAGCATCGACGAAGTTGCGACACGTGGAAGACGTCATGAACATGAGAGAACTGAGGTGGCAACTCAAGTTGATAAGCCACTAGCCCACGACGGGCCAGAATGCGGAAAGGACCAATGTAGCGCGGAGCTAGCTTGCCCTTGACTCCAAATCGATGAGTGCCTCTCCAAGGAGTGACACGCAGATAAGCTTGTTCACCAAGTTGATAAGTTGAACCCCAGTGTTTCCGGTCATAGTTGCTCTTCTGGCGGGACTGGGCCGCCTTGACATTATCTCAGACAATGCGAACCTGCTCTTCAGCTTGTTGAGCGTCCGTTCCCCAATTTTTGACCAATTCAGAGGGGTTTGGCACTTACGTCCATAAAGCAGTTCGAAGGGTGCCATCTTTAAGCTGGCTTATTATAAGAGAACTCCGCATAAGGGAGAGATTCTTCCCACTTCCTGCAGAAAGAAATAACACAAGCCCGAAGCATGTCGAATTTGATTGACTCGCTCGACTTGGCCTTGGGATTAGGGATGATAAGCAGTGCTCCAGGTAATGTGAGTTCCCATTGCCTCTTGGAAACTATCCCAGAACTTTGAAGTGAATATACTACCACAGTCTGAACTGATCTCCTTCGGAATGCCATGGAGTGACACAATTATGGAGATATACAACTTTGCTAATTGACTAGCAGTGATTGTCTCCTTGACTAGCAGAAAGTGAGCAACCTTCGAGAATTGGTCGATGGCGACAAATATAGCATTGTTACCTTTCTGAGACTTGGGAAGGCCAGTGACGAAGTCCATTAGGATCTTATCCCACTTCCATTCAGGAATCGGAAGCGGTTGTAGAAGTCCAGCTGGTTTCTGATGTTCTGCTTTGACACGACGACAAACGTCACATTCTTCGATATATCGAGCAATGTCTTGCTTCATTTTAGACCACTAGTACTTCTGACGGATGTCTAGATACATCTTGGTACTTCTTGGATGAATAGAGAGAGGGGTGTCATGCGCTTCTTTCATCACCTTCTCTGTCATGAGCTCAAACAGGGGTACTACAATATGATCTCTGAAGTATAAGGTCCCATCTTTAGCAAGCGAGAAATCTCTAGATTTCTCTAAGGCAAGATCCTTTTTCATTAAATCAACATGAGCATTTTTGGCTTGAGCAGACTTAATTGCTTTCAGAAGAGTTGGTTCCAGTACAAGGTTAATCAGAGAACCCTGTGGAACTAGTTGAAGGTTCAGCTTGCATAGCTCTTCATAAAGGCAGGGTTGAGCTTTGAAGACCATGTGATTGTTGCAATAAGACTTGCGGCTCAAGGCATCAGCCATTACATTAGCCTTGCCAGGGGTATAGGATATACCACGGTTGTAGTCAGCAATAGCTTCCATCCACCGCTGCTGACGGAGGTTCAGATCTGGCTGAGTGAACAAGTACTTCAGACTCTGATGATCGGTGAAGATCTCGCAACGATTACCGAGAAGGTATTGTCGCCATAGCTTCAGTGCAAAGATAACCGCAGCAAGCTCGAGGTCATGAACTGGGTAGTTCTCTTCGTGAGGATGTACTTGACGGGAGGCATAAGCAATCACCCTGCGCTCTTGCATTAGGATACAGCCTAATCCTTGACGTGAAGTGTCGTAATAGATGATGAAGTCCTTGCGAGAATCATGGGGAGAAAGCACTGGGGCAGAAGTCAGCTTGTCCTTGAGTGCCTGGGAACTTTCCTAACACTTTTCAGTCCAATCAAACTTAACGCCTTTGTGAAGCAGATTAGTCAGTGGCTTGGCAATCTTGGAGAAGTTCTCGACGAAACGGCGGCAATAACTGGCAAGTCCGAGAAAGCTTCTGACTTGCTTGACAGTCTTCGGAGGGGTCCAGTCAAGAATAGCCTGAACACGCTCTGGGTTGACGGAAATACCATCCTTGGAGATAACATGACCAAGGTAGGTGACTTCGGGTAACCAGAATTCACACTTGGAATACTTGGCATAAAGTTGATGCTCTCGAAGCTTTTCCAGAACAAGCCGAAGTTGTTCAGCATGTTCTTCTTAATTCTTCGAATATACAGAATATCATCCAGATAGACTACGACGAAATTGTCGAGGTAATCCATGAATATGTTGTTCATCAGACGAGAGAATGTGGCTGGAGCATTGGTCAAACCAAAAGACATAACCGTGTACTCGTAAGAACCATAAAGAGTGACGAATGCGGTCTTTGGAATATCCTCTTCACGAACACGGATCTGGTGGTAACCCAACCTCAAGTCGAGTTTAGAGAATATCGATGAACCAGTCAGTTGATCATATAGATCATTGATCCGAGGAAGGGGATATTTGTTCTGAATTGTAGCTTGGTTGATAGGACGGTAGTCTTGGACCAAACGGTTTGTTCTGTCCTTATTCTTCACAAAGAGAGAAGGTGCTCCCCAAGCAGAGGAACTTGGACGAATGAAACCCGTGCGAAGAGATTTGTCGATTTCCTCCTTAAGTTAAAGGAGTTCATGAGGTGGCATCTTGTAGGGTCATTTGGCAATAGGAACGGTGCCTGGTTTGAAGTCGATGACGAACTCGACAGCCTGGGCAGGGGGTATTCCTGGAAGTTCTTCTGGAAAGACGTCTAGGAAGTCGTGAACAACTGGAATCTTTTCAATTCCCTCGAGAGGTGCTGCGTTCAACGCATTCAAGACATAAAGTCGAGCTTCAGCGTTTTGAACCAGACGAGCATTGTAGCTTACTATCTCATCTGAAGGGTGCAGAAGGTGGACGGTTTTAGTGGCACAAACGATAGAAGCTGTATGTGCTTTCAACCAATCCATTCCCAGAATGAGGTCAATATTGGAAGACTTCAGAATAATGGGGGATGCAAAAAATTCCAACCCTTCGATTTGAACTGAAACATTGTGGCTAATCATGGAGGTTTGGCATTGGCCCGCAGGGGTCTTTACCACTAGAGGAGTGTGCATCTCTTCGTATTTAATGCCATGCATGAATGCAAACTCTTCTGATATGAAAGAATGCGATGCTCCTGAATCAAACAAAATAGATGCTGGTACTGAATTAACTAGAAGAGTACCCATCACAGTAGCAGGCTAGTCTTGAGCTTCATTCAGATCAATGTTGTTAGCCTGTCCACGACCATAAGGTCGGGCATTGTTGTTGCTGGTTTGATTGTTACCACGAGCACTTGAAGGCAGAGTCAGCTGATTCTGATTCTGAGGGCAGTTCGTGGAACGGTGACCTGGAGGCCACACTTGAAGCACAGACCATCATTGGGATTAGGAGCAGGAGCTTGGGGTGGTATAGCTCGAAGAGGCTGCCTCTCCGGAGGAGGAGGCAGACGAGGTGCAGCATAGGATTGTCTTGGTGTAGGTGCAATTGGACGATACATGCTGTGGGGAATCCATATCCGACGCTTTTGCACTGACGGGCCCAAAGATGGGCCAGCGTCATGGCTATGCCTGAGGGATCCCTGGTGTTCCTGAAGACCAATCTCAACCTGAATAGCCTTGTTCACCAAGGTGGCAAAGTCGAGAAAGTCATGAACGAGCAGAGCTAGCTTGATATCTGGGTGAAGTCCATCACGGAACTTTTCTTACCTATGAGCATCAGTTGCAATGTCTTCTTCAGCATAACATGACAAGTCTAGAAATTCCTGTTGATAAGCATCTATAGATGTGTTGCCTTGGGTGAGGTTGCGGAACTCTCGCTTCTTCCTGTCCATGATTCCCTGAGGAATGAAGCGGGCACGAAAAGCGGTTTGGAAATCCGACCAAGTGATGACCGTTCCAGTAGGTAGGGTGCGCCTGTGGCTGTCCCACCATTGAGCAGCGGGACCCTTCAGAAAGAATGATGCAAAGGTGACATAGCTAGCAAGGGCCACACTAGCAGACTCCATTTCATACGTGATGTCGCGGAGCCAGTCATCGGCATCAAGGGGCTGAGTTGAGCTGTGGTAAATAGTTGGGTTGAGGCGCATGAAGTCCTGCAGAGTAACTGGGGCTGGCTGCTGGTTCATATTCGGACGAGGAAACTGAGCCATCATTCCTTCCATGAACTGGCGGTTCAGCTCAAACTGTTGCATCATTCCAGCAAAGAATTCGGGCGGTGGTGGATTGTTGCCAGCACGGCCACGACCAGCAGGTCTAACCATCCTGCTAACATGTAACAGGGGTATTTCAATATCGAGCATTTGCAAAGACAAAGGATCATCCATGACGAAACATGCATAAAGAAAGAGGTACGTTGGGTACCACATAGTAGTCAACACGACAGTGTGTGTACTATTCAAGATGCTATCCTAAGGAGTAACTATGGCTTACCCAACTTCGGGGTGAATGTGGTCACGGGATCCTAATGTTAGAGTTGGTAAATTTGTTTAACCCGAGTAGAAGAGAGTTCAGAGTCCCAGAGTATAGACGAGGAGTAAAAGATACTAATACCACACAATGGCGACGTGGGCCCATAAGACACACAACCATGTTAGTAAAAGTTTTTGTAGTGACTAAACTCGACTTCGGCCAAGGAGTTGGAAAGGGGGCTACCTACAGGCAGTCGGCTCTGATACCAACTTGTGATGCCCTTGATTCAATCATACACGCAAATGTGTACGATCAAGATCAAGGACTCACGGGAAGATATCACAACACAACTCTAGACACAAATTAAAATAATACAAGCTTTATATTACAAGCCAGGGGCCTCGAGGGCTCGAATACATAAGCTCGAATACACAAGAGTCAGCAGAAGCAACAATATCTGAGTACAGACATGAGTTAGACAAGTTTGCCTTAAGAAGGCTAGCACAAAAGCAACATCAATCGAAAAGGCAAGGCCTCCTACCTGGGAGCCTCCTAAATACTCCTGGTCATCAGCGGTCTCCATGTAGTAGTAGGCACAGGCGGTGGCATCTGGCTCCTGGGCTCCGACATCTGGTTGCATCAACCGGAAAGAAAAAGAAAGGGGGAAAAGGGGGAGCAAAGCAACCATGAGTACTCATCCAAAGTACTTGCAAGCAAGGATCTACACTACATATGCAACATTATCAAAGGAAGGTTGTATATGTGGACTGGGCTGCAGAAATGCCAGCATAGAGAGAAGGCCTAGTCCTATCGAAGACTAGCATCTTCTGGAAACCACCTTCTTGCAGCAAACAGGAGGGAGTAGAGTAGCATAAAGTAAAGTGGTAGTAGTGTTATCAACCTCGGCCAGAGATCCTTTCTCGACTCCCTGCGAGAAAGCAATCCCAGAGCCATACTATCCATTCCTCATATCCAAATATCATCACCATCCAATTCTCATAACAAGTATCTAGTTCTAGTTGTATCGATCGGGATACAACTCCAAGTGTCCGTTACTGTAGGACAGGCTATCAATAGATGTTTTCTTCCCTGCAGAGGTGCACCAACTTACCCACCACGCTCGATTAACTCCAGCCGGACACACTTTCCTGGGTCATGCCCGACCTCGGCCAAACAATACGCCGCAACCCGACCTAGGTTTAATAGAGAGGTCAGCATGCCAGACTAAACCTATGCCCCCAGGGGTCATGGGCCATCTCCCCGGGAACTCAAGCATGTTGCGAATGCGGCCGGTGAGCAGACCTAGCTACCTCCTTCAAAAAGGCAGGTGCTTATGCAGTACAACCCGGCACGTGCCGCTCAGTCGCTAACGTCTATTAAGCTCCAGCTGATGTATACGACGCAGAACGCCCATACTATGCCCACGTGATGGTTAGTGCTATCAGGCTAGAGGCCCCTCGGATCAAATATCCAAATCGTAGTGGATTAGGAACGCGTGGTAACAAGCAGAGACTCACGAAAGATGTGACCCCGTTGCCCCGTCTCGAGGACTTGCGGCAAGGGCTAAGAATGCCCGATCACGCCTCATAATTATCTCTCGGGCACCTTCCAGGTCAACCCGTCTCCACATCACTCGCAATTATGCTCGCGCGGGTACCCCTCAGGGTCAACCCGGCTTTAGTAATATAGTTCAGTGTAAAGTCATAGTAACCATAGTAACCGTGTGTCCAAACATCAAGGGGAAAACCTGAGGAATCACCCCTGGTGAATTCCACTCAATGTAATCATCAAGGTGAACATAAGAGGGACCACCCTCGAGGTTCAAACTTGAGGGGTTGCACGACAGAGTCGTATCGGAAGTGGTTAAAGAGGAAATCACCCTCGATGATCACGACCGAATAGCTACACTACAGGGTTAACATCAGAAGTGCTGATGAGGTCTCACCCTCGGTACTCGATAGTAACCCAGTAGTGTCGAGCAACTAAGGGGAAGTGATGTGCAGTGTCGGGGCCTAGTCTTCAATTCCGTTGATCGGGTCTTCAATGATGAAGCAGGGGCAACAAGGACAAGGTGGGGGTCACTGATGGATCACTAATCAACTATACTAAGCAGTTTAGGATAAGCGGGTAAGGTACAACAGCAGATACAAAAGCAGGCTATGCATCAGAATAGGAGCAATCAATAACAGTAGCAAAATCTAATGCAAGCATGAGCAAATGGAATGGGCGATATCAGGATGATCAAAGGGGGGATTTCCTGGAAGCTCGGAAGACAGATACAGATCTTCATCGGTGAAGTAGTCGATCACTGGTTCAACCGCGGTCTTGGGGTCTACCGGAAAGAAGTAATGGAGGGGAAACACAATAAATAATAGAGCAATCAAAGCATAACATGGCAATATGTTGTGCCGGGTGTGACCTAACGCAGTACTACACGTTACAGACGAAGAAGGGAAAAATCCGGGTTGTTTTTCTAGTGTTAGGCATTTTTGGGTCAGAAGAAAGAGGTGGAAAGGTTCCACGCTTGCATTGTCAGAGGCATGTGACTGCTACATGGAGCGCACCAACAGATTCGCCTTGTTTTTTTGAACGTTTTTCATATATAAAACATTTTCATCCGACTCGCGGTTTATTTACTATGAATTTTTAAAGTTTAAATAGTTTTCTGAAATTTCCTGGAATATTATTAATTCGAAAAATCATAACAGAAAGGCTAGGTGCACCCGGTTTGGTGCACCAGAGGTGCACAAGTGAGGCTGACCAGTGAGCCCTAGTCATCTGCTGACTCAGCAGTTGACTGGGTCCACTTTGACCAGTCAAAGGGTCAGTAGGACCCACGTGTCATAGACACTGCTCCAATTATCAGTTTCTTTTTGTTAATCTAATTGATCTAGCTAGTGGCCTAGGGCCCAGTTGTTAGTGGGGATTAGTTATTAAACTAATTAGGAGCCAGGGGGTTAGCCCAAAAGGCAGTGGCAGAGGCCACGGCTGGGCATGCTCGCGCGACCACTACAGGGGCCACGGGCGCGGCCTTGCCTGTAGCGGCGGCTGGGGTGGGCGCCGGGGATAGTGGCTGGAGGCGGCGCGGAAGAGGAGTCCAGAGGCGGGCGCCGGAGCGGGGCCGTGCGGGCGAGGCGTTGTGGGGTTGGCCGGGCGCGGCTGTTAGAGAGTGACGGCAGAGCATGGCAGGGGCGGCAGCAGCCACCGGCGGCGGTCCCTGCAAGCGGGGGGGAGGGCGCCCAGAGGACAGCCAGGAGTAGTAGCAGTGGGCGGGTGCTCGGCTAAGGATGCGGCAGTGCACGGGACATGCCGGGGCGAAAGACGACATGGGGCGCGGGGCAGCAACGGGCAGTGAAGCGTTGGCCGGCGTGAACCGCCGGCAGTGGAATGGGAGAGAGCTAGACGTGCGTCGCGCGACTAGGCATGGCCCGGAGTGGTAGCCGGATTGGGTGGGCGGCGTACCGGGCAAGGGTCATAGAGGCGGGGCGAGTAGAGAGCGAGCACGCTCGCGGCGGAGCTACAGAGGCCCTGCCATGGTAGCGAAAGTCGGGCGCGAGTCTACGATGCCAAATTGAAGAGGGAAAACGGGGGAATCGACGGAGGGCTCACCGCATGAGCTCAAGGGTGGCTCGTTGGCTGCTTAGGAGCGGGAGACGGCGATGAACTTGGCGATGGCGTTGAGGCGGCCGGAGGTTGAAGACGATGAGGATCTGGCTCAGTGGGGCTCTCCGTCTTGACTTCACGAGCGCAGACAATGGAGACGACCAGGGCGATCCTCCTGGACACTCTCGCACGGCGCTGGAATGATAGTGGCCGCACAATGAGGAGATGGCGGCGATGGCCGCGTCGAGCGAGGAGGGGGAAAGGGGATTTGGTGGGGAGAGGGAGAGGCGGAGTGGACGAGGGAAGTGAGCGGGCGAGTGGGGTGGCAGAGCAAGTGGAAGGGGAGCCCAAGGCATCGAGGGGATCCTTATCCCCCTCGTCGATGACGAGGTGGTCCGGCGGCGACGCGCGGGCGCGCGCCCTCGGTCGGTTGAATAGGGGGAGGGGAGAGCGACCAGGGAGGTAGGTGGGCCGGCCTGCTGGGATGGGCCGAAGCCCAAGGGGAGGCTAGGGGCTCTCCCACCCCTTCTCGTTTTCTTTTCCTTTTTTTTAACTTTTGCTTTTTCTTTTAACAACTTTCTGTTTTAGCTATTTTAGGCCACTTAGACATTTTGCAAAAAAATGTTGGTTCACCACCAATATTACCAGAAGAATATGTTCCACATGATGAACATTTTAGTTTTCATGTCTGAGCATTTTTGAATTTCACACATAAATTCAAATTGAATTCAGCTGGAATTTGAAATGGAATATTGATCAAAGTGACCAAGCACTGTTATAGCAAAATGATTAGCTTGATCTCAGGGATTATTGTAGCATCATTACACCGGGGTGTTACAGAAGGGGGCCTCTTCTTCCCAGCCCGGCATGGGTGAGTTCATTTGCCTTCTGTACCTGCTTGTTTCTTCTCTTCTCTTTTTTTTGATCCTTGGTTCAGCTCTGCCTTACCTTCCTTCTTGGCATCTAGGCGCTCCCCAGGTGGACCAGGAGAACACCAACACCATCATCGAGGAGGTTGCCAAGGATGCTGAGGCCGAGGCCACCAAGATCACCGCCGAGGAAGCCTCCAAGGATGCTAAGGATGCCGCCAAGGGGCCGGCCAGGGTGACCGGCAAGGCCGCTGCCGAGGAGGCCAGCAAGGGGCCTGCCGGGGAGGCCGGCAAGACTGCTGCTAAGGAGGAGGCGGTCGACGATCAACCCTCCTCCTCTGCCGCCTCTGGCTCATGCAGGTACTTGAAGGTGGGCGACAACATGTTCGTCCACCTTCCAGGGACGGCGAGCACCGGAGCACCCACCGAGGGAGAGGTGTTCGATGATGAGGTGCTCGCCGCCGCCAGGCTCGAGGTTGTTGACGAGCCGAGCACCGGTGGTGGCGGTACCCAAGAAAAGCGGCTCCTCCAGGCCATGAGCATCAACTTCAACAAGCTTCAAGCACTCCACCGCGCCCGTCTGGACAAGGTGATGTCCAAGGAGGCGGTGGCGAACAAGGCAGAGGCAGACCTCGAGGAACGTGTCATTGAGGTGCAGGCCTGGTTCCGCTAGGCCCATGAAGAGCTGAGGGTTGCCAAGATCAGCTGGCCAAGCGCAAGCAGGAGCTTATCTTCAAGGAGGCCGACATTGAGAAGGCCTAGGAGACAGCGGCGGCGCAGGCCGCCAAGGACGAGGCCATCAGGCACCAACGCGAGGCCGTGCTGAACTCCTAGGAGGAGGACCTTGCCGCTCGTGAGGAGAAGCCTGCCGCAACACTCTGCGGCAAGGATGAGGAGGTCGAGAAGCTCATCGCGCAACGGACCCGGGAGCTGCAGCAGAAACACAAGGAAGCGCTTGATGCTCAAGCTCTGGACCACGTCGACAAGGTGAAGGAGCTGGAGGTGGTGCGGGACATCCTAAAGAGCGAGGCCCAGGAGCTGTCGAGGGCGAAGGACACGATCAGCTGCACCTTGATGGAGGCGCAGGCCAAAGTCCTTGGCAAGGCCGAGCTGCTTACCCGCGCCAACAACTCCATCAAGGACCTGAAGCTGAAGCTGGAGGGTCTTGAGGGCACGCTTTCGGAGGCCAAAGCCCGGGAGGGAATCCTGACCAAGCATCTGGCGAAGGAGAAGCAGCTACAGAAGAATGACGCCGCCAATCACGAAGATTTCGTGAAGGGCAAAAACCTCTCGATCAGCCGCCTTGCCGACGTTGCCGACAGGATCAGCAAGAAGCTGGCTGGCATGGGAATGTCGGACGTGAGGTACGCCCCGGAGCCAAACATGACTCCCAACACCAAGCTGACCCTGTTCTTCGAGGGTGTTCTTGAAGCCTTGGAGCGATTTCGCTCTAACTGGGTGAGTTCCCTGGTCAGTGAGGCCCGGGTGCTCTGCCGCGGTGCCATGACCAAGGTCCTCACCAAGCTGGCGTACTGGAACCCCAACCTTGACTTCGACGTCGCGTTGGATAGCTTGCCGGAGGATGCAGACCTCATGGTGCTTGAGAAGCGTATCAAGCCCATCATCAGCCGCGTCAGCGGAATCTAGAGTGTAGAGGGCCAGCGCCGGGACTAGGCACCACGTTTCTTATCGCTACCGCAAGTTCATGACCAAGACAATTTTTATCTTTAGTTAGAACCGCAGCAACAATTGATGTAATATATACTCTGCAGTGCTTTGAAACTATGCATGTTAATTTCCTGTTTGACCTCTCTTTGTATGTCCACCCTACGTTTAACTGGGTAAGTTTGCCGGTGCATAAACCCAAACCGCAACGCTTTGAAGGACGGATCCTTTAGTGGCCGGCAGGGTGTGTTTGCTGCCGGGTGAACCACCTTGCCGTTCTCAGTGCGGCTGCTCGAACTGTCGAGTGGACTTGAGATAGAACGAGAGTGTTGCCAATAGAGGAAGGCCACCCTGCCGTTCTTGGTGCAGCCGCTCGATCTGTTGAGTAGACTCAAAATAGAACAAGGGCATTGCCAATAATGGAAGGGCCCCTGTCGGTGTCAAAACCGGCGGATCTCGGGTAGGGGGTCCCGAATTGTGCGTCTAGGCGGATGGTAACAGGAGACAAGGGACACGATGTTTTACCCAGGTTCGGGCCCTCTTGATGGAGGTAAAACCCTACGTCCTGCTTGATTGATATTGATATTGTGGATGTTTACAAGAGTGGATCTACCACGAGATCAAGGAGGCTAAACCCTAGAAGCTAGCCTATGGTATGATTGTAATGGTTGTTGTTGTGTCCTACGGACTAGAGCCATCCGGTTTATATAGACACCAGAGAGGGCTAGGGTTACATAGAGTCGGTTACAATAGTAGGAGATCTACGTATCCGTATCGCCAAGCTTGCCTTCCACGCTAAGGAAAGTCCCATCCGGACACGGGACGAAGTCTTCAATCTTGTATCTTCGTAGTTTTGGAGTCCGGTCAATGATGATGATAGTCCGGCCGATGATAGTTCGGCCGATGATGGTAGTCCGGCTATCCGGACATCCCCTAATCCGGGACTCCCTCAGTAGCCCCCGAACCAGGCTTCAATGACGATAAGTCCAGCGTGTGTGTAGTCTTCGGCGTTGCAAGGCGGGTTCTCCTTCAAGTTCTACGTACCTGCCGAACAGTGTCCGGCTTCCTCATCAATGTTGAGCGTCTTGGCTTCCACGCCCAATAATGGCCTTCCTCCACGCGTCGCGCGAATGTGAAAAGCCAGGGTGTCTTTTATGTTTTACCCCCTAGTTGTGCGAATAATCTGCCTATAAGGGAGGCAAGAATCCAGATCCAAATCGCCATCTTCCTCCCGCAAATACTCATCGGACCGCTTTCGACCAAGAATCCATTCCATCATGGACCGTCAACGCGGCTCCTCTTCTCGCGCTCCTAGCCCTTTGCCAGGAGATTGGAGGAGATGCTCTGTTCCGCACAACGAGCTGGTGAAGCTCCAAGCGGGGGGATATCTCCCCCCAGCCTTTATGGTTCCGGTTCGAGCCGAGCTAGCCACCTACAAAGGTGGGAAGCAAGCGGAGGTTACCCCAAGTCCCAACAAAGGGGAGCGGGTATGCTTCGTCTCCTATCTGATAAGGGGGCTCGGATTTCCTGTACATCCATTCCTCCGCGGGCTCCTGGAGTTCTACGGACTCCAGCTTCATCACCTCACGCCCGCCTCAATCCTGCACATTGCAGGTTACGTAGCTCTTTGCGAGCTATTCCTGGGTGTCAAGCCCCATTTCACGTTGTGGAAGAGGTTGTTCTGCCTCGTACCCCGCTCTCATGAGGGGTCCATATATCAAGTGGGCGGCGCCAAAATATGGCGTATTGTCGG
This sequence comes from Triticum dicoccoides, assembly GCF_002162155.2. Taxonomy (NCBI): domain Eukaryota; kingdom Viridiplantae; phylum Streptophyta; class Magnoliopsida; order Poales; family Poaceae; genus Triticum; species Triticum dicoccoides. Next base: position 725,552,284 of record NC_041383.1, read on the forward strand.
GATCGGATATCCATCCGGAACCCCTAAGAAGGCGTCCAAAGACTGGCCTTCAGGATGGTTTTATACAGAAGACGCTCCACTGCTGGACCCTGTTCGGATCGGCCTCCCGGAGTTCAGCAATGCTCCTTTGAAGAAACGCCTTAGTTGGCGTCCGCGGAGCCCCCAACTAGAAGAAGACAAGAGCGTCCATTATTTGATGGGCCGAATAAGGTTACTGGCCCATTCCGGGTTGACCATGATTGGAGTCATGGCAACATGCATTATGCGAGGGGTGCAGCCACTACAATACAGGGGCCACCCCATGTGGGATTTCATCGGGGAGGACGATGCCACCCGTCATGCCCGTAAAGGGCCGGATTCGGTCGAAGACCTGGTGGAGGACTTCCTTCGGACGAACCCATTAAATGGGTTCTCCATGAATAATCCCCGGCCTTGGGTAAGTGAACACTCTGCGTGCCCGACCCATGCTTTTTGAAACTTAAGTTTCTTATATTGTGTTCTTCTTTCGACGCAGGAACTGCGCCGGATCGTGGAGGACATGCTAAGTCCAGCTCCGCAACCCGAGGATCCAGAGAGATCCCGGGATCCGGCCTCTGAAGAGGATCCGGGCATAAAGGTGGAGCTAATCGACGGGGTGTTCCACCAGCTCAGCATGGACAATGCCTTAGTCGCCATCACGGCCGACTATCCCGGACTATATCCGGCTTCCCAGGTGATTGCGACCGAAGTCCTGACACCGTCATTCCTTCCTTGCTTATTTCTGACCACCGTATATGATGGCGCCGTGCAGGAGGCGCCCCTAGGGCGAGAAGCCGAGCCCGCGGTGGCTAACCAACAAAGGCCAGTCCGGACCAGTAGGCGGAAGAGGAGTGCGGCGCGGACTGAAACGTCGCCGCAAAGGTGTAGCTCACAATTCATTATTTAGAGCAACGTTCCTAGGAAGCGTTTGAGTGCTCATGACTTTTGTAGGGAAAAAAGCGCCCGCCGGACTGCGGGCGTGGAGGTTGCCAATCCAACCTCTACCAGCCAGGCTCCAGCACCTGGTCTGGAGGGGGAGGCGTGCGCAAGGCGCGAGCCGAACGTTCCTCCAACGGAGGATGCCGACAGACTGTCCGCCACCAAGTCTGAGGTGGAGAGTGCCATGAATCACAGGCGCCGCTGGACAGTATTTCGTGACGCGTGCTTCTCCCCCGAGGCGTTGAATGCCTTTAACGCGGGGACGCGCACCTTCGTGCTGCTCAAGATGGTTTTACCAGAGCCACGGAGCAGTATGTAAAAGACATACGGGTAAGAGAATTTAATAGTTGTATATGCCAGTAGCCCCCGAGACTTAAAGTAGTTATATTAACTGATTTAAGGATCATATGAAATGTAGGATCTTACCGAGAAGAATACCCAACTGTCTCAGGAGCTGCAGGAGTGCAAGGCCCAACTTGAGGCCGCACTCTCTGGCGCAGGAGGAAACACAGGGACCTCTCCTGGTAACGCATTATTTTAGAAAGATAAGTAGCGTTTGGCTTTGGCGCAAGTCTAAAAAATGATGTTGCAGGTGCTGCCGGACAAGATCCGGACAAGCAAGAACTTCTTCGCCAACTGAAGGCCGGCGAGAGGGTGTTGCATAAGGTGCAGCATGAAAGGAACAAGCTCCAAGATGCCCATGCCCAGCTTGGAAAAGAGCTGAAAGGCGTTCGGGCCGAGCTGTCGGGCTCCGTTAAGGAGAATCAGCGGCTTCGTCGCGGCACCTAGTAAGTGCTTGAGCGAACTCCTTTGAAAATAAGAGTTCGGCGAGGAAGTCGATTTGACAGAATATGTCTGCAGGTATGCTCACAGGTCGCCCTGCGGAGGAGATGCCCGTATCAATGGGTGATCAACTTCCCGAATTGTTGCAACTGATCGAACGAGTTCGGCAGGCAATGAGCGGCGTCATCCATGCTTTATGGCCAGCCTTCTCCTTACCCGAGGGTCTTGGGGAGCTTGCGGAGAAGCTTCAGGGAGTGCGGCAGCGCTTCCATTTATGGAAGATTTCGGCCTGCCGCCAAGGTGACAGGGAGGCCTGGGCCATGGTAAAGACGCGGTACAAGAAGGCGGATCCCAACCACATGGCCGAAGTTGGACCTGTGGGGCCCGATGGGAAGGAGATGCTTGTGAGTTTAGTATACGGCCAAGTAGAGTTGGCCGCTAAATTTTCCCAACAGGACTGTAAATTAGACAACCTGTTAGACGGGATTGAGGAAGAATACAATCAGTCGATTTGACAATGTATTATAAAATGACATATAAAATGCCTTCTAGCCGGATTGTAGATCGTTTGTCTTTGCCGACCTTTTCGCTTCGACCTCGGGACCCTAGAGTCCGGAGTGTGTCCGAATACCTTCTCGGTTATGAAACAACCGGGGTATGCATGGAGACCAGGCGTAGGGGTCATTAGTGCTTTATCAGACAAGTGCCCAACTAGTTATGTTATATTACATGGGTAGTAAGAAACAATCTTCCAGGGAGAATAGTTCCGTTAAGGGTTCCTTTCCTCTGGGGGTGGCATGCCCTAAAGTGCATGTCCGGACTATGAAAAAAAAGCAGAAAAACATCTGGGGGCAGATAAATAAGTGGATAAAAAACCATCTTTTAAGTCACCGACCAAATATTCCCTTAAGAACGCTAGCTTTCGGCTTCACCCAGTCTGAGGTACACATCCGGCTGACCCGGCAGTAACAATCGCAGAGGTGCTCCCTTTACCTCCTAGCCGAACAATCCGGAACGTAGGGGTAAGCACAGGAGCCAGGCAACCCAGCTTGGCCAAAACTTGAGTCATATCGATGCATATAATGGTGAATAAAAGGTACATGTGGAGGCTTAACACATGTGCTGGGCATGAAGCCCTTATAATTAAGCTTCTGGTAAAGAAGCCCCCAGGTATAATGAGTGCGGATAGCACATCAATTGTGCGCGAACGATGCACAAGTAGGCCTTTCAATGCTTTAATGAATAGGGTTGAGAAGAAAAAGATAAACAAAAGGCAGCTGAAGTAAAAAAAATTGGACGGGGGGAAAGGGACGAACTCTTAGTCCGGCGCTAGGCATAGAATCTTCGGAGGCGGGCTGCGTTCCATGGGTTTGGCTCGAGTCGGTTATCGACGCATTTCGTAGACGGTACACTCCGCCGGTCAAGACTTTATCGATGATGAAGGGGCCTTCCCATTTGGGCTTGAGCTTGTCCTTTTTCTTGTCCGGCAGGCATAGAACCAGTTCGCCAATGTTGTAAGTCTTGGCCCGTACTTCTCTGCTTTGGTATCTTCGAGCCTGCTGCTGATAAAATGCGGAACGAGCCTTGGCGACGTCGCGTTCTTCCTCCAATGCATCCAAGCTGTCCTGCCGATCCAACTCGGCTTCTCTTTCTTCGTACATGCGCACTCGAGGTGAGTCATGAATTATGTCGCAGGGCAAAACTGCTTTTGCGCCGTATACCATAAAAAATGGTGTGAATCCGGTAGTACGGTTAGGCATTGTCCGCAGCCCCCAGAGTACGGAGTCGAGCTCCTCTACCCAGTGCGTGTCAGATTTCGTAAGGGGCCGCACTAGTCTGGGTTTGATGCCGCTCATTATTAGACCATTTGCTTGTTCCACTTGACTATTGGTTTGAGGATGATAGACTGAAGTGTAATCGAGCTTGATGCCCCTATTTTTGCACCATGATTTAACCTCATCGGCCGTGAAGTTCGTGCCGTTATCGGTGATGATGCTGTGGGGGACCCATAACGGTGTACTACCCCAGATATAAAGTCTATCATTGGTCCGGACTCTGCCGTTTTAACTGGCTTGGCCTCTATCCATTTGGTGAATTTATCCACCATGACCAATAGGTACCTTTGCTTGTGGGTTCCCCCTTTAAGTGGTCCAACCATGTCAAGCCCCCAGACCGCAAATGGCCAGGTAATGGGTATAGTTTTGAGGGCGGTGGGTGGCATGTGGCTCTGATTAGCAAAGAGCTGACAACCGACGCAGCTTCGGACTAAGTCCTGAGCATTTGCCCGGGCCGTCGGCCAATAAAATCCTGTACGGAATGCCTTTCCTACAAGGGCCCGGGCTGCGGCGTGGTGTCCGCCTAGTCCGGCATGAATTTCAGCCAGAAGGTCTCGCCCTTCCTCTTCGGAGATACACCTTTGAAGGACTCCGGTTGTGCTTTTCTTATAGAGTTCTCCCTCATGGACCTTGTAGGCTTTAGATCGCCGGACTACGCAGCGGGCCTCATTATGGTCTTCGGGGAGTTCCTCCCTAAGCAAGTAGGCTAGGAATGGCTCTGTCCATGGGGCGATTACTACCATTATGTCGTGAGCTGAGGGTGTTGTTTCGTTGGCTGGATCGCCGGTTATGTCAGATTGTTCTGCGGCTGCCTCCGGTTTGTTATTTCCGGACTCCTCTTCACATAGTACGGATGGCTTGAACAGCAGTTCCAGGAAGATATTTGGAGGGACAGCGTCACGTTTTGCACCGATGTGTGCCAATACGTCGGCCGCTTGGTTATTATCTCTGGCTATGTGGTGGAATTCAAGTCCTTCGAACCGAGCTGACATTTTAAGGACGGCGTTGCGATAGGCTGCCATTTTTGGATCCTTGGCGTCAAAGTCTCCATTTACTTGGGATATTGCGAGGTTTGAGTCCCCGCGCACCTCTAGGCGTTGGATGCCCATGGAGATTGCCATCCGGAGGCCATGTAAGAGGGCCTCGTATTCGGCTGCATTGTTGGAGTCCGTGTACATTATCTGGAGTACGTATTGGACTCTGTCCCCGATTGGGGACGTTAGTACGATGCCAGCCCCCAATCCGGCCAACATTTTGGAGCCGTCGAAATGCATAATCCAATTGGAGTATGCGCCGTACTCTTTAGGGAGTTCGGCTTCAGTCCACTCAGCGACAAAGTCAGCCAAAACTTGCGACTTTATAGCTCGCCGGGGTTTGTAAGTTATGTCGAATGGTAAGAGCTCAATGGCCCACTTTGCAATCCTGCCCGTTGCGTCGCGTTTATTTATAATGTCATTTAGGGGTACTTCGGAGGCCACTGTTATCGAACACTCTTGAAAGTAGTGTCGGAGCTTCCGGGATGCCATGAACACCGCATACGCTATCTTTTGATAGTGCGGGTAACGGGACTTGCAGGGGGTTAAAACAGTGGATACGTAGTACACTGGTTTTTGAAGAGGGAATTTATGCCCTTCTGTCTCTCGTTCTACGACGAGCACCGCGCTTACTACTTGATGTGTTGCTGCGATGTATAACAACATAGGTTCGCCCAGGTTGGGCGCAACCAGGACCGGATTCGTTGCCAATATGGCCTTTATTTCTTCGAGTCCGGCTGTGGCAGCATCCGTCCACTCGAAGTGTTCGGTGTGCCTGAGGAGGCGATTGAGGGGCAATGCCTTTTCTCCTAGGCGGGAGATAAAGCAGCTGAGAGCCGCCACGCATCCAGTCAATTTCTGGATCTGTTTGAGGTTTTTTGGAATATCCAACTGCGATAGGGCTCGGATCTTGGCCGAATTTGCTTCAATTCCTCTACCGGATACAATGAAGCCCAAGAGCTTTCCGGCCGGTACGCCGAAAACGCATTTTTCCGGATTCAGCTTGATGCCATATGCTCGGAGGTTGTCGAATGTGACCCTCAAGTCGTCTACTAGAGTTTCGACGTGTTTGGTTTTGATGACTATGTCGTCTATGTATGCCTCTACTGTTTTGCCGATCTGGGTAGCCAGACATGTCTGAATCATGCGCTGATATGTCGTGTCGGCGTTTTTAAGTCCGAAGGGCATCGTGTTGAAGCAGAATGGTCCATATGGAGTAATGAACGCCGTTGCGGCTTGATCCGATTCTGCCATCTTGATTTGATGATAGCCGGAGTATGCGTCCAGGAAGCACAATGAATCGTGCCCTGTAGTGGCATCAATGATTTGGTCGATGCGGGGGAGGGGGAAGGGATCCTTTGGGCAGGCTTTATTTAGGTCTTTCGAATTGACACATAGGCGCCAGGATCTGTCCTTCTTTGGTACCATTACCAGGTTTGCTAGCCAATCTGGATGTTTGATATCTCCGATGAATCCGGCTTCCAATAGTTTGGCTAGTTCTTCTCCCATTGCCTGTCTTTTGGGTTCGGAAAATCGTCGAAGAGCCTGTTTGACTGGCTTGAACCCTTTTAGGATGTTTAGGCTATGCTCTGCCAGCCTGCGAGGGATTCCTGGCATATCTGAAGGATACCAGGCAAAAATGTCCCAATTTTCCTGAAGGAATTCTCGCAGCGCGGCGTCTACATCAGGGTTCAACTGTGCCCCGATGGAGGCCGTCTTTGTCGGGTCCGTTGGGTGGACCTGGAATTTTATAATTTCGTCCGCTGGTTTAAAGGAGGTGGACTTGGATCTCTTATCGAGTATCACGTCGTCTTTATGCACCGTAGCGCGCAGCGCGGTGCGTTCCTCTGCCGCTAGGGCTTCGGATAGTGCCTCCAGGGCTAATGCGGCTACTTTGTTTTCGGCGCGGAGTGCTATGTCCGGATCACTAATGAGAGTGATTATCCCGCCGGGCCCAGGCATTTTGAGCTTCATGTACCCGTAATGGGGTACGGCTTGGAAAATCGTGAACGCCTCTCGTCCTAATATAGCATGGTATCCGCTGCTGAGCGGGGCCACTTGGAATGTGATTTCTTCGGACCTGTAATTGTCCGGCGAGCCGAACACCACATCGAGTGTGATTTTTCCGGTGCAGCGTGCTTCCCGGCTAGGGATTATTCCTCTGAAGGTTGTGCTGCTTCGCTCAATGCGGCTCCAGTCTATTTCCATTTTTTGAAGAGTTTCCTCGTAAATGAGGTTCAATCCGCTGCCGCCATCCATGAGTACCTTGGTAAGTCGAAAGCCGTCCACTATTGGACTGAGGACCAATGCGGCTGGTGCTCGGGCTGTTCGGAATTTAGGTTCGTCGCTGGCGTTGAAGGTGATGGATGCGTCGCTCCAAGGATTTGTTGTTGCTACTTGGTAGACTTCGCAAGGCTGTGGATCGTTCGTTTCCGCATATTGTTTGATGCGAAAGTCTCGAAGACGGTTGATACCGTACCAGTATTGTTGGTGTGGTTTCGCGGGGCTAGAAGCTCCTCGCCACTTTTGGCCACCTGCCATAATATCCAACATGCACGAAGGCTATGTGTTGGGGTGGCGCCCTTGGTACTGTGAATTGTACATGGTTTGCTGAGCCATCCCTCCAGTATGGTTCCGTTCCCTTTAAGGGGCTTCTGTTTTTTGGTTCTTGTACTTGGTGCCTGAGTGTAATGCACCCTTTTGTTGCGGACTGGGGCTATGTTCGGGGCCGGATTATCCCAAAACCTATCTTCGGTTTTCCGGAAACTTTCTATGGCACAGTACTTTCGCACTATTGATGCCAAGTCAGCGAAATGCGTGATTTCACGATGGCTGACGGCATTCAAGATTCCCCTGTCCGTGCAATTGTTGCAAAAGATCGAGATTGCGTTTTCCTCTCGGCAGTCCTTTATCCGGTCCATGACCAGGAGGAATCTGGCCCAGTAATGATGTACTGTTTCGGCTGGCTCTTGCCGGATTAGAGATAGATTGCATATATCTGGACGGGCGGGCCTAATTGAGTCCGGGACCCTGCCCATCTCGAGGCTCAAGGGCCGAGAAGTTTCCGAATTTGGAAGCTTGGAAAGTGGAACATTGTCCAACGAGTCCGGTCCGATGCCTGACTTTATGTTCAGTGCTTGATCGGAATCCGCTCCTCCGCGAGAATCCGGCATGGAGGGTTTGGTATCTCGGACACGACTAGTTTTCAATATGGGAGAAGGATCGTCGCGATGTTCCTCTACCACCGTGACGTGGTGGGTAACCTGGGGAGAGTTAATCTCTCTCAGATCAGTTTTAAGCCCGATCCGATTGTAGTCTATAGCGACTCCCAGGGCGGCGATCCGATCCAAGAGTTTGTTTACAGACGAGAGCTCTGCTGGATCTAACTGCTCGGCGAATTCCGAGTTGACGTGAAGATTGCTCTCGATGACACGAGAGGTCATCGTTGAAGCGGTGGCCGGACAGGCGGTCATAAGAAAACCTCCTAGCCGGATAGTTTGGCCGGCGGCCAAGGCTCCATCGGTGAAGATGCCGTCCTTGAAGACGGGAAGAGGCATCCTTCCTATCGGTGACAGCACAGAGGAATTCTCAATGAAAGCACCAATGTCGGTGTCAAAACCGGCGGATCTCGGGTAGGGGGTCCCGAACTATGCGTCTAGGCGGATGGTAACAGGAGACAAGGGACACGTTGTTTTACCCAGGTTCGGGCCCTCTTGATGGAGGTAAAACCCTACGTCCTGCTTGATTGATATTGATATTGTGGATGTTTACAAGAGTGGATCTACCACGAGATCAAGGAGGCTAAACCCTAGAAGCTAGCCTATGGTATGATTGTAATGGTTGTTGTTGTGTCCTACGGACTAGAGCCATCCGGTTTTTATAGACACCGGAGAGGGCTAGGGTTACATAGAGTCGGTTACAATAGTAGGAGATCTACGTATCCGTATCACCAAGCTTGCCTTCCACGCCAAGGAAAGTCCCATCCGGACACGGGACGAAGTCTTCAATCTTGTATCTTCATAGTCTTGGAGTCCGGTCGATGATGATGATAGTCCGGCCGATGATAGTTCGGCCGATGATGGTAGTCTGGCTATCCGGACACCCCCTAATCCGGGACTCCCTCAGCCCCACTGCGTGCAGGTTTCTCATACAGAGGGACAATTTCCGAGGAGAATAACTTTATATAAAAAAAGAATTGCCCAGAGTTTGGCGTGACTTAGCTTTCTTGTTGCTGCGCGAGCATTTGCTGCATTCGCCGACGGTGCTGCTCGCTCGGTCACCTTCTTCCTTGGAAGCCATGGCGATGAAGAACTGTTGAAACTGATGACTGAACCAGATCCTCACAACTGTGCTCCCCTACCTGGCGCGCCAAAGATGTCGGTGGAAACGACACCTATGGGATCATAGGAATCCCTACTACGGTCCGACGGGCGCGGGGTTGTGAGAAGAGCGGGACCAATAGTCAGCAAGCACACACATCATTTACCCAGGTTCGGGCCGCGAGGATGCGTAATACCCTAGTCCTGCTTTAGTGTCTATTTGAGTGTTCTTGGAGTTCTTGAGCTAGCTACGATGCATGACTTGTCCAAGGGTCCGAATCCCTCTCCAGTATGCTTTAGGCCTCCTTTTATAGTCAAGGGGATCGCCACAGTGGCACACAGGAGGTGGCAAGGTGTACAATGGGCTGAGCTTATCGCTAGCCATTATGGGACATAACGCATTTAATGCGCCCCTGAGGTGTCCCCTTGCTTTATCGGGGACGGAAATCAGGCCCGTCCCATCCATCGCCACTCCACCTTGCTCCGACAGGCATCCAGGCCAGCGGGGCATGGGGTGCCATGCAAGGTAGCTGGCTGCTGAGGTGGCGCGGTGGTAGGGTCTTCACAAAGATCTGCATGCCACCATGTAGACGCTCGCTGAGTTGGCCTATAGGCCTCTTGTTGACACGCAGGTGCCTGCCTAGTTGGTGGGCTGTCAGCTGCATGGGAACGGCAGTGGAATCTTGGCCGGCGTGGGCCTAGTGGTGGCCCCGCGGATGTCCTCGGCCAGGGCCTTGCCGGGGCCCCGGCAAGGGTCTTGCTGCGGCACCGTGGTTGTCCTCGGCAAGGATCTTGCCAGAGGTCTCGTGGATTTCCTCGGCAAGATTGTCGTCTTCTGATCCTTGTATTCACAAAGATCTGCATGCCACCACAGAGGCGCCTCCCGAGCCCTGGTTCCAACGTGGTTGATGGTGTTTGGAAACCTTGGGCTCTAGGGTGGCGCGCTCTCCTGGCGTTGGGCAAGTTGCCCCGGCAAGGTTCTTGCCGTGGCAATGTGGTCGTCCCTGGCAAGAATCTTGCCAGAGGAGTCCACCTCGCCCTCTTGGCCTTTGTGTCTCTGTTCTTGGCGTTGCCTTGACCATCCTGCTGCTTTGACTCCTCCCTCTGCCCTACTAAGTGTGGCCGCGGGCACGACTCTGACTACCCGTGCACAAGTAAGGGGTACAAAGGAGAGCCCCTACTTTAGTACACCGACACGTGGTGACAATGGGGTATTCTATTAATTCACTTGATGTATGTTTTGGTGATCAACTTGCGGGTTCCGTGACCTTGGGAATCTATGCATGGAGGTTGGAACACGTTTTCGTCTTGACTCTCCGGTAGAAACTTTAGGGAACTTTTTGAAGTTCCTTGTGTTGGTTGAATAGATGAATCTGAGATTGTGTGATGCATATCGTATAATCATACCCACGGATACTTGTGGTGACATTGGAGTATCTAGGTGACATTAGGGTTTTGGTTGATGTGTGTCTTAAGGTGTTATTTTACTACGACCCTAGGGCTGTTTGTGACACTTATAGGAATAGCCCAATGGATTGATCAGAAAGAATAACTATGAGGTGGTTTCGTACCCTAGAATAATCTCTTCGTTTGTTCTCCGCTATTGGTGATTTTGGAGTGACTCTTTGTTGCATGTTGAGGGATTGTTATATGATATTATTATGTTATTATTGTTGAGAGAACTTGCACTAGTGAAAGTATGAACCCTAGGCCTTGTTTCGAAGCATTGCAATACCATTTTCGCTCACTTTTACCACTTGATACCTTGCTGTTTTTTATAATTTCAGATTACAAAAACCTATATCTACTATCCATATTTCACTTGTATCACCATCTCCTCGCCGAACTAGTGCACCTATACAATTTACCATTGTATTGGTGTGTTGGGGACACAAGAGACTCTTTGTTATTTGGTTGCAGGAGAGAGACCATCTTCATCCTACGCCTCCCACGGATTGATAAACCTTAGGTCATCCACTTGAGGGAAATTTGGTACTGTCCTACAAACCTCTGCACTTGGAGGCCCAACAACGTCTACAAGAAGAAGGTTGTGTAGTAGACATCATACTCCAATTCGGACTATGCCGGTGACAAGGTTGATAGAAAGTCCACTTAGGGTACTTGTGAATTTCTTGGTAGATCTCTTGTATCTTGGTCCTCCAAAAAAACAAAACTTGGTATCCTTATCCACCGCCGAAGCGGAATACATTGCCGCTTGTGGTAGTATTTCCTCGACATATGCCAAGGGATGGCTTCTCATGTGTGGGGATAGGATTATATTGCCGGGCTCTAGAAGCGGGAGTAGGCAAGACCTCGGACGCCCATGAGTCTTACCCAGGTTCGGGGCTCTCCGTGGAGATAACACCCCTAGTCCTGCTCTGCGGGGTCTCCGCATGATGACTATGATCAATATGGTAGCTACAAGGTTGTTGTTAGGGAACGCAGTAATTTCAAAATTTTCCTATGAAAGTGACCCTATCCCTAGGTGGTTTTGGTAATACATAACAACATATAGCTCATTGAGCTAATACTATTCAAGACAAATATTTTAGGAAAGCTCAATGAATGGCATGGCATGGATGATGAAAGTGGATCCCTCAAAATATTAAGGATAAAAGGATTGGCTCAAGCTCAAAAGCTCAAGACTCTACATTTTATATTTTAGTGATCCAAGATCACATTGAGTCTATAGGAAAAGCCAATACTATCAAGGAGGGATGAGGTGTTGCTTAATGAGTTTCTTGCTTCAAGTGCTTAATGATATGCTCCAAAAACCCTCAATTATTTTCTCATATCCACATATGACCTAACCCTAAAGTCAAACTCGGCCCCACCAATTTTTTCTATCCGGCGCCATCGAGTTCAGATGTCATAGCCACTGCCACAAACCCTAGGCAAATCGGTCTCACCGATAGGGATCTCGGTCTCACCGATATGGGATTGTAATCCCTCTGTTTCCCTTCATAACGTTTCGGTCTAACCAAAGTGAGCGATCGGTCTCACCGAGATTGCAATGTAAACTCTCTGTTTCCCTTTCGTAACATTTCGGTCTCACCGAAAAGAGCGAATCGGTCCCACCGAGTTTACCTGATCAACTCTCTCATTAGCTAATTACCAAAATCGGTCTCACTGAGTTTGTGTAATCGGTCTCACCGAGATTACGTTATGCCCTAACCCTAACCATATCGGTCCCACCGAGTTGCATGTCGGTCCCACCGAAATCACTAATGGTCACTAGGTTTACTGAATCGGTCCGACCGAGTTTGTTGATTCGGTCCCACCGAGATTGGTAAATTGTGTGTAACGGTTAGATTTTGTGTGGAGGCTATATATACCCCTCCACCTCCTCTTCATTCGTAGAGAGAGCCATCAGAACAAACCTACACTTCCAACTTGCCATTTCTGAGAGAGAACTACCTACTCATGTGTTGAGGCCAAGATATTCCATTCCTACCATATGAATCTTGATCTCTAGCCTTCCCCAAGTTGATTTCCACTCAAATCTTCTTTCCACCAGATCCAAATCCTATGAGAGAGAGTTGAGTGTTGGGGAGACTATCGTTTGAAGCAAAAGAGCAAGGAGTTCATCATCAACACACCATTTGTTACTTCTTGGAGAGTGGTGTCTCCTAGATTTGCTAGGTGTCACTTGGGAGCCTCTGACAAGATTATGGAGTTGAACCAAGGAGTTTGTAAGGGCAAGGAGATCGCCTACTTCGTGAAGATCTACCGCTAGTGAGGCAAGTCCTTCGTGGGCGACTGCCATGGTGGGATAGACAAGGTTGCTTCTTCGTGGACCCTTCTTGGGTGGATCCCTCCGTGGACTCGCGCAACCGCTACCCTTCGTGGGTTGAAGTCTCCATCAACGTGGATGTACGATAGCACCACCTATCGGAACCACGGCTCAAAAATCAACGTGTATCCAAATTGCGTTTGAAATCTCCAAACCCTTCCCTCTACATTCTTGCAAGTTGCATGCTTTAATTTCCGCTGCTCATATACTCTTTGCATGCTTGCTTGAATTGTGTGAAGATTGCTTGACTTGTGCTAAGATAGCTAAAATCTGCCAAAGACTAAAATTGGGAAAAGGTTAAGTTTTTAATTGGTCAAGTAATCTAATCACCCCCCCCCCTCTAGACATACTTCAAGGTCCTACAAGTGGTATCAGAGCCTCGGTCTCCATTTTCTTTGATTTCCATAGCTTTTGGAGGTCATAGCCTTGGTTTCACAACCTAGGAGAGTATGGCGTCTAGCGAGGGAAATTATCACCGTAGAGGTCCTTACTTTGGTGGTACTAATTTTGCTAGTTGGAAGCATAAGATGAAAATGCATATTCTTGGACATAACCCCGCCGTTTGGGCTATTGTGTGTATTGGCTTGCAAGGTGAATTCTTTGATGGGAGGGAACCAAACCGTGTAGCTAGTGCAGATGATTTGAAGATGCTGCAATACAACCCTCAAGCTTGTGATATTCTCTTCAATGGATTGTGCCATGAAGAATTCAACAAAATCAGCCGTCTTGAGAATGCAAAGGAAATTTGGGATACTTTGATTGATATGCATGAAGGTACCGACTCTGTCAAGGAATCCAAGTTGGATGTGCTCCAAAGTTAGCTTGACAAGTTCAAAATGAAGGATGGTGAAGGTGTCGCTGAAATGTATCTAGGCTTGCTCTTATCACAAATGAGATTGCGGGCTTAGGAAGTGAAGAGATGACCGACAGATTCATCATCAAGAAGATCCTAAGAGCATTGGATGGAAAATATGATACCGTGTGCACATTGATCCAAATGATGCCCAATTACAAAAATCTCAAGCCAACGGAGGTCATTGGAAGAATTGTTGCTCATGAGATGTCACTCAAGGATAAAGAGGAACTTCACAACAAGTCAAGTGGTGCTTACAAAGCCTCATGTGAAGCCCCTACATCATCAAGTGAGAAACAAACCTTCAATGAAGAATTGAGCTTAATGGTGAAGAACTTCAACAAATTCTACAATAGTAGAAGCAAAGAAAGAAGCTCCAAGTCAAGGTCTTACAATGATAAAAGATCTTCCAGTCGAGAGCGCAATTGCTACAATTGTGGGAGACCTGGACACTATTCCAATGAGTGTAAGGCTCCCTACAAAAGAAGAGAAGATTTTCCCAAGAGAAGAAGTAGAAGAGAAGAATCACCGCCGAGAGAGAGAGAAGGAGTAGAGATGATCGTTATGAACGAAGAACATCCTGGAGAAGCAAGGATTCGGAAAGGAAGGACAAGTCATCAAAGAGCTACACAAAACAAAGACATCAAGCTCATGTTGGTGAATGGGTATCCGGTTCCGACTCTGAACATCACTCCGAGAGAGGCTATCACTCTGACTCCGAACATACTCAATATGAAGGTGTTGCCGGCCTAGCACTTGTGTCGACCAACTCCTACGACATATTTGATTCACCAAATGAAGGAATTGGAAGATGCTTCATGGCTAAAGGCCCTAAGGTAACTCATCCTGAGTATGTTGATTTCAATAGTGATGAAGATGACTTGTTAGGTGATGATGATTTACTTATTGACAACTCTAGTGATGAATACTATGATGAAACGTCAATTAATCATGCTAAACAAGATAAAACGAATGACAATGCTAAGGAGAAGATTGAGCTTCTCACTAAAGAACTAAACACTCTTAAGTTAGCTCATGAAACTATCTTAGGAGATCATCGAGAACTTTTGAGGACTCATGAGAAGTTACGCTTTGAAAAGCTCAATCTTGAGCAAGAGCATGAGTTCTTAAAACCAATCAATGATGATCTTCGCAAGAAAAGTTCTTCTTACATTGCCAAGCGTTTACTCTTATCTACTTACATGCCTCAAGTCAAGTCTAGTAACAAGAACAAGAAGGATTCTTCCTCTAGTAGTAACAATAATCATGCTAAATCCAATATTGTTGCTTCTAGTAGTTCTCTTGATTCCACTAATGATTCTCTTAGCCAAGTTACACTTGACCAAGAAAATAGCTTATTGAAGGGAATTATAGAGAAAGGTGTATACAAGAGCCTCGCCGGGAGTTAGCAATTCGAGGAAATTGTACGCAAGCAAGGAAGGCACCGGAAGAATCAAGGTGTTGGTTTTCAACGAAAGTTCAATGCCAATGGAGTTGAGTGGGAAGAAGATCAATACCCCAAGACGAAGTTTGTTCCTCAACAAGAGAAGTATGATCCTACTTCCTTCAAAGGAACACAAGCTCAAGATGATCTTCCACCACAAGACAACAAACACAAAGGCAAGGACAAGCTTCAAGAGGAGATTGATGCATTTGAAGAAGCTCCTAAGGCCTTGGTCAAGTGGGTTCCCAAGACTACGTCAAGTTCTACTTCATCAAGCACAACTACAACTCCAAGGATTCCCATCAAGATGATGTGGATCCCGAAGAAGAAGAACTAGAGAGTTCTTGAAGGTGACTCCGCCAACATTCTTCACTTATATCATTATGGCAAGAACAAGTGCAATCAACTTCCACGTCTTGCACTAGTTCAAGGAGTCATAAACCTTCATGTTGGTAAGGCAAGGGACAAGGTAACCTAATGCTTTCATGGACATCATCTTGTGTGTGCATCACTCTATGTCTATGGATATACTTGTTTGTTCCTTGTGGGACTAACCCGTGTAGGTATTGAAAGTGCAAGTCACTCCAAAGGATTGCTCCAAATGATCTACATCAACATTGAGCATCCACATCTTCAACACCTACATGAAGTCATCATCGACAAAACCCAAGGTTAGTTCATCCCTCTAAAGGGGGATCTCACATCTAGGGGGAGCTTAACTCTAAGAATTGAGTCAAAGCAACTCTAATGATGTGAACACATCAATGCATTATGTAAAGGTGGTAACGCCACTTGAGCTTAAACGATGAGTATGACCTATGATAAAATGTTCTCATTTGACTCCTAAGTTAATATACTCATATATACATGACCTAGTCATCGCAAATTGTTTGATAGATGCTAGAATTGGATGTGCATGCTTTCCCACATATTTCATTTGCCATTTTATTGTGTGAGCATGTTGGTTGCATATTTAACTCATTCGAGGACATCCACTTGTTGCTTTGATTGGATTCTTTTTCTTTTGCCAAGTGGATGAACAAGAATGCCTAATAACCTTCTCTAGATATCTATGCTTTTCTTGTCTCAAACTCTATTCATGCTACATCACAAAATTTGATCAAGTCAGATTCGAACCACTCTGTGTGAGGAGCACTCGGAGTCCCCGATTCGTCATAGATTTAAACTTCCAAAACTTCTTTGTGTGTTTCGGTCTCACCGATTCTTCCATTTTGGTCATACCGAGATCACTAAGTCGATCTAGGTTTTCAATCTCGGTGCAACCGATTTGAAATTTTCGGTCTCACCGAGTTGCTGTAACTGTAAACAGTTATGCATCTAGGTGCCACCGAGTTGTTCTACTCGGTCACACCGACAGAGTCGGGCTATATATACACAAGGGCAAAATTTGGAAAACTTTCTCCAAACCACTTCGCCCGCGCATAGCTCGCTCTGCCTCCTAGGTCTCCGGATCGTTGACTTCGTCGCCAGCCGCCTCCAGTCTCTGGTCTCCGCCGCCGTCAATGGAATCCATCCCCGCCGTTGCCGCCGTAGCGAGTTCATCGTCAAACTAGGGTATGGACTCGATCACAGTGCTATCCCCGTTCGAATCCTAGCACATTGTGTTCATTATGATTCTTGCCACGATTGAAACACCTCTATCCAGTCAAAACAATCCTTAGAATAGATGCGATTTGAAAATTTAGGGTTAGGTTTCCGCCGAAACCATCTCGGACCCACCGAGTTGAAAAACTCGGTCCCACCGATTCGGCTAACGCCATTGTACAAGTGACCCTCGGTCTGACCGAGAATTGCGAATCGGTGTGACCGATTTTAGAACTCGGTGAAACCCTAGAAGTCTTGGTGCCACCGAACTATGACTCGGTCTGACCGAGATCACTAGTTTAGGTTCCAAAAGCTGATTCGGTATCACCGAGTTTGCAAATCGGTTGATCCGAAATGCTTTCTGTGGAAAACTAAAACTAAGTTTTTGAATCATTCTTTTGCAAAAATCTCTGCTTTTTGTGATGCTCATCCATTCTATCTCATCTATAACTATTCACAGGGTCAGCAGTCAGTGTTTTCAACATGTTAGACCAAAGTGACAGCCAGAACAGGGAGGAAGAGCAGATTCACATGAGTGAGGGCACTAGTCCCTCTAGTTCCTCAGATGAAGGCAGTAGAAGCACTCCTAGCAATTTGCCCAAAGCAGCCACAAAAGCCAGAAGGAAGAGAACCTCAGACTCTGAGGATGAGGACTATGTGGCAGCTAAAGATGAGGCTACTTCCAAGAAGGTAGTGCTCAAAAAGGAGTATGGCTCGGCTAAGACCACAAAGCTTGGACTAAGTAGGAAGGTCCCTGCCAAGAGGACACCTATGCTGAAGGTCAGAGGATCAACACAAGAACCTGAGAAACCTAATCCCAAAGAGCCAGCTGCAGAAGGAAAGAAGAGAAAGGAAAGGGTCAGAAAGACCATGGCCAGAGTTGTTGGACAACCTTCCATGATGGAAGAAGAGGAGGAAGAAGAGGTTGCTGCACCAGCACCCAAGGCACAAAAGCTGATGGGTGATGCTATAAGGTCAGGGGCTGCATCAACAAAGCCCAAAGAAGCACCCAAAGCTGCCTCCAAGGCCAAGTCTACACCTAAGAGGAATACTAGGAGCATACCAGCTGCTGAGAAGAACAAGGCCCCAGTGCCTGAAGTTGCTACTGAGGATGATGATGAAGGACAAGTCCTGAGGAAGCTCAAACCCAAGATTCCAGACCACAATGATGCTCATCCAGTGGCTGAGAATATGAAGCTGAGGAAGGATGTAGGGCTCAGCCAGTGGAGATTGTCTGATCCATATGCAATCAGAAGAAGAACTACTATTGATTACAGGTTCCACACTAAGGAACAGCAGAACTTCTATGAGACTGTGTTGTTGGATAAGAAGCCCATAGTTTGTGACATGAGGTGGGTAGACTGGAAATACATGAAGGAAAATGGGGATCACTACCCAGGAGTATTTGACAGCTTTAAGGCTTGTGGAGTTGATGAGTTTGTTGGACAGAAGTTCACAAACTGGAATGATGAGCTAGTTATGCAATTCTACTCCACAGCTCATTTTTATCCTGATGGCAGAATTGTGTGGATGTCTGAAGGTACGAGATAACAATCAACTATTGAGGAATGGGCCAATCTGATCAATGAGCCAGAGGAGAAAGAAGATGACTTGGATGTCTACTCTGAGAAGAAAATGGATCACAATTCTATGTCACATATGTACAAGGAGATCCCAGACAAGGCACTTGAGACTTTCAAGTTTGGGTCTGTTCATTTTCTTCTGTCAGGGCTGCCAACGATCAACTGGATCCTTAGGCACACACTTTTGCCCAAGTCAGGTGACCACAACATGATCAGAGTGCATGCAATTAATTTGCTACACATATTTGATGTGCCACAGAAATTCGAGGTCATGAGCCTCATAGTTGAGACTATCAAGAGGACAGCGGCAGACCAGAAGAGAAGTTGTGGGTATGCCCCACAAATCCAGGAGCTGATCAACTCAAAGATGGGCACAGGCAAATATCTGTTGGATAAGGAACACTTTGTTCTCTATCCAGACTTTGAGGACAATCAAGTTGTCATGAATGAGAGTGAACCATCCTCAGTGCAAGCTCAAGAGAAAAAGGAGAAGGCAAAGAAGGAGAAGGCTGCCAAGATGCCAACTCTAGAGGAGGCATCTGAGTACTTTTTGAAGAGCAAGCAGGACCAGCTTGGTTACTTGATAGCATCAACTCTGAGGATTGAGAAGGGGTTAGCCACCCTAACTCAAAACCAGGAGAGCCTGGAGAGAATCATGGAACAAAAATTATATGATTTAGATGTCAAAGTAACTGAGATTCAGTGAGTTGTGGAGCAGCTACAGGATGATATGCAGGAGAGGAAGGGCAAGACAACTACTGATGCATTTGCCAGAGTGCCTCGAGCTCAGAGATCAGCTGTAGAGCCAGTGACAGACACCAGAGCCACTTCATCTGCACCAGCTACAGCTCCAGTGCAACCAGTTCCAGCACCAACTCCTTCAGCTCCATCCACATAAACAGAAGCCTTCGTGCAAGGAGCCATCTCTACACCACCAACTGAAGACCAAGTCTGAGATACGAAATAGTACTATGCATTTTCTAGGAACTTTTTGGTAACCTGTTGCCAAAGGGGGAGAAAAATGTATAGATCATAGGCTTCGAGAGAGAGAGAGAGTTTGCTTTTGTTCTCTCTTGTCTTCGTGGTTGAACTTTATTTGCTTTTGCTTGCTTGAGATACTATGCTATTATATGTGAGACATTGATGATCATGTGTTTGATCATAAGCTACACTTATGCTTGTTAAATGATATTATCTTATTATCTTTATATGATCATTCACTTTGCTTGGTGATGAGTGCATGTATTCAATCTTTATTATTTTTGAGCGCTCCGCCAAGATGTATGTGACATGGAAGAGTAACCCATGAGCCTAATTCCTTTTGCATTTGCAGTCCAAAGCAAATCTTAAACTATGCACAAACTTAGGGGGAGCTCTTGCTTATCACATACTTCTCAAAGCGACGATGTTTTTTCAATGTTATTATCATTTGTCGAAGCTTTGATCTATATGTTGTCATCAATTACCAAAAAGAGGGAGATTGAAAGTGCAACTATCCCTAGGTGGTTTTGGTAATTCATAACAACATATAGCTCATTGAGCTAATACTATTCCAAGACAAACATTTCAGGAAAGCTCAATGAATGGCATGGCATGGATGATAAAAGTGGATCCCTCAAAATATTAAGGATAAAAGGATTGGCTCAAGCTCAAAAGCTCAAGACTCTACATTTTATATTTTAGTGATCCAAGATCACATTGAGTCTATATGAAAAGCCAATACTATCAAGGAGGGATGAGGTGTTGCTTAATGAGTTTCTTGCTTCAAGTGCTTAGTGATATGCTCCAAAAACCCTCAACTATTTTCTCATATCCACATATGACCTAAACCTAAAGTCAAACTCGGCCCCACCGATTCTTTCTATCCGGCACCACCGAGTTCAGATGTCATAGCCACTGCCACAAACCCTAGGCAAATCGGTCTCACCGATAGGGATCTCGGTCTCACCGAGATGGGATTGTAATCTCTCTGTTTCCCTTCGTAATGTTTCGTCTAACCGAAGTGAGCGATCGGTCTCACCGAGATTGCAATGTAAACTCTCTGTTTCCCTTTCATAATATTTCGGTCTCACCGAAAAGAGCGAATCGGTCCCACCGAGTTTACCTGACCAACTCTCTGGTTAGCTAATTACCAAAATCGGTCTCACCGAGTTTGTGTAATCGGTCTCACCGAGATTACGTTATGCCCTAACCCTAACCATATCGGTCCCACCGAGTTGCATGTTGGTCCCACCGAAATCACTAACGGTCACTAGGTTTACTGAATCGGTCCGACCGAGTTTGTTGATTCAGTCCCACCGAGATTGGTAAATTGTGTGTAACGGTTAGATTTTGTGTGGAGGCTATATATACCCCTCCACCCACTCTTCATTCATAGAGAGAGCCATCAGAACATGCCTACACTTCTAACATACATTTTCAGAGAGAGAACCACCTACACTTGTGTTGAGGTCAAGATATTCCATTCCTACCACATAAATCTTGATCTCTAGCCTTTCCCAAGTTGCTTTCCACTCAAATCTTCTTTCAACCAAATTCATATCCTGTGAGAGAGAGTTGAGTGTTGGGGAGACTATCATTTGAAGCACAAGAGCAAGGAGTTCATTATCAACACACCATTTGTTACTTCTTGGAGAGTGGTGTCTCCTAGATTGGCTAGGTGTCACTTGGGAGCCTCCGATAAGATTGTGGAGTTGAACCAAGGAGTTTGTAAGGGCAAGGAGATTGCCTACTTCGTGAAGATCTACCGCTAGTGAGGCAAGTCCTTCGTGGGCGACGGCCATGGTGGGATAGACAAGGTTGCTTCTTCGTGGACCCTTCTTGGGTGGAGCCCTCGATGGACTCGCGCAACCGTTACCCTTCGTGGGTTGAAGTCTCCATCAACGTGGATGTACGATAGCACCACCTACCGGAACCACGGCTCAAAAATCACCGTGTCTCCAAATTGCGTTTGAAATCTCCAAACCCTTCCCTCTACATTCTTGCAAGTTGCATGATTTAATTTCCGCTGCTCATAAACTCTTTGCATGCTTGCTTGAATTGTGTGAAGATTGCTTGACTTGTGCTAAGATAGCTAAAATCTGCCAAAGACTAAAATTGGGAAAAGGTTAAGTTTTTAATTGGTCAAGTAGTCTAATGACCCCCCCCCCTCTAGACATACTTCAAGGTCCTACATCCTACGATCATGCGAGATCTGTCTAGGAGATGCATAGCAACGAGAGGGGAGAGTGTGTCCATGTACCCTCGTAGACCGAAAGTGGAAGCGTTTAGTTAACGCGGTTGATGTAGTCAAACGTCTTCGTGATCCAACCGATCCAAGTACCGAACGTACGGCACCTCCGCGTTCAGCACACGTTCAGCTCGATGACGTCCCTTTTGATCTTGATCTAGTTGAGGATGAGGGTGGGTTCCGTCAGCATGATGGCATGGCAACGATGATGATGATGTTACCGGCGCAGGGCTTCGCATAAGCACTACGATGGTATGACCGAGGTGTGTAACTGTGGAGGGGGGCACCGCACACGGTTAAGAGAAACTTGTGTGTTCTAGGGTGCCCCCCTGCCCTCGTATATAAAGGAGCAAGGGGGAGGCTGGTCGGTCCCTAGGGGTGCTCCCAAGGAGAGGGAGTCCTACTAGGACTACTAGTCCTAGTAGGATTCCATCACAAGGGAGAGAGGGGGAACGAAGGAGAGGGAGAGGGAGTAGTAAAGGGGGGCGCCGCCCCCTTTCCCTTGTCCTATTCGGACTCCAAGGGGGCATGCGTCCTGCCCTGTCTGCCCTTCTCTCTCTCTCCATTAAGGCCCATGGTGGCCCATTAGTTCCCCCGGGGGGTTCCGGTAACCCCTCCGGCACTCTAATTTTACCCGAAACTTTTCGGAACACTTCCGGTGTCCGAATAACATGGTCCAATATATCAATCTTTATGTCTCGACCATTTTGAGACTCCTCGTCACGTCTGTGATCTCATCCGGGACTCCAAACAAACTTCAGTCATCAAAACACATAACTCATAATACATATTGTCATCGAACGTTAAGCGTGCGGACCCTATGGGTTCGAGAACTATGTAGACATGACCGAGACACATCTCTAGTCAATAACCAATAGCGGAACCTAGATGCTCATATTGGCTCCTACATATCCTACGAAGATCTTTATCGGTCAAACTTCATAACAACATACGTTGTTCCCTTTGTCATCGGTATGTTACTAATCTAGATTACAAAGTAATGATTCTAACACCCATGGAGTTTTGGTGCTGATCATGTTTTGCTCATGGAAGAGGCTTAGTCAACGGGTCTGCAACATTCAGATCCGTATGTATCTTGCAAATGTCTATGTCTCCCTCCGACACTTGATGATGGATGGAATTTAAGCATCTCTTGATGTGTTTGGTTCTCTTGTGAAATCTGGATTCGTTCACCAAGGCAATTGCACCAGTATTGTCACAAAAGATTTTCATTGGACCCGATGCACTAGGTATGACACCTAGATCGGATATGAACTCCTTCATCCAGACTCCTTCATTTGCTGCTTCCGAAGCAGCTATGTACTCTGCTTCACACGTAGATCCCGCCACGACGCTCTGTTTGGAACTGTACCAACTGATAGCTCCACCATTCAATAAAAATTTGTATCCGGATTGTGACTTAGAGCCATCCGGATCAGTGTCAAAGCTTGCATTGACGTAACCATTTATGACGAGCTCTTTTTCACCTCCATAAACGAGAAACATATCCTTAGTCCTTTTTAGGTATTTCAGGATGTCCTTGACCGCTATCTAGTGCTCCACTTTGGGATTACTTTGTTACCTCCCTGTTATACTTATAGCAAGGCACACATCAGGTCTGGTACATAGCATTGCATACTTGATAGAACCTATGGTTGAAGCATAGGGAATGACTTTAATTTTCTCTCTATCTTCTGTAGTGGTCGGGCATTGAGTCTGACTCAATTTCACACCTTGTAAAACAGGCAAGAACCCTTTCTTTGACTGGTTCATTTTGAACTTCTTCAAAACTTTATCAAGGTATGTGCTTTGTGAAAGTCCAATTAAGCGTCTTTATCTATCTCTATAGATCTTGATGCCCAATATGTAAGCAGCTTTACCGAGGTCTTTCATTGAAAAACTCTTATTCAAGTATCCTTTTATGCCATCCAGAAATTATATATCATTTCCAATCAATAATATGTCATCTACATATAATATTATAAATGCTACAGAGCTCCCACTCACTTTCTTATAAATACAGGCTTCTCCAAAAGTCTGTATAAAACCATATGCTTTGATCACACTATCAAAATGTTTATTCCAACTCCGAGAGGCTTGCACCAGTCCATAAATGGATCGCTGGAGCTTGCACACTTTGTTAGCACCCTTTGGATCAACAAAACCTTCTGGTTGCGTCATATACAACTCTTCTTCTAGAAATCCATTCAGTAATGTAGTTTTGACATCCATCTGCCAAATTTCATAATCATTAAATGCGGCAATCGCTAACATGATTCGAACAGACTTAAGCATCCCTACGAGTGAGAAATTCTCATCATAGTCAACTCCTTGAACTTGTTGAAAACCTTTCGCACCAAGTCAAGCTTTGTAGACAGTAACATTACCGTCAGCGTCAGTCTTCTTCTTGAAGATCCATTTATTTTCTATGGCTTGCCGATCATCGGGCAAATCCACCAAAGTCCACACTTTGTTTTCATACATGGATCCCATCTCAGATTTCATGGCCTCAAGCCATTTTGCGGAATCTGGGCTCATCATCACTTCCTCATAGTTCGTAGGTTCAGCATGGTCTAGTAACATGACTTCCAGAACAGGGTTACCGTACCACTCTGGTGCCGATCGTATTCTGTAAGACCTACGAGGTTTGGTAGTAACTTGATCTAAAGTTTCATGATCATCACCATTAGCTTCCTCACTAATTGGTGTTGGAATCACTGGAACTAATTTCTGTCATGAACTACTTTCCAATTCGGGAGAAGGTACAATTACCTCATCAAGTTCTACTTTCCTCCCACTCACTTCTTTCGAGAGAAACTCCTTCTCTATAAAGGATCCATTTTTAGCAACGAATATCTTGCCTTCGGATCTGTGATAGAAGGTGTACCCAACAGTTTCCTTTGGGTATCCTATGAAGACACACTTTTCCGATTTGGGTTCGAGCTTATCAGTTGAAGCTTTTTCACATAAGCATCACAACCCGAAACTTTAAGAAACGACAACTTTGATTTCTTGCCAAACCACAGTTCATAAGGTGTAGTCTCAACGGATTTTGATGGTGCCCTATTTAAAGTGAATGCAGCCATCTCTAAACAATAATCCAAAATGATAGTGGTAAATCAGTCAGAGACATCATAGATCGCACCATATCCAATAAAGTACGATTACGACGTTCGGACACACCATTTCGTTGTGTTGTTCCACGTGGCATAAGTTGTGAAACTATTCCACATTGTTTCAAATGAAGACCAAACTCATAACTCAAATATTCTCCTCCATGATCAGATTGTAGAAACTTTATTTTCTTGTTATGATGATTTTTCCACTTCACTCTGAAATTCTTTCGACTTTTCAAATGTTTCAGACTTATGCTTCATTAAGTAGAAATACATGTATCTGCTCAAATCATCTATGAAGGTAAGAAAATAACGATACCCGCCACGAGCCTCAACAATCATTGGACCACATACATTGGTATGTATTATTTCCAATAAGTCAGTAGCTCATTCCATTGTTCTGGAGAATGGAGTTTTAGTCATCTTGCCCATGAGGCACGGTCCACAAGCACCAAGTGATTCATAATCAAGTGATTCCAAAAGTCCATCAGCATGGAGTTTCTTCATGCGCTTTACACCGATATGACCCAAACGGCAGTGCAACAAATAATTTGCACTATCATTATCAACTTTGCATCTTTTGGCTTCAATATTATGAACATGTGTATCATCACGATCGAGATTCAACAAAAAAAGACCACTCAGCAAGGGTGCATGACCATAAAAGATATTACTCATATAAATAGAACAACTATTATTCTCAGATTTAAATGAATAACCGTCTCGCATCAAACAAGATCCAGATAAAATGTTCATGCTTAACGCTAGCACCAAATAACAATTCTTCAGGTCTAAAACTAATCCCGAAGGTATATGTAGAGGTAGCGTGCCGACGGCGATCACATCGACTTTAGAACCATTTACCATGCGCATCTTCACCTCGTCCTTCGCCAATCTTCGTTCAATCCGTAGCCTCTGTTTCGAGTTGCAAATTATTGACACACGAACACGTCATGTGTACCCTCGACACCGGGGGTTATGTACCACAGCTCACGTCGAAGGAGACCCGACCGACAGCGCGATACGCAAGACAGTCGGCGGGTGCTTTTGCAGACCCGAAACCCCACACGCCTGGGAGGGACCCCGTCAGGGAGTGCGGCCTCTATGGGCTGTCTAGGTCGATTCGCTCGCCCCTAGAGCCTCATGGATCGCTGCCCTCCAACGCGAAGAACGAACGAAGAACAAGAAATAAAGATACAAGGGTAGGGAATAAAGATAGATGAACACAAAAGTGTAATAGATTGATTGGTTCGATTGGTGTTGTTCAATCGGCCGTCACCCCTTAGGTATATAAGAGGCAGATTGACCTCCCACGCAAGGAAAAGGTTTGGATTGACGTCCAAAACCCTAGTCAAATTAGGATTGGTTTTATCCGAACTTTCCAAAACTGTTCATTCTAAAACTGGCCGCACCTTGCGGGTCTTTTTTGTGGTGGTAAACGACCTCGGCTGGAAACGAGTCCAAAAGCAATCTTGACTGTTTCGATGAGACGAACAACTTTCATAATGAACGTTTTTTTATCAGAGGTCATCTCGAGGGTTAAATCGCTCACGCAAAACAGATAACTATTCACGCAGCTCATCAGACATACCCACATATGTGTCTGGTTTCGGGCGTCATATTTTGCTCACTGAAGGGTCGCACTGTGCGGGCTCTAACTTTTGCATATGACCCCGGATTAGAATGATCTTTATATCAAAATCAATGGTTTCAACGAGGCGCACAACTTTCATGTTGAAACTTTCTCCATTTGAAGCAATCTTCATTGGGTTTCTAGCCATTCTAATCTGGTGTCGACATGAGTATCTCTGAACTTGTCATAACTTTTACATCGAGCTCCGTTTTAGACCATCTTCATATTCATCTCCGTCTTCTCGAAGAGAGCCATCTCATTGTGACTTTCAATAGTAAGTTTGAATTAGTCTTGACATAGCTTCAAGCCACTCTTTATAAACATGCCACTTTTGAGCGTCAACACATGCCCCTCTGTTTTTCGGTAAAGCTAGCGTGCCGAAAAATAACTTGTACCAAGTTTGTTCTAAGGACGATGTCAACACTCCGTCGGTCATTTATATGTTCTTAGGACAATAAGTATATATCGGCCATCTCTTGTGTGAACTTTCTGATGCAAACTTGGGTGAAACCCTCTCAGCTTCATTAACAATCCGGTGATAAAGTTCCATAGATATGTATCTCAAGTTCATCCTCTGAACCATATTGTTCACCCTTTTGCTAGGATTTTGTAGATAATCAACAATAAACTTTCTCCAATCCTTACTTTCGCGTGCATAAAAATTTCATTAATGGCCGAAGTTGTGGACTTCAATTCGGCCTTACCTATGTTTACGAGACTAAGCATCGGCTATTGAGAGAAATGCAATACAACATGATGGACATGGTAGCTGGATGCTTGCTATGCCAACTCTCTCCAATTTTCATGTCTAAATATATGAATAATTTTAATGTAACCCAAGGTAAATTTTGCATCTAGACATACCCCAAGATAAACTATAAGTGATTCGTCAAAACATTGATAACCCTTGGATATTTGTTGCACTACTCATAACGAATCACCGAAAGCCTCAATATGTATAGCACCTATAGCAAGTAAAAGAGTCAATCCGAATAACAACATATTTGGCTTTGATTAATCATGCATAAAAATATTCTAAGCGGCATGAGGCTTCAAAAATAGTACCATCATGAGATATATAAACAACACCAACACTTTGGCCATTGCTACGAATTGAACCATCAAACATAATCTCCATAGTACTAAAGAGATAAGGCTAGTATCAATATTATGCATGTCATTAATCTGATGTTCAGTAATAAAATCAGCTATGATTTGGCCTCTTATAGATCTCAAAGACGCACAAGCCAAAAACATATCGAAACAAAGTATAAGCCCCCTAGCCAATTCTGTAACTATGAATTGGTCTATGCATCATGCATTCAATGACATCAGTCATCATGTCTCAACTCCATTCAAATATAAATATCAATTTCCATGAGCATGTACCTTGTCTCGCTCTCCAATCAAACTAAGGACGATGTTATAATATTGCACTAGCCATGCATTGACATACTCTTAGGATGATGGATAAATATCGGCCATTACCATGTAAACTTCATTTAAAGCACATATAGCCGAAATAAACAAATGAAATGACAAATCAAGTATTCCGGCCCTTTGGATCAGCAACAAACTTGTAGCTAATCAAATGTATAGTGACTTGGTAATACCTTTCATGATGTAAGAAATTATATTGCATCCATGGATTAAAATAAGCCCATTGAGGGTTACCAATCATATCTGATGACGAATTCCATGGCATAGGCGTTAATGGCATAGTTGAAGAATATGGACAATGTGTAGACCGAAGATGCTGAAACATTAATCTTCATCCTTCCTAGTTTGCACTCTTTTCCTTCCTCACCTTTGCCGCACTTCTTGTAATGGAGGCTTGCACATAATTCTTATTTTAAGCACTTCCTTTGGGAACCCATGCCATGTTCCTTTCTTCAAGTTCTTGTGCACTAAGTTTGTGTAATTCCCTCTTTTGCCAATACGATAACCGAGTAGGCATCTCGGTTGTGATTCTGTTTTGACCAATGGCAATTCCTTTTTGGCCTTGTGCACTCTCAACTTCTTTTCTTCAGATTTGGCACTTTGATTCGCAATAATTGGTTGCTTCGTTTCATTGCCTTTAGTAGCCAATGTCAACACTTTAATTGGCTCTTTTTTATTTGAGATCAAATCTAAAGTTGCACTCTTACGACCATCTCTTTTAACACGGTAAACTTGTTTGACCACCTCTTTCTTCTTCCTTGAGTTTTGGATCGATTCCTTATGATTGAAATGGTCTTTAACATGTGGTTGTTGAACAAATGATGATCCTCTCAGAGCTGCATAATTTTGGTGAGGTGGTTTAGAATATGATGGATAGTGTGCCCTTGATTTATACTTGTTCCATGATTGATCTGAATAATAGTCAGCATAGGGGGGTATCCATGACATCGTCATTGGTGGTCCGAAAGGAGGATATGGAGTCTGTTTGCTCAACTTCTTCCTTCGCCAATCCCAGTCTTCAAATTTATGCCTTGAGGGTGACTTCGATGCTTTTGTTTCACTTGGACGATAAGCACTCTTTGCCTCACTTATATTCTGATATTTTTCAAATAACTGCGCGAAAGTGACTTTCGGCTTTTTACCTTTGTGCTTACCATTGCCTTTGCTTTGTTTAGTTGTGTGTGCATCGGTCTTTGAATTTTCTCGTTGCCCCCCAATGCTAGATTCGCCATTGTAGCTTTGATGGAATTACCATCTTCAAGATTGTTGTTGACGCACTTTTTAACCATATCCTTGCTCGAACACTTGACCCCGTTATCATCGGTGTGTACCTATTGACCTTTAGATGAATCGGATTGAGATAGCCGAGTCAACATTTGATCACCATCAAGACCATGATACGACTGGCCATATGATCGTGCCTCAACAAACTCCAATCGTCCTATGTTGTCCGATTGTGCGGCTTGATGAATCACATTGTTGTCTTTGATATTCTCTTGAAACAAACATTGCATTTGTTCTTGTCCTGATGGCTCGACATCATGATCAATTAGAATAGGATTTGTCGACGATGCACCAATGATGTGATTACCCATGCCCGGACTGAAGGTACATTGTCCGTCCATTAACTGATACTGTGATACTGGTTCTAAAATAAAATAACCGAGTAGTGCTGGCTTAGCGTCATTTGACTCGGCTATGCATTGATTTTCATCTTGTTTTCCCGATGCTCTTGAATTGGCTATCTCGAAGGACTTTGGACCTAGCTTTATATTTTTGCAACCAAAATAATTACAGAATATACGTCTCATTTGAGACCAAATGTTAGCCAGGCATGAAACAAGCAAAGCTACCCATATGAACATAATTTTAACTCGGTACAATGGGAAAAGCTTGGTTGCGATGAGTTATCACTACCAGTCTCTATGAATGATACCATGTGTTGACTATCATGATTAGTGACAAAATCATTCCTAACAAACAGATTACTCATTTCGATTGGTCTTTCAAAATTAAAATCTTACTAATAGGTGCATCAACAATATGATTTTTACCGAATCGAAAATCGAATAAACTATCTGCTAGGTGTACCTTTGTGAAGACGTTGGGAGGAAGAGATGGTTGCACCACTGGAACAATACCTTGCTCCACTTCTGAATAATTCTCCAACACCTCGTCCTCTTTTTCTGGATCTCGTGCTTCATCACTCGGATTGTCTGAGTAGATTTCACTCGGATTGCCCGAGTATATTTCAGTCGGATTGCCCGAGTGGATTTCACTCGGATGCTCTTTGTCAATTGAACTTTTCTCAGCTGTATTTTCTTGTTCTTGATGTTCATCATTAACGGAACTGTGTTCGGCCATATTACTTTGTTTTTTATGCTCATCAATATTTTTGGCACAAAACTCATAGGGCAGTTCTAGATGTAAGCTCCCTTACATCTAGAAAAATCGAGGACAACCAATTTGTTGTGTTTGTCATTCCTTTGCTCAGCGAAGCTTGCATCTTCTATTTTGGTACACTTGGTAATAAATGGCTTGATGCACTCAGCATTAGCTATCTCAGTGCTCAATCTGGTTTCAATTGAATCCATTGTATTACCCGAGTGAATCCTTTTTTGCTGATTTTCTTGCAAAGCTTCTTTTTTATCTTGCCTTAAGAGTGTAAAAGGGCCAACATGGTTGCTACATGGAGAAAGGCACTTGATGTACTCTTGCAAATCTTCCTCTCCACGCTTCTTCTTGAGTGCTTCATAAGCCTGTCGATATTCTGCTGATAATTCCTCAAGGGTAGGTGCAGTAAATTCATTAACGCTATTCCCTGTGAGCTCTGGCTTGTTCTTGTCCACTTGGGCCACATATTTTTCTTTAAACTCAGCCCTGCATGGATCGGCTTGCCCCCCCCTCCAATACTTTTACGATCTTTCGGCAATGAATTGATGTTGCCAAAATTTTGCGATTGTATAGGGGGTGTATAACATGCTGAAATGATAGGTGAAGACATGTGCACTGTTGTTGAATATTTTCTCATGCCAATTTGATCAATCGGCAACACTTCGTCTTCTTTCAAAACCCTGGCTCTTATTGCCTCATAATCAGGAACAAATCCCTTTTCGTGCTGCTCAAGGCAAATAGCACTAATCTTCTTATTTTGGGCTAAACTTTTTAATGTAGCCAGAGCCACTTCATCTCCTGCAATATTAGGCACATATGCTCCTGCGGAATCTCCATTCACTCGGCCAAGGTGATCGGAGTCATGAATATTTTTAGTTTCATATGCCATTGAACAATTAATATCACAAGGTGTAGTATATGATGTTTGAAGATAACCGGCCAAATAGCTAATGGAAGCATGGCCGATTCCCCCATCCATCGGCATGTTTGGGGATGAACCCTCATATTGCGGGTCCGCTACCGATGGATACAACTATGATACGCCCTCCTGTACATGAGGTGTCATATATTTATCTCTCGAGAAAATTGTGTTGTTCACCGGCATATTGTAAGATGTTGCCGATGCATGAAAGTTCAGATTTATAAGTTGCATGTCGCGATTCTGTAAATTCCAAGTTTCTCCAACGGAATAACTAGTCGGCCTTTGCTCGTTAGGGCTAGAAGACATGACATGTCCATTGAAAGATCTAGCAACATCAACATAATGGCTATTTGCATCTATGTAAGGATATTGATGATACATGTTGCCGTTGTAGATTGCAGCCGCTTGATGACGCTCTCCTCGTAGCAAGAACAGGCTGGAGACTGTTCAAAGCTTGATCCACATCGGAGTTGCCAAAAACTGTGTTAACACACAAACACGTCACGTGTACCCTCAACACCGGGGGTGATGCACCGCAGCTCACGTTGAAGGAGACCCGACCTACAGCGCGATACGCAAGACAGTCGGCGGGTGATTTTGCAGACCCGAAACCCCACACGCCCGGGAGGGACCTCGTCAGGGAGTGCGGTGGCTATGGGATGCCCTAGGTCGATTCGCTTGCCCCTAGAGCCTCATGGATCGCTGCCCTCCAACGCGAAGAACGAATGAAGAACGAGAAATAAAGATACAAGGGTAGGGAATAAAGATAGATGAACACAAAAGTGTAATAGATTGATTGGTTCGATTGGTGTTGTTCAATCGGCCGTCACCCCTTAGGTATATAAGAGGTGGCTGGACTTCCCGTGTAAGGAAAAGGTTTGGATTAACGTCGAAAACCCTAGTCAAATTCGGATTGGTTTTATCCGAACTTTCCAAAACTGTTCGATCTAAAACTGGCTGCACCTTGCGGGTCTTTTTTGTGGTGGTAAATGACCTCAGATGGAAACGAGTCCAAAAGCAATCTTGGCAGTTTCGACGAGAACAACTTTCATGTTGAATGTTTTTTCATCAAAGATCATCTTGCAGGTCAAATCGCTCGTGCAAAACAGCTAATTATTCATGCAGCTCATCACACATACCCACATATGTGTCTGGTTCCGGGCGTCATATTTTGCTCACTGGAGGGTCGCACTGTGTGGGCTCTAATTTTTGCATATGACCTCGGATTGGGACGATCTTTATATCAAAATCGATTGTTTCGACGAGGCGCACAACTTTCTTGTTAAAACTTTCTCCATTTGAAGCAGTCTTAATTGGGTTTCCAGCCGTTCTTTAATCTGGTGTCGACATGAGTATCTCTGAACTTGTCATAACTGTCAGGACCCCGACTCGATGTCACATCGATCTAGCCGGTAACACCTCATATCACTTTGCGGCCTCACGCACGGTATCCCCACGGGTGTCGCCTTACCTTTGCCCGGGACCGTTTGCGCCTTTTGGCTCACGTATATGATAGTGTCGCTAGCATCCATATGATAAGGAGCCCGGGCTGACATGACTAGTCGTAAACCCAAAGTGGCACAGACTTACAGGGACAGGCATCCATGACCCAGCTTCGAACGTGTCGGTCATCAGCAAGTTGGTCCGGGCTGTAGCACTGGGCTAGCAGGACTCCGGTAAACCGGGCTGTAGCGGGCTAACAGGACTCCGGTACTCAATGCGTGACATTTCCCCGAAGGGACAGACACCGGAACGAAGAAGGACACATGCCGGCCAGCTTAAGTGTTCCAGAGCAGTAGCAAGCTATCATGGCTCGGCGGTAACACTAGGAGACATTTCCCGGTAAGAGAGGCTACTAAAGATAAACAACTAGATAGTCAGATCCCACACATACCAAGCATTTCAATCATACACACAATATGCTCGATATGTGCAAATACAACAAGGCATCACAACATGACTCTACGACACAAGTACTTTATTTAAGGCTCAGAGAACCATACATAACATACACAAGGTACGGGTCTCACGACCCAGCACTCAAGTCATACAGTCATACAAACCAGCAGCAGAAGTAACTTGTCTGAGTACAGACAACTAGAAAGATAAAAGAGGCTTGGAAAGCCTAGCTATACTACGTGGTCCTTCACAAGCTCAGGATCACCACCTGGGCCTTTAGCCTACTCGTTGATGTCAACGTCTACGTAGAACCCATCAGAAGGGGTTGCAGCGTCTTCTGTAAAATGTAAAATATAGCAACATGAGTACAAAGGTACTCAGCAAGACTTACATCAGAACCTAAATACATGCATATTATCAAGAGGGGTTGGTGGAGTTATTGCAGCAAGCCAGCTTTGACTCTTGGCTAGGCTAACCTACGAGACTCCAACTTGAAATGGTTTTGCGTACACGAGTCCACTACTCACCACTTAAATACACTACCGAGGATCCCCCTCCGTCTTCCTACGGAAGAGCCATCCTCGGCACTCACACTTATCTTGAGGCTTTTAGTAGTTTCCATTTACTTGTCTATGAACTGTATAGGCAACCAAGTAGTCCTTTATCGCGGACGCGGCTATTCGAATAGATCATGATAA
The DNA here is from genome assembly GCF_002162155.2 of Triticum dicoccoides. Classification (NCBI taxonomy): domain Eukaryota; kingdom Viridiplantae; phylum Streptophyta; class Magnoliopsida; order Poales; family Poaceae; genus Triticum; species Triticum dicoccoides. Next base: position 725,585,821 of record NC_041383.1, read on the forward strand.
CCCTGCAGGGGTGTACTTCTTCATACATGTTTCCACCACTTAGCATCTGCACACGACATGTGCTCGGCAGACTTCAAGCGAAAGCCGACGTGGGTGTAGAGCACGACCTACCTAAACACTTAAGTCTCTAGTCCAGGTTTATCGCCTATCCAGGTTCCATCCGCAGGGAGTCCGGCCGAGGTTTCCCATACGGCCCCGAACGATGTGAACAGGGTTCCCGAGATACCTAACGGGTATTCGGTACACCGTGCCACGTACCTACCACATCACAGCCCACCCCTACGGTCAGCGCTGTCCACGGCCTCCAGTAGGCTACAAACACCAGAAACTACTTGCAACTCCTGGACAGAGAGCTAGGGTGATTAAGAAGTCGAGCGGGGTCATATTTCAGGGCCCAATGCATGGTAGTAGTTGTATCTTAAATCACACATACAGATCTCAGTGCTTAGGGTCGGCTTCAATGAAACAACCCACCATGTACTCCTACATGGCCTCTCATCGATACCTTTACCAAATCGTGTTCACCACACCACTCTCATTACCGACATAATCATTTCACTCTAGCCATCACCCAGATGAACCAGACCTGACACGACTCTAAGCATAGCAGGCATAGCAAGGTAGGATCAACACATACATATGGCTCAATCAACTCCTACACATGCTAGTGGGTTTCATCTAGTTACTGTGGCAATGACAGGTCATGCAGAGGAAATGGGTTCAACTACCGTAGCACACAGCAGATTGAAAATCGTTGTCTTAATGTAGTAAAAGAGAGCAGGGGCGAGAACATGGGATTGTATCGATATGATCAAATGGTTGGTTGCTTGCCTGATGGTTCGATGCACTAATACGGTTCTTCGTTAGGGTAATCACGATACTCCTCGGAGGCAGAACCTGTCACAAAGGACACCGGTACACAACCATCACCAAACAATGTGCAACAATATGATGCATGCATGAAACATGGCAATATGAGTGTGTTGGGCTAATGCAACTAAAACCAGAGGGGTTTGAACCAATTTGAATCAAAGATTCAAATTTCAAACTCAAACATGGCCTTTTAAAGTGTTTTTCCTTGTTCTGCATTAAACATCAAGTTAACTTGGTTAATCATGCATGAAAATAGCACAGATGGATAGATTGGATTTTTCTGATCATTTTTCATATATAATTTGTCTGATTTGGAGTTACAGAATAAAAGTTATGAATTTTTGAAATTTAAACTATATTCTGAAATTTCCTATATTAGAATAATTTCAGAAAATCAATTATTGCGTCAGCCTGACGTCAGCAGGTCAACGGAACACGTCCGGTCAAACCTGACAGTGGGTCCCGCGTGTCAGTGTGATTAGATTAATTAAACTTAATTAAAACTAAACATGTTTAATTAGCAGGGCTGGGCCCCACCTGTCATTGACTCAGGGGAGTCAACCAGGGCCCACCCGAGGTCAAACCCGGGTCGGCTGCACCGGCGTTTAGCCGCCGGCGAGCCCGACGCGGCGGCGGGAGTGGTTTTGGCCGTTTCGGCCACCAAATGGGTCGCAGAGACCACCGGAGTGGAGCTGAGGACAAGCCGCGGCTCTTGGTGGAGTCCGTTGGGGTGGGGGTGGCCGGAGTTGGCGCCGGCGACGACTTTGGCGGCCACCGGGGTTCGGCCGAAGATGAACTTGGCGCTAGAGGGGTCGGTGAGGCTCGGGGAGTGGCTAGCTAGGTGCTGCGGGACTCGGTGAGTAAGATGGACACCAGCTTGTGGCCGGAGGGTGGCCGGAAGCACGTCGGCGACAAGATCCGCGGCGGTGCGGGCGTGTGATCCTCGTGCGGTGGCTACACGGCTCGGGAATGAGAGAGGGAGAGTCGGAGGAGTAGCTAGGCTCACAGCGCTCCCGTAGAGGCCACCGGCGGGGTCGGGGACGAGCTGAGGCGGCGACGGCGTTGAAGGGGATCTCCGGCGACGGCGAGCTCGGGCGAGGTCGGTGCGGTGGTCTCGGGCCGCTCGAGCACACGGGGCTCAGCTAGCTCGATGAAGTGGACGGCGGCGGAGCTCCTGGACACGGCGGCACGGCGTGGGGTTGACGGAGGGCGTGGCTACGGCGAGGGGGTGGCGGCGATGGCGTCGGCCATGGCTGGGGCGTGCGAGAGGGAGGAGCTGGAGAGGAGAGGGGGTGTCTGGGGGGTTCGGGGGAGAGAGGGAGGCCGATTCACGGCGTTAGCCGACGAGGGAGGCGGCGAGGCGGCGAGCAGGTGCGTGGCACCCATGCGGTGCTCGCCGTTGAGCACCTGCCTGCCTGCCTAGCCGGCAAGCAGCTCGCTGGCGCGGTGCTGGGCTGGGCCGGCAGGTGGGCCGGGTGCTGGGCGCCAGGTAAGCTTTTTCCATTTTCTTTCTGTTTTCTGTTTTTTTAATACTTCTGCAACTTTGTTGAATTAAATAAAATACTTAGGCTACTCCTAAATTCACCAAACTACTCCTGGTCCATAGTTGGATTATTTCCAACATGAAACATTTTAGTTTGGAGTTATTTGAGCATTTAAATATTTTATATAATTTTAAATGCCCAAATTCAAATATTTAAGATTTAATTCAAAAACCCTAAGCTGGCCTAGGAAAATGTGCACCACTTTTGGCAGAGGTTCTGAACCAAGACAAAAATGATGGGCATTTTAGAAGGGCATTTCAGGTTCATTGAAAAAGTTTTTAGTAAACCCTAATTGGTTTCAGAGGGGACTGGGGGTTCTGTCATCCCCATTTCAGGTTTCTGATGAAAAAGTGAACATGATGCAACACTCTAATGCATAGCTAACTAGGGTGTGACAACTCACCCCCACTCAAAAGAATCTCGTCCCGAGATTTGGGTTCCTTCGGGAAGAAGGCGGGATACTCGAGTCGAAGACGATCCTCCCTTTCCCAAGTTGCTTCATCCTCAGAATGGTGTGACCATTGAACTTTGAGAAACTTGATATTACGACGTCGAGTGGTACGCTCGGCCTGATCGAGGATACGAATGGGGTATTCTCGATATGTAATATTATCTTGGAGATCAAGCGTTTCGTAGTCCACTCCACGGATAGGATCCGAGAAGCAACGCCTGAGTTGAGAAACATGGAAGACATCGTGGACTCTGGAGAGGTGCGGAGGTAGTTCCAACTGGTAGGCAACTTCTCCTCGTTTGGCGAGAATGCGAAAAGGTCCAATGTAACGAGGAGCCAATTTGCCTTTGATACCGAAACGATGGGTTCCCTTCAGAGGGGTAACCCGAAGGTAAGCCTTCTCGTCAATCCCGAAAGTCATAGCCTTATGCTTTCGGTCATATTGACTCTTCTGACGGGATTGGGCTGTTTTCAACTTTTCACGAACAATGCGAACTTGCTCTTTTGCTTCTTGAATCATATCCGGGCCAAAGAATTGTCTTTCCCCGGTTTCTGACCAGTTAAGGGGTGTTCGACACCGTCGTCCATAGAGAACTTCAAAAGGGGCTTTACCCAGGCTAGATTGATAGCTGTTGTTGTAAGCGAATTCAGCAAATGGAAGGCACTTCTCCCAATCCATTCCGAATGAGATAACAGAGGCTCGAAGCATGTCTTCTAGAATCTGGTTGACGCGTTCCACTTGACCACTCGACTGAGGGTGGAAAGCGGTGCTAAAGGAGAGACGGGTTCCCATAGCATTTTGGAAACTTTCCCAAAATCGAGAGGTGAAAAGACTTCCTCGATCCGAGTTAATTTCCAAAGGAACACCATGGAGGGACACTATCCGGGAAATGTATAAATCTGCCAACTGACTAGCGGTTATACTCTCACGAACAGGTAAGAAATGGGCTACTTTGGAAAGACGATCGACAACGACGGAAATAGCATTATTCCCTCTCTTGGTCCTGGGAAAACCGGTAATGAAATCCATACCAATTTTATCCCATTTCCATTCAGGAATAGCTAGGGGTTGAAGGGTGCCAGCAGGCCGTTGATGCTCTGCTTTTACACGACGACAGACGTCGCAATTAGCAATATACTGAGCAATTTCACTCTTCATCCTAGTCCACCAGAACCTCTGGCGTAGGTCCTGATACATCTTGGTACTACCCGGATGAATGGTGAGAGGAGATTCATGAGCCTCCTTAAGGATCAACTGCCGTAGATGCTGGTTCTTGGGAACCACTAAACGGTTCTCAAAGTACACAACACCATGATCATTTATGGAGAAACAACTAGCACCTCCGCTAGCAATGTTCTCCTTGATCTTAACTATTCCCTTATCTCGCTTCTCGGCAGCGATGATTTGATCCGTAAGAGTAGGTTTCGCCACCAAGGTGGAAAGAAATCCTTGAGGAACAATGTGAAGGTTAAGCTTCCGAAATTCCTCATGGAGAAGCGGTTGACTTTGTTGTAACATCAGGTTGTTACAATAAGATTTACGACTTAGCGCATCAGCCATGACGTTGGCTTTCCCTGGGGTGTAAGTTATTCCTAAGTCGAAATCTGTGATCAACTCAACCCAACGTCTTTGTCTGAGATTCAAATCCAGTTGGGTGAAAATGTACTTCAGACTTTGGTGATCGGTGAATATTTCGCAACGGTTACCGAGGAGGTAATGTCGCCAGGTCTTAAGTGCATGGACTACGGCTGCAAGCTCTAGATCATGGGTAGGATAATTCTCCTCATGTGGGTGCAATTGCCGTGAGGCGTAAGCAATTACGTGTCGATCTTGCATGAGGATGCAACCTAGTCCTTGTCGCGAGGCGTCGCAGTAGATAACAAAGTCCTTGGAGAAGTCTGGCGGTACCAGTACGGGAGCAGAAGTCAGGCGTCTTTTCAGTTCCTGAAAGCTGTGCTCACATTGTGGAGTCCATTCGAACTTCTTATCTTTCTTGAGGAGTTTGGTTAGAGGTTTGGCAACTTTGGAGAAGTTCTCGACAAAGCGACGACAATAGCTCGCTAAGCCCAGAAAACTCCGAACTTGCTTGACCGATTCAGGTGGAGTCCAATTAAGGACGGCTTGAACTCGCTCAGGGTTAACAGCAATACCTTTACCAGATATTACATGACCCAGATAGGTCACTTCTGACAACCAAAATTCACATTTAGAGAATTTGGCATAAAGACGATGCTCTCGAAGTTTCGTCAACACTAGCCTTAAATGTTCGGCATGTTCTTCCTCGTTCTTGGAGTAGATGAGTATATCATCGAGGTAAACCACGACGAATTTATCCAAATACTCCATGAAGATTGAGTTCATTAACCGAGAAAAGGTGGCTGGAGCGTTGGTTAAACCGAAGGACATGACGGTGTACTCGTATTGGCCATAACGAGTAACAAAGGCCGTTTTAGGAATGTCCCCGTTCCTGATTTTGATTTGATGGTAGCCCAACCTCAAATCCATTTTGGAGAAGACTGAGGATCCAGCGAGCTGATCATACAGGTCGTTGATCCTGGGGAGCGGATATTTGTTCTTGATTGTGACCAAATTGACAGGTCGATAATCTACAACCATCCGGTCCGTACCATCCTTCTTCTTGACGAAGAGGACGGGGCAAGCCCACGGAGATGAACTAGGTCGGATGAAACCCTTGCTCAAGGACTCATCGAGTTGTTTCTTAAGCTCGGCTAGTTCTAGTGGTGCCATCTTATAGGGTCTTCTGGCAATCGGAACGGTTCCTGGAATGAGGTCTATTACGAAATCAACATCCCTATCAGGTGGAACACCTGGCAATTCCTCTGGGAAGACATCCGGGAAGTCACGGACTACCGGAACGTCCTCAAGGTCTGGCAAAGGGCTGGCGTTAAGAGAATATAACTGTCGCTTGGCTATTCGGGTCAAGACATTGACTATCTTCCCCGAAGGATGGGTAAGTTGAACAGTCCAAGTGAAGCAATCAATTTGGGCATGATGAACTGACATCCAGTCCATACCCAAAATGATATTAATATCTGAAGATTTAAGGGCTATCAAAGATGTGAGGAAAACTAGTCTGTCGACTTGGATTTCATTTCCATGGCTTACTCTAGAAGTTTGCCATTTGGATCCCGGAGTTTGAATTACCATAGAGGTTGGCATGTCACAGAATGCGATGTTATGCAGACGAGCATAATTTTCGGATATAAAAGAATGAGAGGCTCCTGTATCGAAAAGAACAGATGCCGGGTGGCAATTAACAAGAAGCGTACCAAGAACGACGTTGGGATCCTCTTGAGCTTCCTCGGCAGAGATACAGTTGACATGGCCACGTGAGGCGGTGGCCGGCTTGGCGTGGAACACTTTCCCTGTCGGCTTGCCACGGCCAACAGCTTTAGCAGACTGGTTGGGGTTGGTCTGGGGACACTCACGCATATAGTGACCAGATTCCCCACACTTGAAACAAGTCACGGAGCTGGTACGTAGAGGAGCATTGTTGGTTGGACCACCATAGGGCTTGGCTGGTGCAGACTGTTGAACGGGGCGAGGCGCCTGGAAGGATGGCCTCGGTGTGAACCTGGGTGGCAGGGCAGTGTTGGGCACCCACACGCGGCGCTTCTGAGGACCAGCACCGGATGAGAAACCCATGTCACGCCCATGCTTACGTGTTGCGTCATAATCAGTCTGACCAGTCTCAGCACTGATGGCCTTGTTAACAAGCTTCTGAAAAGATGTGCACTCATGTAGACGGAGGTCGCGGCGAAGCTCAGGACTAAGTCCCTTATGGAACCTTGCTTGCTTCTTGGCATCAGTAGAAACTTCCTCAGTTGCATATCGTGCGAGGTTACCAAACTCCCTGCTGTAAGCATCCACAGAGAGTCGGCCTTGGGTGAAATTGCAAAACTCCTCACGTTTACGGTCCATGAGACCCTCCGGAATGTGATGTTCACGGAAAGCCTCACTGAATTCAGCCCAGGTAGTGACATGGCCCGCTGGGCGCATAGCTCCATAATTCTCCCACCATAGACTGGCGGGACCTTCAAGATGATATGCAGCAAAGGTGACCTTGTCAGCCTCAGCTACTAACGCAGAACGCAGTTTGTGAGAGATACTGCGAAGCCAGTCATCAGCGTCGAGAGGCTCGACGGAGTGGTGGAACGTGGGTGGATGTAATTTGATGAAATCACTGAGTGACACCACGTTAGACCTCTGATGGTGTGCTGTGTTCTGTTCAATACACTCCAACAAACGGTTAGTCTCCCGCTTGTTTCTTTCGGCTTCCATCATAACCTCGGCTAGGGAAGGAGGATGAGGCAGATTTGCATTCCTGACTTCGCTGCCTTCGGCCTGCTCTTGGGGAGCAGGGTTAGTGCGCGTGTTGACCATCCTAGGTAAACAAGACAATGATTTAGTTAGAATGATAAAATTCCGACATAGGATACAAAATGTAAGGAATAACTCGAAATGCAAGATGATCATCCGTATGACATGGTAGATACAGAAACTGCTTCTTTATTCCATCGTCATACACGCCATACAGGGTTTAGTACAAGATCAAACAAGGTACTATTACGGTGAGAAGAGGATTACATCTCATCGGAGGCATCCCAAGCTCCTATACATTATTTTTCTACACCTCCGGAAGGCGATACAAACTAGGTCATATCCCACGAGTCACGCAGGACGATAGACGACACAGCTAACACGAACTAGTGATACTACTACTAACTCAGACTGATCCGTAGTAGTCCTCGTAGAAGTCACCTCCATAGCCTGGAAGCTCAACATGATCATCCGGAAACAGACGATCTCGCGGAGCTTGTGGACCATAGGGGCTAGGATGGGGTCTTGGACCAACAGACGGTGGCCTGCGGGGACCGCGAGGTGGGGTGATGCCTCCTACATCACGCCAACCCATCACGTCTGGCAGAGCAGATCTCACAGGATAGAGATCGCGCATATCCGAATATCCAGCTTGCACCGCCGGTGCAAACCGAGTCAATGTGGCCCAATGGTCAGCACGGGTATTGAAGAGCTCTAACCTCAAGGCCCGATTTTCACGGTCCTTATCCTCGAGCATCTCAGCAGTGGTGCGAGTCCGTGAATCCTCCTGAGTGGGGTCAGCATAGATAGCCTGGAGATACCCTTGTGCTCCCGGAAGTGATCCTGGCATGTACCGGAAATCAGAGTCCCGAAATAGACCAGATCTGACTCGCATAATGGTCATCATAGAGTAGGCGGCGTCCTGCACATCCATCTCAATAGTAACCCCGAGTCCATAGGAGCAGTGAAGGGGCTCGGTGGACCCAAGATAAGATGGAAATATCCTGACAGTGCAGAGATACTGGCTTTGATTAAAGTCTCAGAATTGCTCTTCGACCGTGTACTCAGGATACCAACGGTATCCAGCCTCAGTCATTACCCTGACCAACATGGCGGTATGGCCGGGTACATCTAGGCATCGAGTCAGGCGAACCACTTGATTGAGGTCGCGAGTGGCCATCTGAAAGCACAATCATAATGCAAAGGCATTAGAATTTCTAGCAAAATTTCGGCAGCATAACAGCTGTAAATGCTCAAGAAGGATTTCAGACATTTAACAAAGGATTTCATACACACTCAACATCATCATATCAAAGTTCTGAGTCCATCCTAACAACATAATGTGGTAGTAGAACTGAAGTAGGCTTCTATCCATCAAACCTGTAAGGTACTACTGATTAGTAACACGTGAACCTGATAGAGAGAATAGATCCTAATTCCTTAACCCCCGGTGGAAGAATAGACTGACTCAGATCAGAATGTCATAAGATAAAGGAGTAAAAAAAAGAGCCTTACGTTCCAACCCACAAACAATTCCCCTACATATAACTAAAGAATTTCTAGACTCAACATCGACCAGTTTGGCTTGGAGAACCTACAGGCAGTCCGGCTCTGATGCCAACGCTGTCAGGACCCCGACTCGATGTCACATCGATCTAGCCGGTAACACCTCATATCACTTTGCGGCCTCACGCACGGTATCCCCACGGGTGTCGCCTTACCTTTGCCCGGGACCGTTTGCGCCTTTTGGCTCACGTATATGATAGTGTCGCTAGCATCCATATGATAAGGAGCCCGGGCTGACATGACTAGTCGTAAACCCAAAGTGGCACAGACTTACAGGGACAGGCATCCATGACCCAGCTTCGAACGTGTCGGTCATCAGCAAGTGGGTCCGGGCTGTAGCACTGGCTAGCAGGACTCCGGTAAACCGGGCTGTAGCGGGCTAACAGGACTCCGTTACTCAATGCGTGACATTTCCCCGAAGGGACAGACACCGGAACAAAGAAGGACACATGCCGGCCAGCCTAAGTGTTCCAGAGCAGTAGCAAGCTACCATGGCTCGGCGGTAACACTAGGAGACATTTCCCGGTAAGAGAGGCTACTAAAGATAAACAACTAGATAGTCAGATCCCACACATACCAAGCATTTCAATCATACACACAATATGCTCGATATGTGCAAATACAACAAGGCATCACAACATGACTCTACGACACAAGTACTTTATTTAAGGCTCAGAGAACCATACATAACATACACAAGGTACGGGTCTCACGACCCAGCACTCAAGTCATACAGTCATACAAACCAGCAGCGGAAGTAACTTGTCTGAGTACAGACAACTAGAAAGATAAAAGAGGCTTGGAAAGCCTAGCTATACTACGTGGTCCTTCACAAGCTCAGGATCACCACCTCGGCCTTTAGCCTACTCGTTGATGTCAACGTCTACGTAGAACCCAACAGAAGGGGTTGCAGCGTCTTCTGTAAAATGTAAAATATAGCAACATGAGTACAAAGGTACTCAGCAAGACTTACATCAGAACCTAAATACATGCATATTATCAAGAGGGGTTGGTGGAGTTATTGCAGCAAGCCAGCTTTGACTCTTGGCTAGGCTAACCTACGAGACTCCAACTTGAAATGGTTTTGCGTACACGATTCCACTACTCACCACTTAAATACACTACCGAGGATCCCCCTCCGTATTCCTACGGAAGAGCCATCCTCGGCACTCACACTTATCTTGAGGCTTTTAGTAGTTTCCATTTACTTGTCTATGAACTGTATAGGCAACCAAGTAGTCCTTTACCGCGGACGCGGCTATTCGAATAGATCATGATAACCCTGCAGGGGTGTACTTCTTCATACATGTTTCCACCACTTAGCGTCTGCACACGACATGTGCTCGGCAGACTTCAAGCAAAAGCCGACGTGGGTGTAGAGCACGACCTACCTAAACACTTAAGTCTCTAGTCCAGGTTTATCGCCTATCCAGGTTCCATCCGCAGGGAGTCCGGCCGAGGTTTCCCATACGGCCCCGAACGATGTGAACAGGGTTCCCGAGATACCTAACGGGTATTCGGTACACCGTGCCACGTACCTACCGCATCACAGCCCACCCCTACGGTCAGCGCTGTCCACGGCCTCCAGTAGGCTACAAACACCAGAAACTACTTGCAACTCCTGGACAAAGAGCTAGGGTGATTAAGAAGTCGAGCGGGGTCATATTTCAGGGCCCAATGCATGGTAGTAGCTGTATCTTAAATCACACATACAGATCTCAGTGCTTAGGGTCGGCTTCAATGAAACAACCCACCATGTACTCCTACATGGCCTCTCATCGATACCTTTACCAAATCGTGTTCACCACACCACTCTCATTACCGACATAATCATTTCACTCTAGCCATCACCCAGATGAACCAGACCTGACACGACTCTAAGCATAGCAGGCATAGCAAGGTAGGATCAACACATACATATGGCTCAATCAACTCCTACACATGCTAGTGGGTTTCATCTAGTTACTGTGGCAATGACAGGTCATGCAGAGGAAATGGGTTCAACTACCGTAGCACACAGCAGATTGAAAAGCGTTGTCTTAATGCAGTAAAAGAGAGCAGGGGCGAGAACATGGGATTGTATCGATATGATCAAATGGTTGGTTGCTTGCCTGATGGTTCGATGCACTGATACGGTTCTTCGTTAGGGTAATCACGATACTCCTCGGAGGCAGAACCTGTCGCAAAGGACACCGGTACACAACCATCACCAAACAATGTGCAACAATATGATGCATGCATGAAACATGGCAATATGAGTGTGTTGGGCTAATGCAACTAAAACTAGAGGGGTTTGAACCAATTTGAATCAATGATTCAAATTTCAAACTCAAACATGGCCTTTTAAAGTGATTTTCCTTGTTCTGCATTAAACATCAAGTTAACTTGGTTAATCATGCATGAAAATAGCACAGATGGATAGATTGGATTTTTCTGATCATTTTTCATATATAATTTGTCTGATTTGGAGTTACAGAATAAAAGTTATGAATTTTTGAAATTTAAACTATATTCTAAAATTTCCTATATTAGAATAATTTCAGAAAATCAATTATTGCGTCAGCCTGACGTCAGTGTGACGTCAGCAGGTCAACGGAACACGTCCGGTCAAACCTGACAGTGGGTCCCGCGTGTTAGTGTGATTAGATTAATTAAACTTAATTAAAACTAAACCTGTTTAATTAGCAGGGCTGGGCCCCACCTGTGATTGACTCAGGGGAGTCAACCAGGGCCCACCCGAGGTCAAACCCGGGTCGGTTGCACCGGCGTTTAGCCGCCGGCGAGCCCGACGCGGCGGCGGGAGTGGTTTTGGCCGTTTCGGCCACCAAATGGGTCGCGGAGACCACCGGAGTGGAGCTGAGGACACGCCGCAGCTCTTGGTGGAGTCCGTTGGGGTTGGAGTGGCCGGAGTTGGCGCCGGCGACGACTTTGGCGGCCACCGGGGTTCGGCCGAAGATGAACTTGGCGCTAGAGGGGTCGGTGAGGCTCGGGGAGTGGCTAGCTAGGTGCTGCGGGACTCAGTGAGTAAGATGGACACCAGCTTGTGGCCGGAGGGTGGCCGGAAGCACGTCGGCGACGAGATCCGCGGCGGTGCGGGCGTGTGATCCTCGTGCGGTGGCTACACGGCTCGGGAATGAGAGAGGGAGGGTCGGAGGAGTAGCTAGGCTCACAGCGCTCCCGTAGAGGCCACCGGCGGGGTCGGGGACGAGCTGAGGCGGCGACGGCGTTGAAGGGGATCTCC
>NC_041383.1:725598349-725677130 GCF_002162155.2 Triticum dicoccoides
TGAAGTGGACGGCGGCAGAGCTCCTGGACACGGCGGCACGGCGTGGGGTTGACGGAGGGCGTGGCTACGGCGAGGGGGTGGCGGCGATGGCGTCGGCCATGGCTGGGGCGTGCGAGGGGGAGGAGCTGGAGAGGAGAGGGGGTGTCTGGGGGGTTCGGGGGAGAGAGGGAGGCCGATTCACGGCGTTAGCCGGCGAGGGAGGCGGCGAGGCGGCGAGCAGGTGCGTGGCACCCATGCGGTGCTCGCCGTTGAGCACCTGCCTGCCTGCCTGGCCGGCAAGCAGCTCGCTGGCGCGGTGCTGGGCTGGGCCGGCAGGTGGGCCGGGTGCTGGGCGCCAGGTAAGCTTTTTCCATTTTCTTTCTGTTTTCTGTTTTTTTAATACTTCTGCAACTTTGTTGAATTAAATAAAATACTTAGGCTACTCCTAAATTCACCAAACTACTCCTGGTCCATAGTTGGATTATTTCCAACATGAAACATTTTAGTTTGGAGTTATTTGAGCATTTAAATATTTTATATAATTTTAAATGCCCAAATTCAAATATTTAAGATTTAATTCAAAAACCCTAAGCTGGCCTAGGAAAATGTGCACCACTTTTGGCAGAGGTTCTGAACCAAGACAAAAATGATGGGCATTTTAGAAGGGCATTTCAGGTTCATTGAAAAAGTTTTTAGTAAACCCTAATTGGTTTCAGAGGGGACTGGGTGTTCTGTCATCCCCATTTCAGGTTTCTGATGAAAAAGTGAACATGATGCAACACTCTAATGCATAGCTAACTAGGGTGTGACAATAACTTTTACATCCGATCTCCGTTTTAGACAATCTTCATATTCATCTTCATCTTCTTGAAGAGAGCCATCTCATGGTTACTTTCAATAGTAAGTTTGAATTAATCTTGACATAGCTTCAAGCCACTCTTTATAAACGTGCCACTTTTGAGCGTCAACACAAATATGACCAACAGAACCAGTATCAAATACACATGCGCAACTACGAGCATTAGTAAGGTACACATCAATAACATGTATATCAAATATACCTTTCACTTTGCCATCCTTCTTATCCGCCAAATACTTGGGGCAGTTCCACTTCCAGTGACCATTCCCTTTGCAGTAGAAGCACTCAGTTTCAGGCTTAGGTTCAGACTTGGATTTCTTCTCCTGAGCAGCAACTTTCTTGCCGTTCTTCTTGAAGTTCCCATTCTTTCCTTTGCCCTTTTTCTTGAAACTAGTGGTCTTGTTGACCATCAACACTTGATGCTCCTTTTTTATTTCTACCTCCACAGCCTTTAGCATTGCGAAGATCTCGGGAATTGTCTTGTTAAACCCTTGCATATTATAGTTCATCACGAAGCCTTTATAGCTTGGTGGCAGTGATTGAAGAACTCTATCAATGACACTATCATTAGGAAGATTAAGTCCCAACTGAGTCAGGTGGTTGTGGTACCCAGACATTCTGAGTATGTGTTCACTGACAGAACTATTCTCCTCCATTTTGCAGCTATAGAACTTGTTGGAGACTTCATATGTCTCAACTCGGACATTTGCTTAAAATATTAACTTCAACTCTTGAAACATCTCATATACTCCATGATGTTCAAAACGTCTTTGAAGTCCCGATTCTAAACTGTAAAGCATGGCACACTGAACTATCGAGTATTCATCAAAATGTGTATGTCGGGCATTCACAATGTCTGCAGTTGTTGGCGCAAGGGGTACACCTAGCGGTGCTTCCAGGACGTGATTCTTCTATGCAACAATGAGGATAATCCTCAAGTTACGGACCCAGACCGTGTAGTTGCTGCCATCATCTTTCAACTTAGCTTTCTCTAGGAACGCATTAAATTCAAAGCAACGGTAGCACAGGCCATTGATCTAAGTTCATGATAAATTAAAGTTCAATTAATCATATTACTTCAGAACTCCCACTTAGATAGACATCCCTCTAGTAATCTAAATGATCATGTGATCCAAATCAACTAAACCATGTCCGATCATCACGTGAGATGGAGTAGTTTTCTGTGGTCAACATCACTATGTTTATCATATCTACTATATGATTCACTCTTGACCTTTCGGTCTCAGTGTTCCGAGGCCATATCTGCATATTCTAGGATCGTCAAGTTTAACCCGAGTATTCTACGTGTGCAAAACTGGCTTGCACCCGTTGTATGTGAACGTAGAGCTTATCACACCCGATCATCACGTGGTTTCTCGACACGACAAACTGTAGCAACAGTGCATACTCATGGAGAACACTTATACCTTGAAATTTAGTAAGGGGTCATCTTTTAATGCTAGCGCCGTACTAAGCAAAATAAGATGGATAAAAGATAAACATCACATGCAATCAAAATATGTGACATGATATGGCCATCATCATCTTGTGCTTATGATCTCCATCACCGAAGCATCGTCATGATCTCCATCGTCACCGGCGTGACAACTTAATCTGCATCGTAGCATCGTTGTCGTCTCGCCAACTATTGCTTCTACGACTATCGCTACCGCTTAGTGATAAAGTAAACCAATTACATGGCGATTGCATTGCATACAATAAAGCGACAACCATATGGCTCCTGCTAGTTGTCAATAACTTTGTTACAGAACATGATCATCTCATACAACAATGGTAATCCGGCTATGGGTGGAGGGAAATGGAGTGTCTACCCTTTGCATTAGGGAAGCTAGGAGTCGGCCCATCCCCTTGCCGCCTTCTTGGGGTCCACCGCCTTCTATGCGGCGGGCCTCCTGCTCCAGCCGGCCCCGAGGGCCGGCCTTGCGACCAGTCTGACTGAGGGGCTTGGCCAGCCCCGATGTCTTAAAAAGTGTTGAAGTGCTGATGAGGCTACCCAGGGTCCATCCCCCCGTCAGTAGTCCCCGAAGCTGGTGAGGTTCTACGGCTGTCAGTAGCTAGAGGGCCTCAACAATTTCCCTCTCAAATGATCCTCCCCTTCTGCTCTGTCTGATTGAAAGGAGCCGGACGCCAGGAACCGGATGTGGCCGCGGTCGCCTGGTGGAATTCAAACCGGTAGGCGAGAGTCGGGGCGGCGCCGCCCGCCGAGCGCGCACCACATGGCGCCCGCAGGCCAGGCCGGCCCGCCAGCCCACGCGTGTGACGGGATGTTGCTGCAGGCTGGGGCCCGTCGCTACAGGGCCTGGGCCCGCGCATGGATCCGCTGCGGTCGGGGCGGGCGGTTGCCCTTCTGTGGCGCCTTAACTGCACCATAATGCGCGGAATATGTGGGGTCATGCGTGGCGTGGGGCGCAGTTAATCCCACGCCTGCACGTCGCCTCGGCTTTTCCCCTGCCGGTTATAAAGAGGAGGGAGGGGAGGAGGAGGAGCAGAACACTTGCACGCCCACTCCTCATCCTCTCTTTTCCCCTCTCCATTGCTACCGCTGCGCTACCTCCCTCGTTGCCATCGCCTTGTCGCAGCTACCGCTTCATCATGGTTGCCGCTCTGCCACGTCCACCACCGCGGCATCGCTGCCGTGCATCAGCATCATCTTCATCTCCGTCGCCATGGCGCCCTTCACTTCTTTTCTCCGACGAGCTCTCCCTCGTCATCCCTGCGTCATGGCGAAAAGTGGATGGATGGGGTCCATCATCCATCAGGACCACATCGATTTCCTTCATGCGACATGGAGAATACCTTGCTCCGACAACTTGGGAGTGTGCATCCCCGGGCCGGAGGTCTCGCCACAGCCGGAGCTCGGTGAGTATGTCATTTTCCGCGCTCACTTCCTTCGCGGCTTCGCGCTCCCGGCCTCCGGCTTCTTCCGGGAATTTTTCCCCTACTATCGACTGCAGCCGAACCACCTCACCCCCAACACGGTGGTGTGCCTCTCCGCCTTTGTATCCTTCTGCGAGGGGTACCTCAGTGTCCTGCCGACTACCGAGCTTTGGGTAGATTCTTCTACCTCAAGCTTGGTACGGTGGCGAAGGACGAGCCGGCCCCGTGCGGGGCGTGCGTGGCCATGAAGCGCTCAGGAACCGGCACGCGCTTCCCGTCGATCCCTCTGCACGAGTCGGCCAAACTCTGGCAGAGGTCGTACTTCTACGTCCGGAACCTCCGGACGTTGACTACATCAACCTGTCGCCTTACGCACTCGGACGCCTGCTGGGTCACGCGGCAACTGGCAGCAGCAGCCGCCGAAGCGCCCACTACCACCCAACATCACCAACGTCCCTGTCCGGCTGGAGGAGATAACCAGCCGGGAGGGTCTCCACCTGGCCGACCTGCTGGCCGGCTTCATTATGCACCGGGTATCGCCGCTCCATCTCCAACTGCACCTCATCTGCGAGATGAGCAGCCACCGGAATCTGTGCTGCATGTTGACAAAGGAGATGCTAAGGGTGGAGGTGGCCTGCCATGTCAACAACGTCACCAACTGCAAGCTCGACGAGGCGGAGTGGCGCATCGGCAAAGAGCCTTACAGCCGGGCCAACCCTCCTCCTGTGGTAAGTAATAGATCCGAATGCTCCATCCACAATATTTCTTGTCCTTCCGACTTGACCAGTCGGCTTTCATGGCAGTGCTTCACTGGCCAGGGTGTGCCACCTCCCGGTCATGAGTGGATGTCGGACCGTGAGGACAGCAACATCGATGACCCCGAGCTGGGGGTGGCCGCCATGGAAGAAGGCGGCGACGAGGAGGTCACTGGAGGAGGCGGCAGAGGAGATGGCGGCGCTGAAGCAGGCGGCTCCGCGGGAGGCGGAGGTGGATCAGGCGGCCCCGGAGCGGGCGGCTCCGCGGGAGGCGAAGGAGGAGGAGGAGTCGGCGATGTCCGGTCTTGGTCGGACAACGACGAGCGGTGCCCGCCTGAGGGGGCGCGGGAAGAGGAGCCGGCACCTCTACGCCGCACCTGGCAGGCACAAGCGCCGCCTGGGAGGGCGGTATGACAGCCACCCGGCCAAGAGGACCAAGAAGGCGGATGCCAGCACACAGGAGGACGCCACCAGGCAGCAAGAGTATCAGAAGGTGGCCGCCAACCGGAAGGAGCCCAAGCCCCTACTGCTCACATCCGGGTAAGCGTTCCTGCCTTTCTGAATTTATGCTTTTCTTCTTTCTTGGGGTGTTTCTTTATCTTTGCTTTCCTGTTGAACAGGGCAGCCTGTGCGACCTCGCGGGCTTCGTCTGCCTCACTAATGGACCCGGCGGATGGATCTGCGGACGCTTAGTGTCCGGATCTGGTTGCTGCCCTTCGGGAGGCGCATGAGAAGAACATGCAGGATGCGCATGAGGCACAGGAGGCCATGGAGATGGCGCGGGCTGACATGCAGGAGGAGGTGGCAGCACAGGCGGAGGCCTGGACTGTGGCGGAGGCAGAGGTGATGAGGAAGGCCCAGGCGAAGGCCACGACCAAGGAACAGGCGGATGTCGACGCCAGGGGCATGGCAGATCCGGCCGGTGGCGAGGTCCCAGAGACCATCCCCCTCGACCGGCCGGAGGTGGAGGCAGCGGAGAACCAGACGCTGCCTAGAGTGACTGAGGACGATCAGTCGGCGCCTGCGCCGGAGGTCCCCGACACCGTCGTTCCTGAAGTTGAGGGGATCCGGCGCGAGCTGGCTGCCGGCGGGCGAGGAGGCGGCGAACCTACCTAGCCGGAGGCTCCACCAACCGGTGCCGATCAGATGGCGGGTCGGACCTTGGTGGTGTGCACTCCTGTGCGCTGGCATGTGGTACGCGCGGCATCGGAGCCAAGGCAGTAAGTGGCTGCTGCGTCCTCGAGCTCGCGGAGGGCCGGTGCCGGGGCCACGAGTGTCATCTCCTCAAGCCGGGTGGAGGAAGCCGGCCCCGCCGCCTTGAACTTTGCGGTGCGGGAGATGGAGGACCAGTTCCTCGCCCAGAACGCCTCCATTCTGAAGGCGAGGGATGACAAGTTGGCGATGCAGTCGGCCGTTCGGGTATGTATATCTTATTTTTGCTTCTCCGTATTGTAGTTTTCTGTGGGGGGGCGCCAGCGCACCCACTGGGTGTAGCCCCCAAGTTCCGAGCCGGGTGCTGAGCAGGCGGGTGGGAACTCCAAGGCATTCTGTTCGTTTGTTGAAATGCTTGTTGCTGTCATAGGACCTCCACAACATGTGGGTGGCCACGTACAACACGCAGAAGCAGACGCGCACCACCCGGACTTCTGAGCTGGCTCAGAGCCGAAGTAAGTATGCCATCTTTCAGTGGGGGCACGCCAGCGCACCCACTAGGTGTAGCCCCCGAGATTCAGGCCGCCTGCTGAGCAGTCGGGCCGGATCTTCTCCAGCAGCTTGTTTTAGTTTCTGTTGAAGTAGATAGTTGATATCGCTTGCTCATTTTTCTCTTTGCAGCGGTCGCCGCCCAGCTGGTCCAACGCGTGGTAGATCTCGAAGGCCAACTCTGGGTCATGAGGTAGGAACGCGACCAGGCAGCCTCCGCACGTGACCAACTAGAGAAGGACCTGGCGGACCAGGCCGTGCGGCACATGGAGCAGGTCAAGAAGCTGGAGGCAGACGAGGCGGAGCTCAGGGCCGAGTTGGAAAATGAGCGTGCCGAGTGGGCCGAGAGGGAGAAGCTCCTAGCTGGCGTCTACTCCATGATCGAGGACATGCTCGACGGTATGTCCCTTCTTCTTCCGTTCTGACTTCGTGCCACCCGCTATTGCCAGAGGCCGTCTTCTAATGCCCTTGTCTTCTTGTGCGCAGAGTTCCTCCCGGACCACTCCGTCACCGTCTGCATGGCCATCGAGGCTCAGTGTGAGGAGAGCCGGCGTGAGGGCAAGCAGATTCCTCGGGACCAGCCTCGGACCATGGGTGAACAGCTCGTGGCCATCAGGATGCGCCTTGAGCCAACGCGTTGCCTGCTCCGCCAGCTTCAGCGTGTCGGGTCTCAGGTTTTGGATGCCTTGTCGTCGGGTGGTTTGATTCCGCGGACTCCCAGTCAAACGATGGACTGGCTAGAGGTGGCAGTCCAGCGGCTCGACGCTTGGAAGATCTCTACTGCGTGAGCTGGTGCCACCAAGGCGCTGGAGTTCGTCAAGGCCTGGTACCCTAGCGTGCACATGTCGTAGCTGGCGACCTTCCGCCAGGAAGCACTGCCGGAGCTGGTGCCAGAGAGCAAGAACATCGCCATTCGGGCGTCTGCCAACGTCGATGTCTTCTTCTCGGAGTGGGTAGATGACAGCGCCATCGTTTCCCCTATATTGGTTCGGTCTGGATCCATTGGACGGGGAGGAGTCGGCGGAGGAGATCGCCTCCAGCGACGAAGGCGGCGAGGACGTCGAGGGCGAGGGTGGCAGCTACGCTGCTCCAGACGGCAGAGCGACCACCCGGACTCAGCCCGACCCAGCGCCGACTAGCGACCTACCGGAGACTACGTCAATCGTCGCTGACAGCCGAGCTGAGCCCCAGCAGCCGGAAGCCCCACCAGCCGGAGCAACGCCTGCCGCCAACCAGTCTGCTCAGCCCGAGGGGCCAGCTGCCTAGACGGCCTGTTTATCTTCTTTCAAGTTTTTTCTGTATTTATGCTTGAAGAACAATGTCAATTATGTGCAATTCAACCCACTGGGGGTGTATCTTCAAACTTGATGAATGCTGGCCTTGGGCCTTTTGCAAGGTATAAAGTTTAAATCACCACATTATTACATGTGTTGCCGGGTTCTGGCTTGAATTCTCTTTCCTCTCTTTGGCTTTTTCCTTTGTCGTGTTCTTTTGGCCGCCTCCCTGCCAGCCAGACAGCCGCTCTACGGTCTGTGGCTGGTTCAGGGACTTGGTCGTTTTTAGAACGGGCAAGTTACTTCCACCGCATAGAGCATAGCTAATCGAGCTAGAAGCCGGCCTGCCGGCTACTGAGCAGCCGGTCCAGGAAGGCGAGAGGCCGGCTTAGCCTTAGTTGGTGTTATCCTTGGTCGGTGAGGGAGTCCTGGACTAGGGGGTGTCCGGATAGCCGAACTATCATCATCGACCGGACTCCAAGACCATGAACATACAAGATTGAAGACTTCGTCCCGTGTCCGGATGGGACTTTCCTTGGCGTGGAAGGCAAGCTTGGCGATACGGATATGTAGATCTCCTACCATTGTAACCGACTCTGTGTAACCCTAGCCCTCTCCGGTGTCTATATAAACCGGATGGCTTTAGTCCATAGGACGAACAACAATCATACCATAGGCTAGCTTCTAGGGTTTAGCCTCCTTGATCTTGTGGTAGATCTACTCGTGTAATACCCACATCATCAATATCAATCAAGCAGGACGTAGGGTTTTACCTCCATCAAGAGGGCCCGAACCTGGGTAAAACATCGTGTCCCTTGTCTCCTGTTACCATCCGCCTAGACGCACAGTTCGGGACCCCCTACCCGAGATCCGCCAGTTTTGACACCGACATTGGTGCTTTCATTGAGAGTTCCTCTGTGTCGTCACCGATAGGCTCGGTGGCTTCTTCGATCATCAACAATGATGCAGTCCAGGGTAAGACTTTTCTCCCCGGACAGATCTTCGTATTCGGCGGCTTTGCACTGCGGGCCAATTCGCTTGGCCATCTGGAGCAGATCGAAAACTACGCCCCTGGCCGTCAGGTTAGATTTGGAAGTTTGAACTTCATGGCTGACGTCCGCGGAGACTTGACTTCGATGGATTCGAGCCATAGCCGAGCGCGCCGCACTGTCACGATGGGCATGATTTAGCTCTGCAGCCGGACAATGCCCTGGAGGCCGCACACGAGTCCACTCCAACCATCAATTCGGAGCCGGCTGCGCAGATCGAGGACGGGTGGCTAGACACCGCCTCGGGGGCTGCAACCTCTATGGCGATGGAGCCGAATACTGACCTTATCCCTTGTAAAGCTCGTGACTCCGAGGTGCCCGACTCCTCGCCGGACTCCGAACCTCCCACGCCCCCTCCAATCGAATCCGATTGGGCGCCGATCATGGAGTTCACTGCTGCGGACATCTTTCAACACTCACCTTTCGGCGACATCCTGAGTTTGCTAAAGTATCTCTCATTATTAGGAGAGACCTGGCCGGACTGCGGCCAGGACGGTTGGGATGCGGACGACGAAGAAATTCAAGGCCCACCCACCACCCACTTAGTAGCCACTGTCGATGATCTAACCGACATGCTAGACTTCGACTCCGAAGACATCGACGGTATGGACGACGACGCCGGAGACGACCAAGAACCAGCGCCTACTGGGCACTGGAAAGCCACCTCAACTCACGACGTATACATGGTGGATACACCAAAGGGAAGTGATAACGAGGAACAACGGGACGTGGCGAAGGACAACTCCCCCGACAAACAACCAAAACGGTGACGCAAGCACCGCCCGAAGTCCCGCCTCGATAACAACGACACCCATACTGACCCAGCCTTAGAGCAGGGCGAAGTAGTGGACGATGAACATGCCACCAAGCAACCATCCGAACAGGATGAATTGGACAAGCAATCCATCCCTGGCGAAAACAACAGTCCAGACGATCTCACGCCGGACACATCACAGGAGCATAAGAACCTTCATAAAAGGCTCGTCGCCACTGCAAGAAGTTTGAAGAAGCAAAAGCAGAAGCTCAAAACAGCGGAAGACGCACTCAGAATGAGATGGAGCAAAGTACTCAATACCGCAGATAAATACGGCGATAGTCACCAGGCAAAGAGCTACCCAAAGCGCAAGTTGTTGCCTGAATTTGACGAGAAGGCCGTAGAGCCCCCACAGTCAAAAAAGAAAGAGGCCGCCTGGCCGGATAGATGACCAGATGACAGGCTAAGAGCGGCAAGCGGCGCCGCACACAAGCCCGCACACGATCCACATAAGGATCCTCGCAAAAAGGATGGTCCGGTCAGGTCCATCTATGGGCCAAAAAAGAAGACTCCAGGGAGCAACACAACCCGCCGAGTGTTTGAAGACAACGGCACACCTAAATACAGGGGCGCCGCACACCCACTATGTTTCACCGATGAGGTACTGGATCATGAATTTCCAGCGGGATTCAAACCCGTAAACATAGAGGCATATGACGGAACAACAGACCCCGGAGTCTGGATTGAGGATTATATCCTACACATACATATGGCCAGAGGAGACGATCTCCATGCCATAAAATACCTACCCCTCAAGCTCAAAGGGCCAGCTCGGCATTGGCTCAAAAGCCTCCCAGAAAATACCATTGGAAGTTGGGAAGAGCTCGAGGATGCATTTCGAGCAAATTTTCAGGGGACTTACGTCCGCCCTCCGGATGTAGACGATTTAAGTCACATAACTCAATAGCCCGGAGAGTCAGCACGCAAATTCTAGAACAGGTTCCTCACCAAAAAGAACCAAATAGTCGACTGTCCGGACGCCGAAGCCTTAGCAGCCTTTAAGCATAACGTCCGAGACGAATGGCTCGCCAGACACCTCGGCCAGGAAAAACCAAGAAAAATGGCCGCGCTAACAAGCCTCATGACCCGCTTTTGCGCGGGGGAAGATAGCTGGCTGGCAAGATGCAGCACCAGCGACCCGAGTACATCCGAGGTCAGGGATGGAAATGGAAAATCACGACGCAGAAAAGATCAGCGCCGGAATAAGGAAAATGGCCCAAATAGCACGGCAGTCAACGTTGGGTTCAAAAGCTCTCGGCTGAATAATAAAACACTGCCTCTTAAGGACAACAGTGATGAGCTATCCAACCTAAACAAAATCTTGGATAGGATATGTCAAATCCATAGTACCCCCGGGAAGCCTGCAAACCATACCCACAGAGATTGTTGGGTCTTCAAGCAGTCCGGCCGACTTAACGCCGAACACAAGGGGCTCGACACACCAAGCGAAGACGACGACGAACCCCACAAGCAGCACGCCGGAAAACAGAAGACTTTCCCACTAGAAGTCAAAACAGTGAACTCACTTCATGTGATAACAAGGAAAAATAGTGCGGCACCTGCTAAAACACGCGCCGCATGGTCCACCCCAGCAGAGTCCCAAAATTGGATGTTTAAACCAATTACTTTCGACCATCAGGATTACTCCAGAAGTCTTCGAAACGCAGGAGGGACTGCTTTGGTATTGGATCCCATAATCGACGGACTACAATTCACACAAGTCCTAATGGATGGCGGCAGCGATATAAACCTGCTATACCAGGACACCATCCGCAGAATGGGGATAGACCCTACCAAAATTCGCCGTAGCAGCACTTCCCTCAAAGGAGTGACGCCAGGCCTTTACACCAATTGTACAGGCTCTGTACTACTAGAGGTCGTGTTCGGTTCATCCGACAACCTCCGTCGCGAAAAGCTCATTTTCCATATCGCCCCATTCAAAAGTAGCCATCAAGCACTACTGGGACGCGAAGCTTTCGCCCGCTTTAACGCAATATCGCATTACGCGTCTCTTACGCTTAAAATGCCCGGTCCACGCGGCATAATCTCATTAAAGGGTAAATTCGAGTGTTCCTCGACCACGGAAAACGTGAGACTGCCTTGACAGCCGCACACTAATCCGACCTTGCTGGTCAAAGCCCCTAAAAACAGGTCATTCAGACCTCGGACACGGTTAGGCGAGTCCGGCATAAATAAACAAGGGGCTTCCCAGCAGCATACCTCTTTACAAGGGGCTGCACGTATAAACAATGAGAGCCAATAAAGCTCAACTTTATTCATCTTCCAAATCATACTTTATTTTAAATACATCTTTTGCACGATATTTTTTCCAAACTAAGTTCTTCTCTTTCACAGATGAAGCACGTGCTACACCCGTCCAGGATACAGCACAACGGAGACACAGGCGCAGACGTGCAGCAGGGACCCGTTGCAAGGATTCTTTTCAGATTAAGACCCTGCGTAAACCTTTCTTACTGTCTCTTGTTGATACACATCCCCCGGTTTCCTACCATAACCGAGGAGGAGGCTGACGTTTTGGCATCGGCCGCGTCAGAAGTTCTCGCCCGTACCTGGACACTAGGGGCTTAGGGCATTGTTCTGCCCGGTATCATAAAGACCGAATACCTCAGGGAGTGTTTGGCGTCTCGAGTTAGGCCTTATATGCATCAACTCTGAATCATGTCTTTGGTCAAATGTTGGGTTTGCCCGGCTCCTGTGTTTTGCTGCCTTACGTTCTGCTCCATCGGCTAACGCGGCACCAGGAGAACTACTGCGATTGTGCCTCGGTTCGGCCGGGCGAGCACCTCAGTAGAGAAAGCCGAAAACTGACTGTCATGATATAGCGAGAGACTGGTCAAACACTCGATCGACTATTGGAATGTTTAGAATTCCTCCGCTTTAATGAAGGACCGCTTCCCGGTCAGGCACATACGCGCCCCGAGTTCGGAGAGCGCGGTGCCTCTAGGGGCTATATAGTAGCCCCACCATCGAGCTCCTATGGCTAAGTGAAAGTGATAAAGCATTATAGTCTGGTTGCCTAGTTTGCTACGCTATCACCTCCTTCAAAGGACCAAGACGTTGGATTAAGTGTGAAAAAGCGCTTTTTTTTGCAACCCCCCCCCCCCCCGCACCATGTGCGTGGGGGCTGAAGCCAAAGACTGCCATCTTTCAGGTTATACATACATATACGGCCGCACAGGAGATAGTTCAATACTTGAACGCACAAGTATAAAAAGTCGTTACATTATAAACATGATCTCACAAATCATACATGTCATTTGAACATAACATCTTTCGAGCACTGCGACTCTATTAAACGAGCGCCCTGCAGGACTTCCTAAAAATAGTGCTCGGCGGGTAATCGGCTTTTGTTCGAACCCCGGGATGCAACACCGGTGGCATCCATCTCCGCCCAGTATGTCTTAACACGGGCGAGGGTCATCCGTGCACCCTCTATACATGTCGACCGCTTCATCGCCTCGATATGCGGCACCGCCCCAAGGAATTGCTGCAACAAGCCAAAATAACTCTCCGGCTTGGGCCTTTCTGGCCACAGATGAGCCACCACATCCGTCATGGCAAGTCCGGACAATCTATTCAGTTTAGCCCACTCAGCCAACAGATCAGTCAATGGAAGTAGACGCTCCGGACAATGGAATTGAGACCAGAAAAGCTCCTCCATTTCGTGATCCTTCTGGCTTCGGAAGTGCACGACTGCGTCCGCCGCACTCGCCGCCAAATCCAGATAAGGATCCTCCGCACCCCACAATTGGCCCAACTGAGCATACTTCGGATCCGTGAACTTCCTACGCAGCAGAAAGGGCTTTCCAGCCACAATGTCTCCAGCCTGACGCAGCTCCTCCTTCATAGCCCGCATCACACAACAGGCATCCTTGGCTTCGACGGCGGCCTTCTTCAGGTCCTCTTGCTCCGCTCGGCGTTCTCTTTCAAGAATCTAATAGCGGTCGGTAGCATCTTTTAATTTCACGGCCATTCTGGCCATCTCCTCCCTGCTTCGGCAGTGAGCAGCCTTTTCGGCCTTTAGCTCTTCTGCTGCCTTCGAGGCAGCCGCATCACTTTTCCCGGCTTGCTCCTTGGCTCGAGCAAGCTCTGCTCGAAGGTCTTCCACAGTAGCGGCACCATCTGCATCAAGCATACAAATTGTAAGGAACGGGCATCAGCTCCCTTACTAGGTGACCGCGGAGAAACCACCTACCTTGTGACTCATCAAGTCGTTTATTGACCAGCGCGATGTCCGCATCCGCAACGTCGAGTTGCCGCTTCAGCTCGGCAACTCCATCAGTCCGGCTGGCCACCGAACGTTTCGCCACCTGCATAGGAAAGGCGACATTCTCTAACTAAGATTATGATCCTCGGCACGCTGTCGCTTTCGACAGCATACCAAGTCTCAGGGGCTACTATCTATACAGGGCGCACTCCATGTGCAAAACTGTCAAAAGGTATGTCATTTTTTGCGCACCTCAAACCCCGTCAGCAAACTTTCGACGGCCTGATGCAACCCGCTCTCGGCGGATGAGATCCTTTCAATCACCATACTCATTAATGTGCGGTGATCTTCTGAGATAGACGCCCTCTCGAGGAAATCCTGCAGCTCCACCGGTCATACTCCAGTGGGTGCCGAACTCCCCGGCCCCGCCGGACTCGGGGAGACCCTCCGTGATGACACCTCAGGGTCGTCCGTCCCGCCCGACGGGGCGGCAGATGGAGGCGTTTCGCTCTCCATCATCTCTGGACGAAGGTCCCTCGAAGATGAGCTCTGCTGAGAAGGGCTGAGATTCGAACTACAAGGTGAAAACTTCGGTTACCCTTAGAAATAAAGTAGGGGTGTCCTCTATTACAAAATTCCCCTTTTTACTTATAGCTCGTTGGAGGGCTGATTCCTTTGGGGAGACTGCGCGGCCGGGGCTCTTCCCGGCACAGGACCTTCCGGTGCAGATTTCTTTCCCCGCTTTGAGGCCTTGGCCTCCGGGTCTTCGGAAGCGGTCCTCTTCTCCCCCCGGAGGGAGGGATTCTCGATTCCCCCCTTACTGAAAGCCTCCTTGGCAGAGGTGGTAGTTTCCCTGTGCCCCCCTTCGCCCTCCTCCGAAGGTGCAATCTCCAACATTTTGATTAACACGGGATCCGGCGTGGTCTCAGGGAGGGGGGCCGGACACCGTATCATTTTTGCTTGCGCTATCCACTCCTGTCCAAGGGATAGCTGGTTAAAAGGCAAACCCATGATAAATAAATGGACAATGTGTCCGGACACAGGGCTACTTACTTGAGTATCCGGGCGATTGCAGCTTAGGCCAGCGTCCTCGGTCAAGTCCGGACGCATCTCTTCTAATCCGAAGAACAGTTTGTACATCTCCACGGGTGTCAAACCCATGAAGTGTTGGAGAGCTCGTGGTCCCTCCGGATTAAATTCGCACAGGCGGAGGGGGCGACGTTTGCAGGGCAGAAGGCACCGAATCAGCATAACCTGTGCCACTACGATCAGATTGATCTCCCTTTCTTGGGGGTCTCAAATCCGGCCCTACAACAGGGGTATGTCTTTGGATGGCCCCCAGTCAAGCCCTTTGTTGACCCATGACGTCAGCCGTTGTGGAGGGGCCGGGAGAAAGGCGGGCGGCAGCCTCTGCCTGCTGCCCCTGGGAGCGGTGATATAGAACCACTCCTGTTGCCACAAGCCGAGCTCCTCCTGAAAAGAGCCCTCGGGCCATGGAGCATCGGCCCTCTTGCTTATAACCGCCCCGCCGCACTCTGCCTAACGCCCCTCAATCATCTTCGGCTCCACGTTGAAGGTTTTGAGCCACAAGCCGAAGTGAGGGGTAGTGCGGAGGAAGACTTCGCAGACGACAATGAATGATGAGATATGGAGGATGGACTCCGGAGCCAAGTCATGGAATTCCAGCCCATAGTAAAACATGAGCCCCCTCACAAAGGGATCCGTCGGGAAGCCTAAACCCCGACGGAGGTGAGACACGAACACGACACTCTCGCCGGGCTCGGGAGTAGGAATAACTTGCCCTTGGGCAGGCAACCTATGCGAAATCTCATAGGTTAAGTACCTGGCGTCTCTCAGCTTTAGCACGTCCTCTTCCGTGACGGAGGAGGGCATCCACCGACCTCGTAGATCGGAGCCGGACATTGTCGAAGGTCGAAAGTACCCGAATCTGGAGCCCTGGGTGTTGGAACTCGGGGCGAGGGGCGGATTCGATTGAGGATTGAAGAAAAAGAACGGGTCTTGGTCTCATTATAAAGAGGGAGAATACCAAGAGCCGTCCCCGTGACTGTTTGGAACCCGCCTTCAATGGAGGGGGCCTGGCAATGGGCGCGGTTGGGTTACCCATGTCCGTATTGATGAGAATCTCGGGATAAGGGGAACACGATCTCTGCTTCGACAAGACGTGCTAAGGAAACCGCTTCGCTAAACGCGTGGAGGTGGTGTAATAAAAACGATTCGAGTAAAGGCTTGGTTGTGGTGTGACGTCACGCCACAAAATACGTCAGCAGATTGAACTTGTGTAAATATTATTCTCTCTACGGTGGTATGTGGAATTTATTTTGCAGAGCCGGACACTATCCTGGTGTTCACAATCTTAATTATTCGGAGGAGGAACCCGCCTTGCAATGCCGAAGACAACATGCGCGCCGGACTCGTCGTCATTGAAGCCTGGTTCAGGGGCTACTGAGGGAGTCATGGACTAGGGGGTGTCCGGATAGCCAAACTATCATCATCGACCGAACTCCAAGACCATGAAGATACAAGATTGAAGACTTCGTCCCGTGTCCGGATGGGACTTTCATTGGCGTGCAAGGCAAGCTTGGCGATATGGATATGTAGATCTCCTACCATTGTAACCGACTCTGTGTAACCCTAGCCCTCTCCGGTGTCTATATAAACCGGATGGCTTTAGTCCATAGGGCGAACAACAATCATACCATAGTCTAGCTTCTAGGGTTTAGCCTCCTTGATCTCATGGTAGATCTAATCTTGTAATACCCACATCATCAATATCAATCAAGCAGGACGTAGGGTTTTACCTCCATCAAGAGGGCCCGAACCTGGGTAAAACATCGTGTCCCTTGTCTCCAGTTACCATCCGCCTAGACGCACAGTTCGGGACCCCCTACCCGAGATCCGTCGGTTTTGACACCGACAGTCGGTTTTCGTGTGGACAGTGTTTCCAGCCTTTAGCTCTTGTCAGTCGGACAGTCGCGCTGCAAGTTGTGACTTGGAACGAAGAGAGGGCTTTGGCGTCGGCACACTACTAGTCGGCTTCGGCTGGTGTGAACTAAGGCCAAGGCGGCGAGCCCCCGGGCCGACTGACCGGAACCTGGACGGGGCAGGAATATAAAAACTCAAATCATGGCATAAGCTTAACTCATAGATAAAAAGGTAGCCCCCGAGTGTACCTCGGGGGACCTGAGGTCTTTTACTTAGTACAAAAGTTGGCGTGGTACATACGTTCAAATCAACTATAAAACGGACAGGAGTAGATTTGTGTTCCATGGCTGCTCCGTCTCTTCGCCGACTGTGTATCGCTTGCGTGCCCTGGGCTTCTAGGCGTCGATGAGGTAGTACGAATCGTTGCCCAGGGCCTTGCTGATGATGAAGGGGACTTCCCAAGGTGTTGTGAGCTTGTGTTGTCCGGCTGATCAGGCGGAGCACAAGGTCGCCTTTGTGGAAATAGCACGGCTTGACCTTCTTGTTGTGATAGTGGTGCAAGCTCTGGTGGTAGATGGCGGACCGGCTGCACGCTAGCAGTCGGGCCTCTTCCAGTAGGTCGACATTGTCTTCTCGCGTCCTTTGCTTCTGCCTCCATGTACATGGTGACGCGAGGCGAGTCGAACTCGATATGTGTGGGGATGGTAGCCTCGGCACCGTACACGAGGAAGAAGGGTGTAAAGCCGGTTGATCTGTTGGGCGTGGTCCGAAGTCTATAGAGGACGGCCGGCAGCTCGTCGATCCAGCAGCCGACCGATCATTCCAGCGGCTCGATTAGGCAGGGCTTGATGCCGGACAAGATGAGGCTGTTTGCTCGCTCCACCTGGCCGTTTGACTGTGGGTGGGCAACAGGCGCTAAGTCTAGTCAGATGCCCTGATTTGCGCAAAAATGGGCCAAGGCGCCTTTGGCGAAGTTGGTGCCGTTGTCGGTGATGATGCTGTGGGGGACACCATAGCGGACGGTGATGTCAGCGATGAATGTGATAGCAGTCGGACCATTCAGCTTCTTGGTTGGCTTGGCTTCTATCCACTTGGTGAATTTGTCCACGGCGACCAGCAAATGAGTCATGCCTCCGCGTGCTGTCTTGAAAGGGCCCACCATATCCAAACCCCACACGGCAAATGGCCAGGTGATGGGAATAATCTTGAGGGCGGAGGTCGGCTGGTGTTGCTTGGTGCTGAACTTCTGGCACGCTTTGCACTTCTTCACCAACTCTTTGGCGTCATCCAAAGTAGTCGGCCAGAAGAAACCATGGCAAAAGGCTTTAGCTACGAGGGACCTGAAGGCGGCATGGTGGCCACATTCTCCTTGATGGATATCCTTGAGGATTTCCCACTACAAGGATACCCTCCATAAAGCAACACATATTCTACAACGTTTTAACTGTATGTTGCAAAATTTACCATATATACGCATATAAGCATTGCACCTTATGCGTTGTACAGTTGTACCTCGTGACCCTATTGTAGTATATAGCTGGCCAAATGGGCCGGTTTTTTCGGGCCGACCCGTGAGCACGCCGGCACGGCCCGCCTTGGGCCAGGCACGGCACGGGCTAAACGGGCCGGGCCAGGCACGCGGCACGCCCTGGGCCGTGCCTGGGCCTAAAGGCTAGGCACGCGGGCCGGCACGGCACGACCCGATAAAGTTTTTTTTTATTTTTTTATACATCTATATATGGCCCAATATGTAAAAATAGGCTAAAAAACGCTCAGTGCGTCAAATAATAGGCTGAAAATATGCGGCCCACCGTGCTAAACGGGCCAACGTGCCGGCCCGTTTACTAACTTGGCCGTGCCTGGGCCTAGGGGCGCAGCACGCGGGCCGGCACGGCACGGCCCGTATAGTAATCGTGCCCTGGCGGGCCATGCCGGGCCAGGCACGATTATAATGGGCTGGGCTGTGCCGGGCCGGGCCGGCCCGTTTAGCCAGGTATGTTGTAGTACAAGTAAAGCCCAGCGCACTGCCCAGCCTTTTTCTTGTAATAGCCCAGCCCAGCCCAAATTGGCTTTCACAAATAATCTAGGTCGTTCTCTCCCCACCCTCCCCTGTTCCTTAGGCTCCCACGCCGGCCGCCGCCCCTCGTGGCTGCGACCAACCCGCATCCTGGCGCGCCGCCCCTCTTCACTCCCCCGCGGTCCTCCATCCCGTCGGCCGCCAGTACCACTCCCGTGTGACCCTGCAGCCCGGTGCGCCGCCTCTCGTCACCACTCCCCTGCATGTGGTCCTCTCCTCCGTCCCGACGCGCCACCAGCACCTCTCCCCTGCGACTCTGCATCCCGGCGCGCCGCCCCTCGTCACCCCTCGTCATCCCCTGTGACCATTGGCGAATCCAAGGTACGGCCATGAATCTGCTCAAGCCTGCCCGCCAAGTTTGAGAAATTGTTTTTTTGTCACAAGCCCATGAACGGCAGGAACAAATGTTTGATCCCTAGGTACGCAGTGAAGGTGACGGCCAAAGATTTTGATTTGTTTATCCGGTGTTCCTGCATGATGGTCTTGCATCTTGAGGGCTGACCGGCTGAGAAGATCTGTTTGGGCTTAAGAAAATTCTGTAGTTGTTTGTGCACCTGAGTTCATGGTCAAGGTCTCATGGAGGTAAGCTTCTATATGTTTGTTTGGCAGGCGAGCCAATAAGTTACTTAAGCTTATGATTTTTACCTTTTGTTCTTCATCCATTAGGTATATGACTTAAAACCAGAGACTCATACATGATTGTCGTAGTATTCACTGTCCACATATTTCTTAGTTGTAGTATCCTGGATAAAGTTGACATGTTATGTTAGAGATCAAGGTTGTCATTGTTGGAAATATGTCGTGGCCACTGAAATTTCAAATAGACAATGCACCAATACAACACATAAGTTTAATTGCCATGGATGGTCACCTGAATCAGCATACCTATAATCTTATTTTTTTTTATCTCGGCACCAAGAGTGTTGTTCAGTGCCCTGTTCCCCTGGCCAGATTTAATATTGAGAATGTTATTTCATGTGCAGTCCAATGGAATAATGTTGGAAGCCCATGGTGTCCATTGAATTTCGTTCATCTGCTACTAGCTGGATCCAAAGCATTGTAGGTACTCCAGTGAGAAGTTCATCATACATTGGGTAAATATCATTGAATTGCACAAGCAGTGCACATTCCGGCCTACTGTGCTTATAAAAATTAATGGTTCACACCATCTTCTTAATGTTGTATCCATTTTTGAAAAAGCTTTGGTAGTTATGATACTGATATACTTGTGATAGATGATTCATGTATGCTGCTACTTTAGCTTTCAATGCAATAAAAGGTCCAACATTTATATTCGTCTGAATAAAGAAAATATATGTACATGGTTTATTGGTTCATTTTTCATATCATAAAGAACTTATGTTGAAGGAAATTCTGAGTCATGTTTTGCCCTGATTGATAACACTTCTCAGCATGCTTGCTTTCTAGGAAGATTGATTATTTATTCATATCTTGAAGTTTGATAGAGCTGTCCAGCACACAATGATTGTCCACTACTATTTCTATTATTTGCTCATAAACATGCTAAGAATGCTCTTGATTTCGTACAAATGTCATAGCAGACAACACACATTGCTAATTTGAATACTGTTTGCAGTTTTGACCCTCGTAAAGCTGATGAATGTGAATGAAGATTATGGAGAACTTTCTTCAGTAGCAAGTTCTGTACTCTGTACTGATTCATCATGCAGCAACACACTGTTTGTGGTATTTTCTTGATGATATAGCAACGATATTACTTCATTTTACTAAATAATAAGCTAGCGAACTTATGTCTTTCTTTACTTATATTTTTCTTAGGCCGACAAATTTCATAATGCAGGCAGGGGTTTGGAAGTGCATGCCGCAGTATATATGGTGGATTTGTGAAATGGTGTATGGGAAAAGTAAGTTTCCATATGCTGCCCAGGAATAAATCGTACATAACTTATTGATTTACACGTAATAGGAAGTGTTGGTCTAACTCTCCTATCACCTGATTATATACTATTAGAAAGTTTTCTTATAGCTGCAAAACGCACTTGACTGAAAGGCTGCATGCCTCCCCTATCATTCCATGTTACCATAATTTTTCAGGTATATTGATGCTGACATGTAATTGAGAATGGCCTATATTACAAATCTGCAACTTCAGACCACAACTTTTGCTTCTCTAACATGTGTTTGTTGATTGCATTTTCTTGAAATAAAATTATGCATTCAACGCCATTGTCCAGTATATATATATATATATATATATATATATATATATATATATATATATATATATATATATATATATATATATATAGGAGTAGGATTTTCTACAATAGCTTGCCACAGAACTAGTTAAGGTTTTCAACGGTGTAAAAGTTCTCTAAAATCCTGAAAAAAATACTGAACCAACACACCTACAATATAACATGATCCAACGGATGGATTGAAAAAATATGACTGCATGTGTCCTGGACAAAAAGAACAAATGTTCCAATATATATTGATCCTGCACATGCCGTTGGATCATGTTAAGGTTTTCACTGAGGATGCATAAATGCATATTTTCACAATCACACCATTGGATCATCTTATTATGTTGGAGTGAGGCTTCCCTATTTATTTCATATTTTTTACTTACTTTTAAACCATTAAATGTTTAGCAAGCCTTAACTACTTCTGTGGCAAGCTATGATAGACACAGTTTTACCTATATATATTGATAAGTTTATATAGCTAGAACTGTTTGTGACTCCCCAACTTTGCCTTTTCTTCAAGATATTCAGTATTTATGCACATTTATGAAGCAAAAAACAGAAGATACATGTGTGTGCTGAAAACTGATGAATCTATTTATTAAAAAAAATCACTTCACTTATTTATTTATAGCAAGTTCATTGTTTCCTAGAGGGAAAAATATGCATAGTAGAATGACCTTACTAGCCTTTTTTCCAATGTTTGAAGAACGGCGATAGGAACTTAAATCACAAATCAAATATTTACAAGCTAGGATTTTGTAATTCTTTGATTGTTACAATTGCAGTAATATTTGTACGTGACTAATATCTTGCCACTATCACTACTTGCATCATGTCAATGCCATATGTGTTAACGGTTCATTTTGTTTTTATGTTTGTAGATTCAAAAGAAAACCCGATTATAAGGGTGCGCGGAAAGTCTAGTGCAATGATGATGATGATGATGATGTTACTATCCATGATGAAGATGATGATGGATGCTTTCAATATTAGTTAAGCTATTGGATGATGTTAAGTTTTAGTTAAGTTATAGGGATGTTGATTGAGGCTTTCACTTTAAGTTTCGCTGTCAAGAAAATATTTAAATTATGCATCACATTTGGATGATGTTCCTCCTGTAATATCCTGTATCGTAATCCAACAATTTTATTTGATATACAATTTCTTCCTCACGTGAGTATATTCTCGTCTATTCTGAACTTGAAATACATACTTGTCACCATTACATTGAGCATTAACTTAATTGCCGGCAATAAATAAATATGAAAAATAATATTATTCACATTATATATGTACCAACGCTCGAAGCGTTGCACGTTGTTTGTTGCCAAGCAATGGGATTTTGATTCCTGTGCATTAAGCAACAACATATATAAGCGTTGTGTGATTCTGTTTATGTGTTGAAGCGTTGCGTGATTCTGTTTTATGTGTTGCATTCTTGCAACGGTTCAATTACCAACGGTGGTATAAGCGTTGCACTATGCTCTAGCAACACTGGATAAGGCAACGCATCCCAAACCGTTGGTAAAGGGGCTAACAACGCATATATGAACTTGTAGATACGGATAGAAGCGTTGCTTTAAGGGGGGTAATGTTGTAGTGTCCATGCCCTTCTCTGGCTCCACGCAGCGCTGATAGACGCTAGCCACACTTCGCCTGGCGAGCTCTTGGTTGACGATGGTGTAGCCGCCTGCTCTGTGCTGGATCTGTCGGGCTAGCTCTTTGTCGGCTGGTAGCATGCCACTCACCAGATAGTCGCGGATGGGCAGCACCCATGATAGGGCCGCCACCACTGTGAATACATCAACTGGCACGAGGGAGGCCAGGTTGGGAGGCGGCAGGCTGGAGCCGGCCGCTCCTAGTGGTGCCGATGAAGTCCGGGCTGACTGTAGCAGCCCCTGGGCCGCCTGCTGGGTCTTCTAGGCTGGGTGCTGGTGCTGTAGCCCTTGGGCCGCCTGGTGAAGTCCCTGGGCCGACTGACAAAGTCCCCCAGCCGGATTCGACTGCTCCGAGGTCAGCCAGCACGAAGATGGAGTCGGACTCCAGCGAGGGTTTGATAGACGGCTTGCGTAGGCACTCAAGGGAGATGCCGGCTGGTATGGCTTGCCGGGTGGAGCCAATGTGGGCAAGGACATCCACTGCATCATTTTTGGCTCGTGGTATGTGAAGGAACTCGCACCCATTGAAGTGCCTGCTCATCTACTAGACAAGGAAACGTTAGCTTGCCATGTTGGTATCCTTGGCGTCCCAATTGTCGGACGACTGCTGGACCACCAAGTCGGAGTCGCCGTAGCAGAGGATTCGGCGGATGCCGATTTCTTTGGACAGTCAGAGCCCAAAGATGAGTGCCTCATACTTGGCTACATTGTTGGAGGCGGCGAAGTGGATCTGCAGCGTGTACTTCAGCTTGTCGCCTTTGGGAGAGGTGAGCACGATGCCGGCTACCAGGCTAGTGCGCATCTTCGA
The DNA here is from genome assembly GCF_002162155.2 of Triticum dicoccoides. NCBI lineage: Eukaryota > Viridiplantae > Streptophyta > Magnoliopsida > Poales > Poaceae > Triticum > Triticum dicoccoides. The sequence continues at coordinate 725,621,624 of NC_041383.1, forward strand.
GCCATCAAAGTGCATCAGCCAATGTGTAGAATCCGGCGCTGGCGGCAGGTACTGGGACTCGACCCAGTCGACAAGGAAGTCGGCCAGTGCTTGGGACTTGATGGTGGTGCGGGGCTGGTAGAGGATGGTGTAGGGAGCCAACTCGATGGCCCACTTGGCCACCCGGCCTGAAACGTCTCTATTGCCCATGATCTCGGTGAGGGGGCTGTGCAGACAACCGTGATGGAATGCTCTTGGAAATATTGCTTCAGCTTCTTGGAGGCAAAGTACACACCGTAGCACATCTTCTGGTAATGGGGGTAGTTCTGCTTGGAGGCGGACAAGACCTCACTTAGGTAGTACACCGGCCTCTGGACCGACTGTACCTTGCCATCTTCTAGACGCTCGACGATGATCACCGTGCTGATGACTCGGTTGGTGGCGGCGATGTAGATGAGCATAGGCTCTTTAGCAGTTGGAGCCGCCAGGATAGGAGGCATAGACATCATGCGCTTGAGCTGGAGGAAGGCGACATCCGCCTGATCGTTCCACTCGAAGCAAGTGGTTTTCTTCATGAGCTGCTACAAAGGGAGTCCCTTCTCGCCAAGTCGGCTGATTAAGCGGCTGAGGGATGCCAGTCACCCAGTGACCTTTTGGACATCACGCGGTTTGGTGGGTTTCTCCATCCGCTCGATGGCCTTGATTTTCACGGGATTGCACTTGATGCCGCATTCTAAGACGAGAAAGCCAAGGAACTGGCCGGCTGGTACACTGAAGATGCACTTCTCTGGGTTGAGCTTGATATAGAAATGGCGCAGGTTCTCAAAGGTCTCCTTGACGTCTTCCATCAGGGTACCACGCTTCTCCGTCTTCACCACAATGTTGTCCATGTAGACATGGGCATTACGTCTGAGTTGCTTCAACAAGAACTTCTGCATACAGTGTTGGAATGTGGCGCTGGCATTTCTCAAGCCGAACACCATGGTGATGTAGCAGAAAACGCCGAATGATGTGATGAAGGCGGTCTTCAGGAGATTAGTCGGATCTAGCTTGATCTGGTGGTAGCCAGAGCAGGCATCAAGGAAAGACAACAGCTCGCATCCGGCTGTGGAGTCAATCACTTGATCTATCCATGGTAGAGCAAACGGATCTTTGGGGCGGGCTTTGTTAAGGCTAGTGTAGTAAATGCACATGCGCCACTTGTTGTTCTTCTACAGGATGAGGACTGGGTTGGTAAGCCAGTCCGGGTGGAACACTTCCATGATGAAGCCGGCTGCCAGAAGCCGGGCGATTTCTTCACCAACGATCCTTCTCTTCTCTTCTAATAGGCGGTTGAGGGGTTGCTTGACCGGCTTGGCATCCGGCCACACGTGTAGTTTGTGCTTGGCGAAATCCGTCGGGACACCTGGCATGTCTTTGGGGGACCATGCAAAGATGTACCGATTCTCATGGAGGAAATCGACGAGCTCGCCTTCCTATTTGCTGTCAAGGTTGGTACCTATGACAACAAACCTCTCCGGGTGCGTTGGGTCCAGGGTGATCCGCGTGGTCTCTTTGGCCGGTTGGAAGGAGGCCCCTACTTCCGTCTCCTTGGGATCAGTCGGCACGGTCGGCTTCTCGCTGGCCATGGCTACCATCCGATCAAGGAGACACTTTTCTTGAGCGATGATGAGGGACTTAGCGAGCCGGCTGCTAGCGGTGGCGCAAGCTAGCGACTTCTGGTAGTCACCGGCAATAGTGATGATGCCCTTGGTACCCGGCATCTTGGCCTTCAGGTAGGTGTACTGCGGGACCATCATGAATTTGGCCAGCGCAGGGCAGCCCAAGAGCGCGTGGTAGAGGTTGTCCAAGTCGACCACCTTGAACCAGATCGGCTCACGGTGGAAGTGGCCCCTGTCGCCGAACAGAACATTGATCTTGATTTTGTCGATTGGAGAGCAGGGAAGGCCGGGAACTATGCCATGGAAAACAGTCCGGCTGGGCTAGAGCTACTTGTCCTTGATGCCCAACCGCTCCATGGTCTCGCGGTACAGGATGTTGATGTTGCTGCCGCCATCTATCAGAACTCGGCCGAAGCGGAAGGTCCTCCTCTCCGTTGAGAAGGTTGATTCCAACACCAAGACGTATGCACCCGGAGAGGGCATCAGGCCGGGTGGTCAGCTTGGCTCCAGGTGATGGGCCTCTCGGACCAGTGCATGCGGGTGGGGACCTCTGAGCTGACAGTGTTTACCTCTCGGTGCTGCTGCCGTCTGCTGTGTTTGTCATCGGCTTCACTTATGAAGACGAAGTAGGCTGCGTGTTCGTCAGGGAACTCATCTTGAAGCATGCCGACAGGTCGAGCTGTCGGCTGCTGAGCGGTCGGAGCTTCCAGGCCGGCTGGTGGGGGAGGCGGGAGGGCCTCGCCCTTGGCGATCCGAGCGAGCCACATACACTTCCGATTGGTTTGGTTGGACGGCTTCGTGCCGCTATGGAACTTGCACGGGGCGTCGAGGGACTGCTCGAAGGAGAAGGCGGACAGCCATACTCCCTTGCCACTCCACTGACGCTTGGGGGCGGGTTGTCCAGCTGGCTGCTGGTCTTCGACTACTCCTACATGTCGGCTATTAGAAATCGGATGTTGGGCCTTATGCTTGTTATCGTTCGGCTGTTGGCACCGGTTGGTGTCACCAGCCAGAGTTTGGGGAGCCAGAGGGAGCACCTTGTTGGACGCATCCACTCGGAGTTCTAACTTCATGGAGGAGTCGGCTGTGGCGTACTTGTCTTCTAGGATCAGTAATTCATCTAGGGTGGTCGGCTCGTCGCAGAGGAGCTTGTGCTTGAGTAGGGTGCCTTCTCTGCACCCGGTGGCGAAGTACTCTATGGCTTGAACCTCATGCACCCCTTCGCAGGAGTTGTGCAGCTCAGCCCAGCGCATCAGGTAATCATGGGTGGACTCAGTCGGGCCTTGGATGCACATGGAGAGCTGACGAGGCTTGGGCGGACACTTGTAGGTGCTGGTGAAGTTGCGAATGAAGCCGTCGGCGAAGTCCATCCAGTTGTTGACACTGTACGGCTTGAGGTTGTTCAGCCATGTCCGGGCCGTGCCCTGAAGCATGAGCGGAACATATTTCACCACAACACACTTATTGCCGTTTGTTATGTTGACGGATGTGGGGCAGTCGGCCAACCAGTCTTCCGGCTTCACAGAGCCGTTTGGGAGTGTCTCATGGGAGCGAGAACCCTTTGGGGAAGGGATCATTGCGGATGGGGGGGGGCAAAACAAGGCGGACGGATTGCATCTTCTTCTTCTTCCGCTAGGGACCGAGCAAGTCGGTCGATCTGGTGGCGGACATCGTTCTCTCCTACTCCTTTACGGGGGCCAAGCCAGCCCCCGAGAGTTGGATGCTCAACAAGCAGCGAGGTAGCGCGTCTCTCCCTAAGTGGGGGAGGCGAGCGGTCGTCCCGTTGTTCCACTGCTTGTGGGCTGCCGTCTCGATCGCGCCCGATCGTGATGTGGGTGCGCCGACTACGGCTGGCAGCCGGCCCTGGGTCTCTCCGACCATGGGTGCCGCCTGTTAGGGACCGGGAGGTCACCCCATGCTCACGACGAGGGAGACGATTCTCATCCTACACGCTGGGTTCAACCACATGGCGGCCGGCTTGCTGCGCGGCACCCGCGTCGAGGAGCTGCTGGAGGCGCTCCATCATGCAGCGCTGGTCGTTGCCCTCCAAGTGGTCTAGTTCGTCTGCCGCCGCCTGGGTGGCGTGTAGGTTCTCCATCGGGGTGGCGTAGACTACGCGGTCGGCTCCCAGCATGACGGCGATGGTCGCGCCATGCTGTCGGATTGCGTTCAGTCGGCTAGGCTCGCCAGCAGCCGGCGTGCCGCCCACGGCACGGTCGATCTCGCACTGATAGGCCTCAGTGAGGCACCTCATGGCGGCCAACTTGTTGGCGCTGTTGAGGAGGGAGACGTAGAATGTTTCCAGCATTGCGCCATCCGCAGCTACCTCGACCGGAGCGGACAAACCCTGCAGTGCCGCCTGCAGTGGGTCCCAGCCCACTCCAGTAGAGGCTCCGTCCTGGCTAATGACCAGCACCTCTATGACGGTGCTGGCGCTAGTGTTGTTGTTCGTGGAAGGGAGTGGGTCGTCGACGATCTCCACGTGGTCGAGGTAGACATCGGCATTCACCGCGTCGGAGTCGATGAGCATGTCAACAGGCAGGTTGGTGGAGTCGACTGACTCCAAGTCGGAGGCGAGCTCATTGGCGATGTGGAGCTTGCCGAGGAGGTCGACGAGGCAGCTCTTGATGCTGGCCGATTCCGCGTCGGGCGTGGGCTCGTCGGTGAGGTGGACCCCGCCGAGGAGATCAGCGAGGGAGCTCGCGGTGCAGGCGGCCTCCACGCCGTGCAACGTGTCGATGCAAGCGCCATCCGGCGCGTCGGGCTAGCTGCGCTCGCTTGGAAGGAAGAGGGTTCCTGTCCAGAACGTGTCTCCGGCCAACGGTGCACTTAGCCCCACGGTGGGTGCCAAATGTCATGGTATTTCCTCGACATATGTCAATGGATGGCTTATCATGTGTGGGTACAGGAGTACGTTGCTGGTCTCTAGAAGTGGGAGTAGGCAATACCTCGGACATGAACGAGTCTTACCCAGGTTCAGGGCTCTCCATGGAGATAACACCCCTAGTCCTGCTCTGCGGGGTCTCCGCATGATGACTATGATCAATATTGTAGCTACAAGGTTGCTCCTTGAGCTGTTCGGTAGAGGAAGAAGAAGGGCAAGGCTAGCTCTATATCTTATCTAGCTATGGGTGGAGGGAAATGGAGTGTGTACCCTTTGCATGGGTGAGCCTGGGGGTTTATATAGGCCTACCCCCCAGGGGTACAATGGTAATCCGATAGGGTGGTAGGTGTCGGTTCTATATCCGGCATATCTCGTAGTAGGGGTCCTAAGCTAAGCGTCTTGGAGCGATGGTAACATGGACACGAGATTTTACCCAGCTTCGGGCTCTCTCGAAGAGATAATACCCTACATGCTGCTTTTGATTGTATTCATATGGGGTGTAGTACAGAGTACATGTATCTACAACAAGATTGTAGTAATGAATATGAGATTGTCTATTGACTAGCCTGGCCTCAGTTTATATATGCACTAGAGGCCTAGGGTTTAGGAGAGTCCTTGGCTTGGGCGCCAAGTCTTGTGGAAACCTCCTTGTATGCGGCATGGGCTGCTCGAAGTGTCCTATGAATGAACCTCCGTGGGGGCCTCAGCCCGATCCAGCTAGTCGGGAGACGACATGGTGAATACCCCCTAGTCCATGACACCGTCAGTAGCCCCCTGAACCGGTCTTCAAGTTGGGAACACTCCTCGGTTCTTCCGAACTATTCTTCATCTTAGGACGTCGGTCTTGAAAACTGGTTCAACAAATCTTTCCCATCTTTAATTGGGGATCGCCAAGCTGAATCTGTAGAATGCACACGTCGGGCATCCGAGGAGACCTTTAAGTTTTCGGCCTTTATCAATGCCTTGTTATTTTTTACACCACGCCTCAGGTTTGAAGTTTTTCCCATGCGATGGTGTCCTCTGGCGTCCGAGCTCCCATGCCGGACTACATTTGAGGTGTCTTTTTGTAGTCGAGCTCCAACGCCGAACTACATCCAAGCTCCAACACCGGACTGTATCCGAGCTCCAACGCCGGACTGTATCCGAGCTCCAACGTCGAACTGTATCCGAGGTGCCATAGATCACCTTGGTAAAAAAGTTGAATGAGTTCGGCCGAGCTTAATGCCAGAAATGCCCTTTACGGAGCCATCCACTTGTATCTGAGCTTTATTCTGCACTACTTCTGAGGTGATGAACCACCTTGGGCTTGGGCTGATTTTTTGCAGATATATTTTCCTTGACTGGTGCAATTTATTCTCTGCCGAGATATATAACCAGTAGCCCTCAAGGTGTGTGTCGGTCTAAAACCCGAGATGCACCTGAAGCAAAACATGAAACCACCGATCCTAGTAGCCCCTGAGACTCAGGTCGATTCGCGAAATCGGCCTGAGGATCAACTACTAGCTCGGCAACATACGTAGGAATAGAAACACAGTGTAATATATTAGAGGTAATAGTGATCGACGGACGGGCCCCTGAGAGAGGGTCGTGAGAAGTCGCCGTGATATATTAGCTTGATGCCGGATAAGTCCTAGATGGTACTTATTGTTGTCCAAAGACGCGCTTGCCCATAGTTCGGTCATGCCGAACACTGAGCACTTTGAATTTTCTGCATTGAATAGGCAATGCAATAGCCCCCGAGCCACTGGTCGGGTGGCAACACCAGATCAGGTGATCATTGTGCCCCTTTAATATTTATAAATAATGAGCACGAAGCCCAGTAGCCACCGAGCCTTAATGTGGGCACGGGTGGCTGAATTAAGGATCGATATCCATTTGACAGAAAATTTTGTTGTGTTTAACACAAACTTCTCAGAAAGAGAATAAAGATCTCATAAAGGTGTTAGAGCTAACGAAAGTTGAGCTCGCCAAGGTAGGCCTCAAGGGGCTTAATATATAGGAAAGCAATGCCAATAAGGAACTATGAGAGCATTATGTCAGCTACTCGGGTGTCTCAAAGAGACTGTGCCATTGACTCTTTAAAAGATTGGCCGCGAAAAAATTGATTTTTGCTCACAATTAATGTGTAATGATATGTAACCAAGTACTTTACATCATTAATGCTCGGATCCGCATTGTACAAAGCTTTGTTGACCGACCATCAGCTTCAACCTCCTCGGCCAGTAGCCCAGGAGTGTCTGTCTCACTTTATAAAGCCTTGATGAGGGCAAAGATTTACGACAAATAAGGCATCCGGCCATATGGTTTTATAAACAAAGGTATGTGGAGAGATATGCTATATTACTATTAAACGTAAGAAACGTCTTCCAAATAAAATAATTCCGCGAGCGGTTCCTTTCTTCGGGTTGTCATGCCAAGAATGATGATGAAACCTCAGCTCCGATCAATGTGGGAGCAAAATATTGAGGATTTAGTTTGGGGAAAGTTCACGAACTATGTGGTCTTTAGCGAACCTAAATTTTCACTTCCATCATTGCCGACCAATTATATCCTTTAAGATCACTAGCTTTCGGCTTCACCCAGTCTGAGGTACTAACTCAGATGACCCGGTAGTAATAATCACATAGGTGCTCCCTTTACCGCCTAGCCGAACAATCAGGAACGTAGGGGTAAGCAAAGGAGCCAGGCAACCCAGCTTGGCCAAAATCTTAAGTCAAATTGATGCATATTTATGGCTTTATAACAATGATTACAGAAGGCAACCCTCGTGTATTAAATACAAACACCGATGATATGTTTATTTTGACTCTATTGCGACCGTTTATCAGTTGAAAGTGGCCCATCATCGGCTTCCACCCCCTTGTAGATGCTATGCAGGGTATTTCCGCAATAACAAAACAACCCTTAGCCGACGTCTCGGTTCCCGAAGGCGGTTGTCTTAGCGGAAACGAGGCAATCAGATATGCGGGCTTTATAACTTTAACTTAGTCATAGGAGCTTTAAACTGGGGAAGCTAGCTACGAGCCCCCGGTTAGTGTTTGACACCGACCGAAGTCAAGATGATAACACTTCGGCCAATGTTATGAAAGGCCCATCGTTTATCATGGGGTAATCAGTATCGGTCTATAGTTTGACACCATCATCGGATCGCTGACCAGTTTACGCTCATTGTGACAGTCAGTTTTCGGCTTTCTCCACTGAGGTGCTTAACCATTCGAGCTAGAAGCACAATCGCAGTGGTTCTCCCTTTGCACACCTAGCTGAACAATCGGGAACATAGGAGGAAAGCACAGGAGCCGGGCAACCCAACTATTGACCGAAGACACAATTCGAAACCCATGCATATATAGCAACATCCAAGAATGTTTTTGCCGAATCTCTATAGGTGTCCGGCGTTGCACTGAGAGACTTATGCTGGAAACACACAAATAGTTTAAAAGTGTCATAGGTTTGGAAAACCAAAAACCTTCAGTAAAAACTTTATGCCCGAACTAAATCAAGTCATTTGGTGCGAATCCGAAAATTGGTCTTACTTTTGTGCTTTTGTCGTACATTAATATGACACATCCGATCTCAAGACTTCAAGCGGGTCAACCTACGGCTACAACCTCCTATCCTGAAGGTGGAGTACTGCTTGTTAGGCCAGTTTAGTGAACTAAACTCGAGCGGCATTAGAGAGAAAATACGTCATCCGGCTATTGACCACACACTCGAGTCGAGAAAGGAGTGGTAGAAAAAGACTTTGCAATGACTAGGAGGAAAACAATTATTATAGAACGGCTCATACAAATTTAAGATCCCCCAGTTAACTTGGGTAAAGAAAGTGTTTTTAACAAACTAAGTTTTTTGTTTAACATAAATATAAAGTTTGGTTGAACCGAACGAATTAAAAAAATTGAGCATGAAAGTTACTTAGCTGATTAATGTGCTCGGTGGTGATGACGTGTGTCGAGCTTGCGGGGGGGGGGCGAAATCCCAGCCCCCAAGCCGATCCCGAGGTGGCCGAGCAGGGAGCTCGGCACTCCGAAGTGGTGGCATAGCATGACTAATGTGGCGAGGTGGAACCCACAGTCCAATCGAGGCGACGGAGCAGGCCGGTAGTCTGATGCCGAAGTCCTCGGCGTGGGCTAATGAAGTGATAAAGAAGCCCCGGGTCCAACCGAGGTGGCGTGGTACATTGGTACACCGAGGTGACAGCGCTGCCCAACCCGGATCATTTACATGTGCACAGAAAATAGTGCAAGCCGGGGATAATTGTAAAAAAAATCGTAGCATAATAAATAATTTATGCAAAGTGAGTAATAAAAGAAATATGGCCCGTGTGCCGAACACTCGATGGGGTAGAGCTCTCTCGGCGATGCCGAAGTCCCCGAGGCAACCGAACATGATGGTATGGCAATTCGACCAACAATGTGATCACGCGAGCCGATTTACGCCGATTGGGACGACGACGTCGGCTTGCCGAAGTGACCGGGTGACGCGGTCGAAGTCGATTACCTACACATGTAAAATAGTGCAGTCCAATATATATATATATATATATATATATATATATATATATATATATATATATAACCTCGCATAATTAATTTACGCAAAACAAATTAAGAGATGTGACCTTGCTTCGAAGCCAATGTCGATGCACGGCGCTGGCGTGACAAAGCCTGTATTCATTGGGCGGTCCGACACCCCGATGAGGCGTTCGCCAAATTGCGGACGGGAAATTGACCGAACCATCATGCAACCATCGTTAATGCGGCCATCACTTGACAGATCTGTGTATAGATGATGGAACAGACCAAAGTAATAGTTCCTCAAAAAAAGTAAACCCAAGCAAGAAAAAAAATACTAGGATTAATAGCACCTGGTTTATCTATTGTAGCAATCTGAAGAAAGGTTACTCCAAAAATTAGGACTCGATCCGCACATCCATTGCCTGGTGGGCGATGAAGCGACGGCATGGCGATGCTGGCAAAGCTTGGCTCGCCGAGGCAAAGCCCCTGGTCCAGCTAATGTGACGAAGTTGGAAGGCTGGTGACACCGAAGTCTCCGGAGTAGGTTGATGAACAGATGGCGAAGCCCCCATTCTAGCCGAGGTGACGGAGGGGGTCGGTAAGGAGATGTTGTAGCTGCCATGTCAGTTGAGGTGTTGAAGAAATTCCGTGTGATGGACATCGGCTTGAAGAAGTAACAGTGTGGCCATGCCAACGCAGGTCGTGACTTGTGACGCGGTCAATGTCGGTTTGAGGAAGTGAGCGTGCGACGATGCCGGTGTGTTCGCTCCGTGTAATCCGTGGGGCGGCGATGTTGGTGATTATTTATCCTTCGTGATGCCAAACTCTTGTTCGGCTTGCCAAGATGATGATCCGAAGAAGTTGAGCTTGGCTCAACAAAGCAACGACGTATCTAGAGCAGGTCGGCAGCCGTGGAGCAATGTTGCCGGACTGGTTTGACACTGGCGTGATAGTGAAGAAAAACCTCAGAGAAGGCTTAAAATTTTATGGGCACGTTTTTAAGAACAATGCACAATACCCTGGAAAGAGATTCTTCCAAAAAGATTGTCCAATATCTCGTTCATGAAGAAATAAGAACTCAGGTCGGATTCGTATTCGCGTAGAAAACTGATCTGGAAAGTGATGCACTAATCGGAAGGTTCCCAGAGTTTGAACGGTCGGATCAAGCTGAAATTTGGAGAGGTGGTAGATATGGAAATTCCGCAGAATATGAACGGTTGGATATTCCAAATAACCTCCGAGCAAGGCTCTGGAGACCATGCCCTAAACTCGTCTAGATTCCTGTCCAGACTCGATAGGCCTCTGGTATATCGTAGATCGCCGGAGATTCCTCCATCGAAAGGCAACGAAGTTTTACACGGTTATTGAATACTCAATTCCACACAATTCCACAAAAGGGTTCGTCAAATCGACTTCCGAGGAGACAGTGGTAGTGAAAACAAGTCTTCTATACAGAATAAACTGTGCGATTGCACGAGGGCAATGTTGACGATGAGCCCCCGAGCTCCATGGACGACTTTTCCATGGTCTCGGTCGAGATTTGAGTTGATTGTCGGAGTAATGGGCCACGGGTAGGCTAACCCGAGCCCCAAGACCTTTTCAAGTCATTGGGGCAGGCAGCGCCCCTCAAGCCGAGTCCTAGACGGCGACTCTGAGATAAGTCGACTCTGGGATGGCGACCTCTAGAGAGGCCGACTCCAAGCTGGCGACCTCCAAAGAGGCCAACTTTGGAGAGTCGACCCGTGACTCCTCCTTCATCCCGAAGTACGATACGGGGTACGGTCACGACGTGGCCATCTCCCCCCTGCTCACGAAGGGCCGGCATGGCTACAGTAAGCCGTATCGCTGGAAGATCTCCGGCGAGGCGCGACACTGTTGCCATGCCTTCCCTGACCTCAACCACAGTGTGCAGTACACTGTGCCCACGACGTCGGCCTGTATGACCCAGAGGCGACGGGGCCGCCTGTTAGTGGGAGGGCCGAAGGCGGCCTGGGCGCCTGAAGACGGACCTGTGGGAGTCGGCCCCCCTGGAGTCGGCCGACTCCTCCCCAGGGCCCCACGTGCCATTAACCAGACAAGATGGGGAGTGGCGACAGTGATCGCCCGATAGACGGCGACACTGTTGCCACGACCCGATGACCAAGCCTGCGTCACCAGGAGTGTCGCTACAGTATCAAGCCTGTCCGCGGGACCCGCCAGTCGGCGGGCCCCAGAAGCCGGCAGGAAGGGCGGTGGCCAGAGAGACAAACGGCTGGGACCCGCGCCCAGCCGTATTACTATTGTACCCCCGGGGGGTAGGCCTATATAAACCCCCCGGGGCACCCATGCAAAGGGTTCGGACCTGAGTAGAGATAGACCAGATAGCACGGGAGGAGAGAACTAGCCTTGCTCTCTCCTGCCTCCCAAAACAGCTCTAGGAGCACCATTGTAGTCACCTTGTTTGAGTGATCATGCGGAGACCCCGCAGAGCAGCAGTAGGGGTGTTATCTCCTAGGAGAGCCCTGAAGCTGGGTAAGATCCGCCGGCGTGCATGTCTTCGCCTCATCCCGCTTCCAGGCACCGGTGACGTTCTACTCGGTCCCACCATGATAAGCCATCCTTTGGCATATGTCATATCCAACCCCCGACATTTGGCGCCCACCGTGGGGCGAGGTGCACCGTCGTCCGGAGATCTGCTCTGGACGGGAACCCTGTTCCTTCCCGGCGAGCGCAGCCAGCCCGGCACGCCGGATGGCGTCTGTGCCGACGCACTGCACGGCGCCGAGATCGCCTGTGCGGCCAGCTGCCTCGCCGATCTTGTCGGTGAGGTTCGCCTCTCCGATGAGCCTGCATCAGACGCAGGCACGAGCGCCCCTGAGAGCCTCCTCGTGGGCCTCCTCGACCAACTCCACGTCACCGGCGAGCCTGCCGCGGACCTGGAGTCCATAGGATCCACCAACCCGATGCTGGTCGACTCCGACACCGCGTCGCTCGACGCGTTCCCCACCAACGTGGTGGTCTACGACGAGCCGCTCCCATACGCGGGGAGCGGCGGAAGCACCGTCATTGAGGTCCTCGTCCTCGAGCACGGCGAGCGCTCCGGCGAAGGAGCGGACGACCCGCTCGACGCGGCCCTGCGAGGCCTTGCGGCGCCGATTCCAGAGGACGCCGACGTCGAGACACTGGAGGCACTCCGCCTTCAGCTCGTCGATGGCGCGAAGAAACTGGCAAGCATGAGGTGCTTGTTAGAAGCTTACCAACGAGAGATGGATCGCGCCGTAGGCGGTTCGCCAGCTCCGACTGGGCCTAGCCACCTAGGCGCGGTCCGACAGCGTGGCGCGGCAATCGCAAACCTCTTCGGGGCTGATCGCCCTGTGTACGCCACGCCCGCAGAGAATATCCGTGCCGCCCAGGCGGCGGTAGACGAGCTCGACAACTTCGAAGGCGAAGAGCACCGCATAATGACGGAGCGAGTTCAGCAACTCCTCGACGCGGCCGCCACGCAGAATGGTGCCGGCTGCCGCACCGAGGCGCCGCAGCGCTAAAACGACGACCCACCGCCTCGCCGAGACCAAGGTGCGACGTCTCAAACGCCGACTGGCGGAGCCCGTGGGAAGAAGGACAAGGAGCGGGCTGTCATCCATAGCCGGACTCACATCACCATCGAGCGCGACCAAGACGGCCGCCCTAGAGCGGTGGAGCGGCAGGACGACTACCAGCCTCCCCCTCCTCGTGGAGAAAGGCGAGTCTCCCCGCCGCCCGTGGAACATTCGACTCTCGGCGACCGCCTTGGCCGCCGAGAGGGAGTCGGAGAGAATGACGCCCGCCACCGGATCGACCGACTCCACCGATCCCTGGCGCTGGAAGAAGAAGACGAGTTGGGTCCCCCCTGCTTCGGACCCCGCATCCGAGACGAGCCCTTTCCCAAAGGGTTCACGCTCCCCCGAGACACGCCTAAGTACACCGGCACCATGAAGCCGGAGGATTGGCTGATCGACTACTCCACGGCTGTCAACATAGCGAACGGCAACAAGCGTGTTGCCGTAAGATACGTCCCGCTCATGCTCCAGGGCTCGGCCCGGACGTGGTTAAACAGTCTAAAGCCTCGCAGCATCAATAGTTGGGTTGACTTCACCGAGGCTTTCGTCCGCAACTTCACGAGCACGTATAAGCGACCTCCCAAGCCACGCCAGCTCTCCTTGTGCGTGCAAGGCCCTGACGAGTCTACTCGCGACTACCTCACGCGCTGGGGCAAACTCCGGAACTCCTGCGAGGGCGTGCACGAGGTGCAGGCCATTGAGTACTTTACTGTCGGGTGCAGAGAAAGCACCCTCCTCAAGCACAAGCTCCTCTGCGACGAGCCAGAGACCCTCGACGAGCTTCTTATCATGGCGGACAAGTATGCCACGGTCGACTCCTCCATGAAGGCGGAGATTCGGGTCAGCGCAACTGGCAAAGTCGCCCCTCAGGCTCCAAGAACTCCGGCTGGAGACACCAGTCGGCGGCAGCAGCAGAATGACCAGAAGCGCAAGGCCCCGCTGCCGACTTCCAGCAGTCAGCAGGTGGCAACGGCAGAGGACCAACAACTGGAGGGACCGCCTCCGGCAAAGCGGCAGAAGGGCGGCAAGTCCAACTGGCTGCCGGCTTTCTCCTACAAGCAGACTCTGGATGGTCCCTGCAAGTTCCACAGCGGCGCGAATCCGTCCAACCATACCACCCGGAAAGGTCACTGGCTGACCAGAATCGCCAAGGGGGATGGCCTGCTCCCTCCCCCTCCTGCTGGGCCGCCTCCTCCGCAGCCGCCCCAGCAGCCGGCCGTCAGGCCAGTCGGCGCGATACAAGACGAGTTCCCGGACAAGCACGGAGCCTACGTAGTGTTCACTAGTGTAGCGGATGACCGGTGCAGCAGGCGCCAACAGCAGCAAGAAGTAAATGCAGTTGCATCAAGCACTCCAGAGTTCATGCATTGGTCCGAAAGGCCCATCAGTTGGAGCAGAGCTGATCACCCAGAGGTGATGCCGAGCCCAGGCTCTTACGCCTTGGTCCTAGGCGCCACCCTTGCCACGGGCAGGCGGGCCGCTCGCTTCTCGCGAGTACTGATAGACGGAGGCAGCAGTATCAACATCCTGTACAAGGACACGATGGAGAAACTAGGAATCAAGCGAAGACAGCTTCAGAGCAGCCGGACTGTGTTTCACGGAATTGTCCCCGGCCTTTCCTGCTCGCTAATCGGCAAGATCATGATAGATGTCCTCTTCGGAGACAAGGATCATTTCCGCCGAGAGCCAGTTTGGTTTGAGGTGGTGGACCTCGAAAGCCCATATCACGCATTGCTTGGCCGACCCGCCCGGGCCAAGTTCATGGCGGTGCCCCACTACGCCTACCTCAAGATGAAGATGCCGAGTTCCAAGGGAATCCTAACCGTGTCCGGCGACTACAGGAAGTCGTCCGCTTGCGCGGCCGAAAGTAGTCGGCTGGCCGAGTCCTTAGTGATCGCAGGTGAGAAACGGCTTCTTGATCGGGTCATGGCGATGGCCGGCAAGCAGCCTAAGTTGTCGCCCGACCCCAAGGAGTCGGAAGCAGAAGGATCATTCAACCCGGCCAAGGAAACAAAGAAGATACCGTTGGACCTAGAGCACCCAGAGAAGTACACTGTCATAGGCACTGGCCTTGACAGCAAATAGGAAGGCGAGCTCGTCGATTTCCTCCGTGAGAATCGCGACATCTTCGCATGGTCCCCCAAGGACATGCCTGGTGTCCCGACGGAATTCGCCAAGCACAAGTTACACGTCCGATCTGATATGAAGCCCGTCAGGCAGCCCTTGCGCCGCCTGTCAGAAGAGAAAAGAAGAGTTGTTGGAGAAGAAATAGCCCGGCTCCTGGCGGCCGGCTTCATCATGGAAGTATTTTTTCCTGAGTGGTTAGCAAACCCGGTTCTAGTGCTGAAGAAGAACAAGCAGTGGCGGATGTGCATTGACTACACAAGCCTCAATAAAGCTTGCCCCAAGGACCCGTTTGCTCTGCCGAGAATCGATCAGGTGATAGACTCCACAGCCGGAGCTTCCTAGATGCGTATTCGGGATATCACCAGATCAAGTTGAACCCGGCTGACAAACTGAAGACCGCCTTCATCACGCCGTTTGGAGCCTTCTGCTACCTGACCATGACGTTCGGCTTGAGAAATGTCGGCGCCACCTTTCAGCATTGCATGCAGAAGTGCCTCCTGGAGCAACTCGGCAGAAACGCCCACGTCTATGTGGACGATGTAGTGGTGAAGACGGAGAAGCGTGGGACCTTGCTGGAGGACCTCAAGGAAACCTTCGAGAATCTGCGCCGATTCCAGATCAAGCTCAACCCAGAGAAGTGCGTCTTCGGAGTACCAGCCGGCCAGCTCCTCGGTTTCCTGGTCTCTGAACGCGGCATAGAGTGCAACCCTGTGAAGATCAAGGCCATCGAGAGGATGGAAGCACCCAGACGACTATTAGATGTGCAGAAGTTCACCAGCTGTTTGGCATCCATCAGCCGATTCATCAGTCGGCTGGCCGAGATCATCGGAAGCCGAGATGCTTCTAGCCGAGTGGCCAAATGGGCCATTGACTAAGCTCCCTACACCATCTACTATGAGCCCCGCACCGCCATCAAGTCGCAGGCGCTGGCCGACTTCCTCGTCGACTGGGCCGAGACCCAGTACCTGCAGCCAGCGCCTGACTCCACCCATTGGCGGATGCACTTTGACGGCTCCAAGATGCGCACCGGCTTGGGGGTCGGCGTCATCCTCACTTCCCCCAAGGGCGACAAGCTAAGATATGCGCTGCAGATCCACTTCGCCGCCTCCAACAACGTGGCTGATTACGAGGCGCTCATACACGGGCTCCGGCTTGCCAAAGAACTCGGCATTCGCCGGATCCTGTGTTATGGCGACTCCGACTTGGTAGTCCAACAATCATCTGGCGATTGGGATGCCAAGGACGCAAATATGGCGAGCTATCGTTTCCTCGTTCAGCAGCTCAGCGGATACTTCGAGGGGTGCGAGTTCCTTCACGTGCGAAGGAACGACAACGACCAAGCAGATGCCTTGGCACGAATCGGCTCCACTCGCCAGGCAATACCATCTGGTGTCGCCCTCCGGTGCCTCTTCAAGCCTTCTATCAAGCCGTCACCAGAATCAGATTCAATCTTTGTGCCGGCTCCGCCTGAGGACGCCGGACCCGACTCCAAGAAGAGCAGAGTCGAAGCCGGCCCGGGGACTTCAGAACCCAGCCCGGGGACTGCTGCGGCAGGATCGAAGACTCCAGAGCCAGGCCCGGGGACTGCTCCAGTCAGCCCCGGGACTTCATCAAACCAGCAAGCGGCTGCGGACTCCAACCCGCCGCCTCCCAGCCCGGCCACCCTTATCCAAGTCGCACTCGTGGCAGTCGAAGAAATAGCAGCACCTTCATGGGCCCAACCCATCCTCAGATTCTTAGTAAATAGAGAGCTGCCAACCGATGAAATCTTGGCTCGGCAAGTACAACACCGAGCATCTGCCTACACCATAGTCAACAGAGAACTGGTCAGGCGCAGCGTTACCGGCGTCTTCCAACGCTGCGTCGAGGCAGAACAAGGCCAAGCAATCGTCAGAGACATCCACGAGGGCGAGTGTGGTCACCACGCGGCCTCTAGGGCACTCGTCGCCAAAGCCTTCCGGCACGGTTTCTTCTGGCCAACCGCCCTGGAAGAGGCCAAAGAACTAGTCCAAAAGTGCAAGGGGTGCCAGATTTTCCGTTCCAAGCCACTCCAGCCGGCTTCCGCACTCAAGACTATCCCCATCGCCTGGCCCTTTGCAGTCTGGGGTCTGGACATGGTGGGACCATTCAAGACGGCGCGAGGTGGCTTGACTCACCTGCTGGTCGCAGTAGACAAATTCACCAAGTGGGTGGAGGCGAAACCCATCAAGAAGTTGAATGGTCCGACTGCAGTGACCTTCATTGCTGACATCACAACTCGGTACGGCATCCCACACAGCATCATCACCGACAATGGCACGAATTTTGCCAAAGGCGCCTTGGCCCGTTTCTGCGCGACATAGGGTATCCGACTGGACTTAGCGTCCGTTGCCCATCCGCAGTCAAACGGCCAGGTGGAGCGAGCGAACGGCCTCGTCTTATCCGACATCAAGCCTCGACTCGTCGTCCCGCTGGAGCGATCAGCCGGCTGTTGGCTTGAGGAGCTGCCAGCCGTCCTCTGGAGTCTGCGCACGACTCCAAACAAGTCAACCGGCTTCACACCCTTCTTCCTCGTCTATGGTGCCGAAGCTGTTATCCCAACGGACATAGAGTTCGACTCCCCGCGAGTCACCATGTACACCGAGGAAGAAGCAGAAGAAGCACGACAAGACAGCGTCGATCTGCTGGAAGAGGGCCGGCTGTTGGCACTCAGCCGGTCCGGCATCTACCAGCAGAGCCTGCGTCGATACTACAACAGGAAGGTCATGCCAAGATCTTTCCAAGAAGGCGACCTTGTGCTCCGGCTGATCCAGCGAACAGCCGGCCAGCACAAGCTGTCGGCACCTTGGGAAGGCCCCTTCATCATCAGCAAGGTGCTAGGAAACGACGCCTACTATCTGATCGATGCTCAGAAGCCCCGAGCGCGCAAGAGGGACGACTCCGGCAAAGAAACAAAGCGCCCGTGGAGTGCAAATCTTCTTCGAAGATTTTACAGTTGATGCAGTATGTATCGCACTACCCCTTTGTATTAAAGTACTAAGACTTTGGGCCCCCCGAGACGAGCTCGGGGACTGCCCTTTTTGTTATCTGTATGATAAGCATTATGCCTTCGAGAAAATCGCTTTCGTTGCAAGCCACTTGGCACCGGGCCAGACTAGTCGGCCCGGGGACTCGCCGCCTTGCGCTATGAGGAGCTTCCCGCAGTCAGACAAGTAGTGCGCGGTGCCCAATCCGCCTCCTAGCAAAGCCGCAGCTCGCAGAGCGACTGTAAGGCAAACAGGAGGGGGGAAGAACGGGCACCCACACAAAAAATGACTAACGACCTAAAGTGTGAACATAGCGTAAGACGGCCTCCAGCATTTCTAAAGCGGAAGCCGACTCATGAGTAGCCGGCTCGCCGTCTTTATTAGCTTTTATCAAGGACGGCCGACTCCTGGGTAGTCGGCCTGTCGCTTTCTATCCAACTTGCTAAAGAAACTCTAGAAACGGCCAAGTACTCATTTTCCCGAAGTAGCCGAGCACTTGACCCAGCGACAGTCCACGGAGCGGCTGTCCGACTGGCAAGGCAGCGACTAGGGGAAGGCGGCAAAGGGAAAAGCCTAAAGAGCAGTAAGCAAGGAAAGACGGAAATCGGATAAATATTTACATAGGCCCTTGGCCGAATTTTCGAATAGAGGTTCAAGATACACCCCGCGGGTGGAACTGTTCAAAACTAACAAAGTTTTCAAAGATTGCTAAGACAGACAGGTAGAGGCAGCCTAGGAGGCGGCATCGGGGATCGGAGGATCGGAGGAGACGGCGGCGTCAGGCGCCGGGGCAGTCGGCTGGGCGGTCTCGGCTTGATCACCTCCGGTGGCGGTCGCCTTCTCTTGACATGGCTCGTTGCTGGAGGCGCGGTCAAGCTGAGGCTGGCCGCCTGCTCCGTCTTCTGGCGCCTCCGCCTCGCCTTCGTCCTCCGCCTCGTCCTCCTCCTCAGTGCTGGAGTCGATCACCTCCGCCGAGTCTTCGCCATACTCTGGGTTCATTCCGAACCACTCCGGCGGCACTTCCTCGCCGCCTTCAGCCCGCTCGGGGACGAAGACGCTGGTGTCCGTGTACTCGGCGATGGCTGCAGCACGCTCGATAAGGGCGCCCTCCACGGCCTCTAGCTCGGCCTGGGCTTCTGACCGGAACGCGGCCAGACGGTCCAGGTCCAGCCCTGGATACCACGCCTTGACAAACTCCAAGGCCCGGCGCGCTCCGGCCCGGGCCGAGGAGCCCTTCCAAGCCTCAAGACGTCCAGCGGCAACCTCCAGCCAGTCGGCAGTTCGGCTGGCGGTGTGCAGCGCCGGCATGCCTGGCCACAAGGCAGCAACCGCTTGGGCGCCAGCACGCTGAAGCCGGCGCATCAGCCGGTGAGCCGGACGAAGACGGGCTTCAATGCTCAGAAGCTGCTCCTCGACGGTTCGTGGGGCATTGGCGGCGATCTCCTCACCGTCCGCCCTTCGCGCCGCACGAGCAGCCTCGATGGCCAGAGGGACTGCCTGCGAATGACCAGGGAAGAAGTCTGCCGAGACAAAAAGAAGCAAATCGAAAAAATCAGAAGTCAGCCTGACGCATAGTCGGAAGCCCGAAGAGGCGAAAGAAACTTACCGTCAACAATATCCTCGATCTCGTGGTGACCTCCGAGGTCAGTATCGCCTTCCTCTCAGTCCAGGAGGAGCACTCGCTCTCGAACTCGGCTAGCAGTGCGGTCTCTTTCTTCTCGGCCTCGTCCTGTGCCTTCTTGAGCAGCTCCTTCTGCTCGGCCAGCTGCGCCGCCAGCAGGTCGCGTTCCGTGGCGAGCTTGCCACACTCCTCCTCTTTGGCACGACGAGCGGTATTGGCCTCGCCCAGCTGCTCCTGAAGAACGGCATTGGCTTCTGAGGAATAAGGAAGAGACAAATGAGTCATTAGCAAAAAAGATCGCCGGGAAGATCTGGCCCGACTGCTCAGCAGTCGGCCCGAATCTCGGGGACTACAGCCCGCAGGTGCGCCAGCGCGCCCCCGCAAAGAAAGAAGAACTCACTCCGGCTTTCCAACAAGTCGGCAGTCCGCTTGTTCAACTCCTCAACATTGCGGTTGAAGGCAGTGACGCGGAGGTTGTGGTACTCCTGCAATGAATCATTAAAGACAAAGTTAGTGTTTGGAACTCGCCAGAGGGAGTTCCAAACCGCCTGCTCAGCAGCCGGCCCGGAACTCGGGGACTACACCCAGTGGGTGCGCTGGCGCGCCCCCACAGAGAAACAAACAAGAGTCCAAAGGAAAAGAAACTTACTCGGACGGCCGATCGGGCGGCCATATGCACTCGGGTGCAGGCTTGAAGGGCGTCGCCCTTGGCCCGAAGCTTCGCCTGGACTTCCAAGAGCAGTTCATTTAACAGCCCAGTGCCGCCTCCGCGCACCCACCTGGTGGGCGCGGCGCTTGTGGCCTCGGCGTCTAGGGACGCCGAGCCGGCAACGCCGGTCTCCCAAGGAAGCGGCACCGAGGTCGCCCTCTCAATACGGCGATGTACCGGCGAGGCGACTTGGAGAAGCAGCCGCGTTTCAGCCTCGTCCATAGCCGGCGGCTCCGACGGATCCACCGGCTGCTTGCCGTGCGGCCTCCCAGACGGCGGTGGAGGCGGTGGTGGCGGCACGAGGGTATCCGACATAGAAACATCGCCGCCCTCCTTCTCCATGATGGGGTCCTCAGTGCCCGCCCCTCCGGTTTGCCCCGTGAACTCCGGAGGCGGCGGCGCAGACGATAGTGGGGGGACGAGCATCGCTGATCGGCGACGCGCGGCCTCCTCGGCGTGCCATCTCGTTGCGAGGGCAGCCTCGGCATCCTCCAACTCCTTCTGGACGGAGGCGGCCGCCTTGTCGGCCTCCGCCTTCTCCAGACGTTCGGCTTCCTCCTCCTCGCGCTTCTCCCGTGCATTTCGCTCCGTCGCCTCCCGGAGGGAGGCGGCGGGGTCGGCCCGCCGAGTATTGGCGGACGTCTCCGCCGACCCCATGACAGAGGGGACGGCGACTCTCTCAAGGGAGAGAGGGGCCCTGGAGGAGATCGGAGGGAGTACGTAAACGAAGACTCGGATAAGACTCGACAAAGAAAAAGAAAGGGCATGAAGACTTACGCGGATACTAGCGGCGGCCTTCTCACTTCCCTTCGGAAGCGGTTGGCCTTCGCGGCCGCTTCCTCCCGTCTGGTCGCGGCGGCCGCCCCCTTAAGCTTCTTCATTTTGCCGCCGGGCGCACTCGGCCCGGCGTGACGCCTCTTCACGCTGCTCTGGCCAGCGGAGGAGCCGACCTTCGGCTGGTGGCGCGGGGCGACTTCCCCTTCGGCGTCGTCGTCGGTCCAGTCGTCGAAAGTGGCCGAAGGCCTGAAGTCGCCTTCCGCTACTCCCCCCCGCCTTCGGCGTCGGCTTCCATTGCCGCCACCCCCAAGTCGGGGTCGTCGACGTCGCTCTCCGCGCGGTCGGGGACATACTCGCGGGGCTGTCTTGTAGCACCGGCGGTGGGCTGCATAAGAGGATTCTGGTTCAGAAGAGGCCGACAAGAGTTAGAAGCCGGAGTCGGCTGAGGAAAAAGACAAAGCAATAGGAGGACGCGACTTACCACTGGCGGAGGGTTGTCGCGCGAGTACGGCTCCTTGCCGAACTGCCAGTCCTCCTCGTACTCGCAGTGCGCGATGTAGTTCACCATGTTCGCCACCTCCTTGCGGGGCATCTCCTTGGTGCTCATCCGACTTGGGTCTCGGGGGCCGCTCATCTGACAGATCAGGTGTGGCCGGCCTTGGAGCGGGAGAACTCGGCGCGCCACGAAGGCGGCCAGCAAGTCGGCCCCGACGAGCCCCTCCGACTATATCAAGACTCGGAGTCGCGCTACGGCGGCGGCTCCGGCAAGGGACGGCGACTTGACCCTGTGGGACCAGCTGGGGAGCCTCCCGGTCAGGGGAGTGGCGTTGTAGGGCGGCAGGTTGACCCAGTCGCCGTCGGGGGAGAGGTTCTTCACGTAGAAGTACGTGCGCTGCCACATCTTCACTGACTTGATCAGCGTGATGGGAGGAAAGGGATTGTCTGCCGTCGAGCGTCGCATCGCGATGAAGGCGCCGCACTGAGCCGGCACGCTGGCGATGTGCGTGCCGAGCTTAGAAGAGAAGAATTCCCCCCATAGCTCGATGGTGGGGAGAAGGCCGAGGAAACCTTCGCACAGGGTGGCGAAGGCGGAGAGCAGCACCACCGTGTTCGTGTGAGGTGGTGCGGCTGAAGACTGTGGAACTCCAGGAACGAGCGGAAGAAGCCGCTCGCCGGCAGCCCCAGGCCACGCATAAGGTGCAAGCGGAAGACGACCCGCTCGCCCTCTTCCGGAGCCGGCCGGATTTCCCCCTTCGGCGCGGCGCGGGTGTGCACGAGGTCCACGCTGGGAAGACGACGTGTCTGGAGGAGGAACTCGATGTGTTCCTCCTCTACCTCCAAGCCGTCCCACACGCCGGAGTGCACGGCAGGGGCCGCGGCGGAGGAAGAGCTCATCGCCGCGGTATGGTGTGCTCTGGCTCAACGGCGGAGGAAGGAATGAGAAAGAGAGCAAGATGGGGCGGGGGAGAGGGGAAGAAGGGCGCGCGAGCTGTGCCCCTCCGCTTTCCCCCGCCAACTTATAGCCCAACGGGCTGAGAAGCCGAGGGGGCGGGCGTGGGATTAACTGCGCATAACATCCCGCACCACCCCACGATTTACCCCACGAAGTTACTGCACGCAGTAACGACGTGGGAAAACCAACCGTCCGCGGCCGCAACGGATCCGTCTGTATGCCGAGGCGTGGTAGTGGCGGGCCCCGCCTGACGGCCCGTCCCGTCGCGCACGTGGGTGGGCAGATTGTTCTCCCCACATGGCGCCACGCGATAGGACCGCCTCGACGGCAGCGGGGAGGCGTATCAGGCACGCCGCCTGGTTTCCCGCCGCGACTTTCGAACTGAGGCTCTTCGCCGAACTCCGACTTTCGACAGTCGGCCCAAGAGAAGACGGCAGCCGAGTCCCAGAGTCTGCATTTATAAAGATTGAAGCTGCCGAAGCCCCACAATGCAGCGACCGCTGGGCTTCACCAGCTTCGGGGACTACTGTCGGAGTAATGGCCACGGGTAGGCTAACCCGAGCCCCAAGACCTTTTCAAGACATCGGAGCAGGCAGCGCCCCTCAAGCCGAGTCCCAGACGACGACTCCGAGATAAGCCGACTCTGGGATGGCGACCTCTAGAGAGGCCGACTCCAAGCTGGCGACCTCCAAAGAGGCCAACTTTGGAGAGTCGACCCGTGACTCCTCCTTCATCCCGAAGTACGATACGGGGTACGGTCACGACGTGGCCATCTCCCCCTGCTCACGAAGGGCCGGCATGGCTACAGTAAGCCGTATCGCTGGAAGATCTCCGGCGAGGCGCGGCACTGTTGCCATGCCTGCCCTGACCTCAGCCACAGTGCGCAGTACACTGTGCCCACGACGTCAGCCTGTACGACCTAGAGGCGGCGGGGCCGCCTGTCAGTGGGAGGGCCGAAGGCGGCCTGGGCGCCCGAAGACGGACCTGTGGGAGTCGGGCCCCCTGGAGTCAGCCGACTCCTCCCCAAGGCCCCACGTGCCATTAACCAGACAAGATGGGGAGTGGCGACAGTGATCGCCCGATAGACGGAGGCACTGTTGCCACGACCCGATGACCAAGCCTGCATCACCAGGAGTGTCGCTACAGTATCAAGCCTGTCCGCGGGACCCGCCAGTCGGCGGGCCCCAGAAGCCGGCAGGAAGGGCGGTGGCCAGAGAGACAGACGGCTGGGACCCGCGCCCAGCCGTATTACTATTGTACCCCCGGGGGTAGGCCTATATAAACCCCCCGGGGCACCCATGCAAAGGGTTCGGACCTGAGTAGAGATAGACCAGATAGCACGGGAGGAGAGAACTAGCCTTGCTCTCTCCTGCCTCCCAAAACAGCTCTAGGAGCACCATTCTAGTCACCTTGTTTGAGTGATCATGCGGAGACCCCGAAGAGCAGTAGTAGGGGTGTTATCTCCTAGGAGAGCCCTGAAGCTGGGTAAGATCCGCCGGCGTGCATGTCTTCGCCTCATCCCGCTTCCAGGCACCGGCGACGTTCTACTCGCTCCCACCATGATAAGCCATCCTTTGGCATATGTCGTATCCAACCCCCGACATTGATGATGATGAAAGTATCTGTTCGATCTTGATGATCTGACATGGAGAGTGGTCCTCGGTCTAGCTGAGGTGACTAGTCGAGCCGGCAACGAAGAAGCCGACATCGATAATAAAGCTCGGCTCCGATGCGTAGATCGCGCCGGAGATCACCCGAATTCCCATCGCATCGTGGTGAATGCTAGCAGGCTCTCAATGAAAGCACCAATGTCGGTTCTATATCCAGCATATCTCATAGTAGGGGTCCTAAGCTAACTGTCTTGGAGCAATGGTAACATGGACACGGGATTTTACCCAGCTTCGGGCTCTCTCGAAGAGATAATACCCTACATGCTGCTTTTGATTGTATTCATATGGGGCGTAGTACAGAGTACATGTATCTACAATGAGATTGTAGTAATGAATATGAGATTGTCTATTGACTAGCCCGGCCTCAGTTTATATATGCACTACAGGCCTAGGGTTGAGGAGAGTCCTTGGCTTGGGCGCCAACTCTTGTGGAAACCTCCTTGTATGCGGCATGGGCTGCCCAAAGTGGCCCATGAATCAACCGTCGTGGGGGCCTCAGCCCGATCCAGCTGTTCGGGAGACGACGTGGTGAGTACCCCCTAGTCCATGACACCGTCAGTAGGTCCCGGTCGTCAATGACTAAGGAGGCTGGGCTCTTCCTAGCTACTGGGGCCCGCCTCTGGTGGGCCCTGCCGGCTACCGAGGAAGCGACCAAGAGGTGGGACCCGCCGCTAGCAGGTCCCGTGGACGGCTCTTCACTATTGCACCATCCATGCTGACAGAGGCCATGTCGGGCACACCGTGGCTACAGTGTCGCGCCGGGAGGGTCGGCGGCCGCCTGGCGGCGGTCACTGTAGCCATACGTCCAGGATTTGGGGGATTTATGGCACATTGTAGCCATGCCCCAGCTTGTCTCTTGGTCGGGCTTAGTCACCAAGGGAGAGGACACTCCGCCTGCTAGGAGTTGGCCCATGCCCTTGCCGCCTTCTTGGGGTCTGCCGCCTTCAAGGTGGCGGGCCTCTGGCGCCAGCCGGCCCCGAGGGCCGGCCTTGCGACCAGTCAGACTGAGGGGCTTGGCCAGCCCCGATGTCTTAAAAAGTGTTAAAGTGCTGATGAGGCTACCCGGGGTCTATCCTCTCGCCACCGTTGGATCATGTTGTGCTCAATTACTTTGGATGACCCAAACTCTTAAAGATTATGGGATATATGTGAAACATGTTCCATTGCTTTGTGACAATGAGAGTGCTATTAAGATTGCTCATAATCCCGTGCAACATTCTCGAACTAAGCATATTGAAGTTCGTCATCATTTCATTCTAGATCATGTTGCTAAAGGAGATATCAATCTTAAGCATGTTCCTACCAATAAGCAATTGGCGAATATATTCATCAACCCGCTTGATGAGAAATTGTTTTGCCGTTTGAGAGGTGAATTGAACATCATTGATGCCTCAAAGTTGGAGTAGAAACTCCATGTGGATGCATGCAAGGCATGAGCCTTTCTATGACTAATCCTTGATATTTCTCTTATGATGATGATGATCATATGTCTTGGATATACTTGCACTCTGGCATGCTATCTAACCCTTGTAGGTGTTGGGGAACGTAGCATGCAATTTCAAAAAAATTCCTACGATCACGCAAGATCTATCTAGGAGATGCATAGCAACGATAGGGGGAGAGTGTGTCCACGTACCCTCATAGACCGAAAGCGCAAGCGTTAGGTTAATGTGGTTGATGTAGTCGAACGTCTTCATGATCCAACTGATCTAGCACAGATCGTACGGCACCTCCGAGTTCAGCACATGTTCAGCTCAATGACGTCCCTCGTACTCTTGATCCAGCAAAGGGTCGGGGAGAGTTTTGTCAGCACGACGGTGTGATGATGGTGTTGGTGATGTGATCCGCGCAAGGCTTCTCCTAAGCACTACGATGATACTATCGGAGGAGTAAACAGTGGAGGGGGGCACCGCATACGGCTAAGACAATGTTGTGCCTTTGGGGTGCCCCTACCCCTGTATATCAAGGAGGGGGGAGGAGGCCGGCAGCCAGGAGGGTCGCGCCATGGGGGGAGTCCTACTAGGACTCCATTCCTAGTTGGATTCGTCCCCCCACCTTTTTCCTTTTTTCGGAGTAGCAAAGGGGGAAAGGAGAGGGAGTAGGAGAAGGAAAGGGGCGACGCCGCCCCACCCATTGTCCAATTCGGATTGGCAAGGGGTGCACGCGCCACCTCCTTTGGTCGGCCCTCTCTCCTCCACTAAGGCCCATGTTGGCCCATTACTCTCCCGGGGGGATTCCGGTAACGTCCCGGTACTCCGAAACTTATCTAAAACTTCCCGAAACCATTCCGGTGTCCGAATGTAACCTTCTAATATATCAATCTTTACCAGTCGACCATTTTGAGACTTCTCTTCATGCATGTGATCTCATCCGGGACTCCGAACAAACTTCAGTCACCAAAAACACATAACTCATAATACAAATCGTCTCGAACATTAAGCGTGCGGACCCTATGGGTTCGAGAACTATGTAGACATGATCGAGACACATCTCCGATCAATAACCAATAGCGGAACCTGGATGCTCATATTGGTTCCTACATATTCTACGAAGATCTTTATCGGTCAAACCGCATAACAACATACGTTGTTCCCATTGTTATCGGTATGTTACTTGTCGGAGATTCGATCGTGGTATCTTCATACCTAGTTCAATCTCGTCACCGGCAAGTCTCTTTACTCATTCTGTAATGCACCATCCTGTAACTAACTCATTAGTCACATTGCTTGCAAGGCTTATAGTGATGAGCATTATCGAGAGGGCCCAGAGATACCTCTCCAATACATGGAGTGACAAATCCTAATCTCGATCTATGCCAACCCAAAAAACACCTTAGGAGACACCTGTAGAGCATCTTTATAATCACCCAGTTACGTTGTGATGTTTGATAGCACACAAGGTGTTCCTCCGGTATTCAGGAGTTGCATAATCTCATAGTCAGAGGAACATGTATAAGTCATGAAGAAAGCAATAGCAATAAAACTTAGCGATCATTATGCTAAGCTAACGGATGGGTCTTGTCTGTCACATCATTCTCTAATAATGTGATCTTGTTTATCAAATGACAACACATGTATATTGTCAGGAAACATAACCATCTTTGATTAACGAGCTAGTCAAGTAGAGGCATACTAGGGACACTTAGTTTTGTCTATGTATTCACACATGTACTAAGTTTCCAGTTAATACAATTTTAGCATGAATAATAAACATTTATCATGATATAAGGAAATATAAATAACAACTTTATTATTGCCTCTAGGGCATATTTCCTTCAGTCTCCCACTTGCACTAGAGTCAATAATCTAGATTACATAGTAATGATTCTAACACCCATGGAGTCTTGGTGATGATCAAGTTTTGCTCGTGGAAGAGCTTAGTCAACGGGTCTGCAACATTCAGATCTGTATGTATCTTGCAAATATCTATGTCTCCCTCCTTGACTTGGTCGCGGATGGAGTTGAGGCGTCTCTTGATGTGTTTGGTTCTCTTGTGAAATCTGGATTCCTTTGCCAAGGCAATTGCTCTAGTATTGTCACAAAATATTTTCATTGGACCCGATGCACTAGGTATTACACCAAGATTGGATATGAACTCCTTCATCCAGACTCCTTCATTTGCTTCTTTCGAAGCAACTATGTACTCCGCTTCACACGTAGATCCCGCCACGATGCTTTGCTTGGAACTGCACCAACTGACAGCTCCATCATTCAATATAAATACGTATCCGGTTTGTGACTTAGAGTCATCCGGGTCAGTGTCAAAGCTTGCATCGACGTAACCATTTACAACAAGCTCTTTGTCACCTCCATAAACGAGAAACATATCCTTAGTCCTTTAGGTATTTCAGGATGTTCTTGACTGCTGTCCAGTGATCCAATCCCGGAATACTTTGGTACCTCCCTGCTAAACTTATAGCGACACACACATCAGGTCTGGTACACAACATTGCATACATGATAGAACCTATAGCATAGGCATAGGGAATGACTTTCATTTTCTCTCTATCTTCTGTAGTGGTCGGGCATTGAGTCTGACTCAACTTCACACCTTGTAACCCAGGCAAGAACCCTTTCTTTTAATGATCCATTTTGAACTTCTTCAAAACTTTATCAAGGTATGTGCTTTGTGAAAGTCCAATTAAGCGTCTTGATCTATCTCTATAGATCTTGATGCCCAATATATAAGCAGCTTCACCGAGGTATTTCATTGAAAAATTCTTATTCAAGTATCCTTTTATGCTATCCAGAAATTCTGTATTATTTCCAATCAACAATATGTCATCCAGATATAATATTAGAAATGCTACAGAGCTCCCACTCACTTTCTGGTAAATACAGGCTTCTCCAAAAGTCTGTATAAAACCATATGCTTTGATCACATTATCAAAGTGTATATTCCAATTCGAAGAGGCTTGCACCAGTCCATAAATGGATCACTGGAGCTTGCACACGTTGTTAGCACCTTTTGGATCGACAAAACCTTCCGGTTGCATCATATACAACTCTTCTTTAAGAAATCCATTAAGGAATGCGGTTTTGACATCCATTTGCCAAATTTCGTAATCATAAAATGCGGCAATTGCTAACATGGTTCGGACAGACGTAAGCATCGCTACGGGTGAGAAGGTCTCATCATAGTCAACTCCTTAAACTTGTTGAAAACCTTTCGTAACAAGTCGTGCTTTATAGATAGTAACATTACCGTCAGCGTCAGTCTTCTTCTTGAAGATCCATTTATTTTCTATGGCTTGTCGATTATCGAGCAAGTCCACCAAAGTCCACACTTTGTTTCCATAATGCTACCACCGTACTAAGCAAAATAAGATGCATAAAAGATAAACATCCCATGCAATCAAAATATGTGATGTGATATGGCCATCATCATCTTGTGCCTTTGATCTCCATCTCCAAAGCACCGTCATGTTCTCCATTGTCACCGGCTTGACACCTTGATATCCATTGTAGCTTCGTTGTCATCTCGCCAACTATTCCTTCTACGACTATCGCTACCGCTTAGTGATAAATTAAAGCAATTACATGGCGATTGTATTTCATACAATAAAGCGACAACCATATGGCTCCTGTCTATTGCCGATAACTTTCTTACAAAACATGATCATCTCATACAACAATTTATATCACATCATGTCTTGACCATATCACATCACAACCTGCCCTGCAAAAACAAGTTAGACGTCCTCTACTTTGTTATTGCAATTTTTACGTGGCTGCTATGGGCTTCTAGCAAGAACTGTTCTTACCTACGCATCAAAACCACAACAATTTTTCGTCAAGTGTGATGTTTTAACCTTCAACAAGGACCGGTCGTAGTCAAACTCGATTCAACTAAAGTTGGAGAAACAGACACCCGTCAGCCACCTGTGTGCAAAGCACGTCGGTAGAACCAGTCTCATGAACGTGGTCATGTAATGTTGGTCTGGGCCGCTTCATCCAACAATACCGCTGAATCAAAGTAAGACGTTGGTGGTAAGCAGTATGGCCATTATCTCCCACAACTCTTTGTGTTCTACTTGTGCATATCATCTGCGCATAGACCTGGCTCTGATACCACTGTTGGGGAACGTAGCATGCAATTTCAAAAAAATTCCTATGATCACGCAAGATCTATGTAGGAGATGCATAGCAACAAGAGGGGGAGAGTGTATCCACATACCCCTCGTAGACCGAAAGCGGGAGCGTTAGGTTAACGCGGTCGATGTAGTCAAACGTCTTCACGATCCAACCGATCTAGCACCGAATGTATGGCACCTCCGATTTCAGCACACGTTCAGCTCGATGACGTCCCTCGTACTCTTGATCCAGTAGAGGGTCGAGGGAGAGTTTCGTCAGCACGACGGCATGATGACGGTGTTGGTGATGTGATCTGCGTAGGGATTCGCCTAAGCACTACGATGATACTATCGGAGGAGTAAACAGTGGAGGGGGGCACCGCCACGGCTAAGACAATGTGGAACCCCTTCAAGATGCTAAGGCCAAACATTGGCAGAAGCTCAAGACTCTACATTTTGATTTTAGTGATCCAAGATCACATTGAGTCCATAGGAAAGCCAATACTATTAAGAGGGGATGAGGTGTTGCTTAATGGCTTGCTTGCTCAAAGTCCTTAGTGATATGCTTCAAAGCCCTCAACCACTTTCTCACATCCACATATGTCCTAAACCTAAAAGTCAAACTCGGCCCCACCGATTTGATCTATCCGGCGCCACCGAGTTCATCTGATACAGCCACTGCCAAACCCTAGTCAGGTCGGTCTCACCGATGGGATCTCAGTCTCACCGAGATGGGCTTGCAAACTTCCTGTTACCTATTGCAACAATTTCGGTCCCACTGAATTTGTTCAGTCGGTCCCACCGAGTTTGCTTGACCAATTCTCCGTTTACTTATTACCAAAATCGGTCTCACCGATTTTGTGTAATCTGTCAAACCGAGTTGAGGTTATACCCTAACCCCTGCAGATCGGTCCCACCGAGTTGACCTTGTCGGTCCCACCAAAAACTCCAACATTCACATTTTGACCTAAATTGGTCTAACCGAGTTTTACCATTCGGTCCCACCGAGTTTAGGAATCTGTGTGTCACGGCTAGATTTTGTGTGGAGGCTATATATACCCCTCCACCCATTCTTCATTCGTGAGGAGAGCCATCAGAACGTGCCTACACTTCCAGTACTCATTTTCTGAGAGAGAACCACCTACTCATGTGTTGAGACCAAGATATTCCATTCCAACCATATGAATCTTGATCTCTAGCCTTCCCCAAGTTACTTTCCACTCAAATTATCTTTCCACCATAGCCAAATCTGTGAGAGAGAGTTGAGTGTTGGGGAGACTATCATTTGAAGCACAAGAGCAAGGAGTTCATCATCAACACACCATCTATTACCTTTTGGAGGGTGGTGTCTCCTAGATTGGTTAGGTGTCACTTGGGAGCCTCCGTCAAGATTGTGGAGTTGAACCAAGGAGTTTGTAAAGGCAAGGAGATTGCCTACTTCGTGAAGATCGACCCAAGTGAGGCAAGTCCTTCATGGGCAATGGCCATGGTGGGATAGACAAGGTTGCTTCTTCATGGACCCTTCATGGGAGGAGCCCTCCATGGACTCGCGCAACCGTTACCCTTCGTGGGTTGAAGTCTCCACCAACGCGGATGTACGATAGCACCACCTATTGGAACCACGCCAAAAATCTCCATGTCTCCAATTGTGTTTGCACACTCCAATCCCATCCCTTTACTTTCTTGCAAGGTGAATGCTTCACTTTCCGTTGGTCGTATACTCTTTGCATGCTTGGTTGAATTGTAATGTGAATGCTTGAAATTGTGTTAATCTACCACCTCAACTTGAAAAACTTAAAAACTGCCACCTTTATGTGTTGAGGGTCTAATCACCCCCCCCCCCCTAGACACCTCTTCTCGATCCTTTCAGTTGGTATCAGAGCTTTGGTCTCCATTTCTTTGGTTTAATCATCATTGGAGGAAGATGGATGAGTCTACGTTGGGGAGTCTTAGACGTAGAGTGCTTATGCTTGATAGAGAGTTCTTTAGTGAGTGGAAAAATGAGATGCTTGGAATTTTTCATGAATATCACTTGAACAAGTACATTACAACTCCTTGTGAACCCCTTGTTGATCCCTTGCATCCTACCCATGATGCGTCTCTTGACATGATTCGCAATCTTAGAACTATCACTCTTATCACCAGAGTCTTGCCTAGAAATTTGATTGGTCATTTGACAACAGTTGATTGTGCTTATACTATATGGAAATTTCTTGAGGAACGATTTCCAGACTATTCCTTGAAAAACTTAGATGAGATTCTTCACAAGTCTATTGCTTTGAATAAGATGAATCCCAATGATCCTAAGTTTGGAGATTGTTTATTTGAGCTTACTAATCTTATGTGTGCAAAAGGAGATGTTGGAATCATTAGCAATATTATTTCCGAAGCTATTAGAATTCATAGAGATGAACATTGTCAAAATCATATATCTAATGAATCACTCTCTCTAGGAAATGATCATTTGCAAGATGATGTTGAACATGGATACTATGATGAGGATGGTGATAATGACTTTGATCTTGAAGAGTCTATGAGACACTTTTGTCTTATGGCTAACCTTCGCAGCTACATGGCCGGAGGAAAGGAATGGGTCCTTGATAGTGGATGTACCGATCACATGACCGGAGATAAAGGTATGTTTCATGAGCTTGCTGAAAACGATGGCCCTTCAAAGTATGTCACTTTTGGTGATAACTCAAAGGGTAAGGTGGTTAGCCTTGGTAAGGTGGCCATCTCACATGACAGCTCCATACAAAATGTTATGCTCGTTCAATCTCTTGGCTATAATCTACTTTCTGTATCTAGACTAGCTGACTTTGGCTTCAATGTCATATTTACTGAAGTAGATTGCCAAGTGTTTCGAAGAGATAATCATAAAATGGTATTTACGGCATGCGTAGAGGTGATCTATACATTGTTGATTTCACTAAAAAGGCTCAACCTAGAACTTTCTTAATTGCTAAATCTTCCAAAGGCTGGTTGTGGCACAGACGGTTAGGTCATGTGGTCATGCGGAACCTTGACAAGATTATTAAAGTTGATCATATCCTTGGTGTTAAAGATTTCATATTTGACAAGGATAGACTTTGCAGCACTTGCCAAGCAGGAAAACAGGTTGGAGGAATCCAACCCGTGAAGAACATCATGACCTCGAGGAGACCGCTCGAGCTACTTCACATGAATCTTTTCGGTCCCAACGCCTACAAGAGTCTCGGTGGTAACTCGTTTGGACTAGTCATTGTTGATGATTTTTAAAGATTTATGTGGGTGTTCTTTCTTGATGATAAATTGCAGGTCCAAAAGATCTTCAAAAACTTCACTAGGAAGGCCCAAGATCAATTTTAAGTGAAGATCAAGAAGGTTCACAGCGACAACAGAACGGAGTTCAAGAACGCCAATGTAGACACCTTTCTAGATGAATAAGGAATTTCACATGAGTTCTCAGCTACATACACACCTCAACAAAATGGAGTTGTTGAGAGGAAGAACCGGACGCTCATTGAAATGTCAAGAATGATGCTTGATGAATACAAGACGCCAAAACACTTTTGGGCAGAAGCGATTGGGACAGCTTGTCATGCAACAAATCGTCTATATCTTCACAAGCTACTCGGCAAGACGGCATACGAGCTTCTCATCGGTAACAAACCCCAAGTTGGATACTTTCAGGTATTCGACTCAAAGTGTTACATTCTTGATAAGCATCATCGTTCAAAATTTGCTCCTAAGTCTCATGAAGGTTTCCTACTCGGTTATGGCTCAAACTCTCACACTTACCGTGTCTACAACAATTTCACCCGAAAGGTTGAAGAGACGGTAGATGTGAAGTTTGATGAATCTAACGGCTCGCAAGTAGAGCAATTGCCAATTGATGTAGGTGACAAAGATCCTTCGGAAGCAATCCAAGACTTGTCTATTGGCAAGATTCGTCCAACAGAGGTGAAGGAGAGTACCTCGTCCGTCTAAGTGGAAGCATCAACTTCACGCCAAGGTGAGCCACTAGTTGACTTGGAGGCATCCATGAGTGGGACACACCAAGACGATGAGAACGAGGGTGTACAACAAGATGAACCTCAACGACCTCCTTCTCCACCTCCACGGAAGATCAACAATGCCAACAACGAAGAAAGACAAGAGGAAGAATAAGACAATGAAGAGGATGTTCCACCCCGACCCAAACAAATGCTCTCACGATTAGAGCAAGAGTCTTAAGAGATCATCCTGTCAAACAAATCTTTGATGACATTCAAACCGAGAGAATTACTTGCTCTAAATCTCGTTTGGCTAACTTTTGTGAACATTACTCATTCATTTCTAGCATTGAACCTATGAAGGTTGAAGAAGCATTAGAAGATCCGAATTGGAAAAATGTCATGCATGAAGATCTACACAACTTTGAGAGGAACCAAGTGTGGACGTTGGTTGAAAAGCCAGATGAGAAGCACAATGTCATTGGAACCAAATGGGTGTTTCGGAACAAGCAAGATGAAGATGGACAAGTTGTACGCAACAAGGCTTGTCTTGTTGCTCAAGGCTACACTCAAGTCGAAGGTATGGACGATGGTGAGACATATGCCCCCGTTGCTAGACTTGAGTCCATTCGCATCTTACTTGCTTATGCCAATCATCATTACAATACCTTATATCAAATGGACATCAAAAGTGCTTTTCTTAATGGAGAAACTGAGGATGAAGTTTATGTTAAACAACCTCCCGGCTTTGTTAATCCTAAGAAACCCGACCATGTTTACAAACTCCACAAAGCTCTTTATGGTCTTAAATAAGCTCCTAGAGCTTGGTATAAATGCTTGACTAAATTTCTTCTTGAAAAAGGGTTTGAAATTGGAAAAATTGATTCTACACTCTTTACTAAAAGGGTTAATGGAGAACTATTTGTGTGCCAAATTTATGTTGATGATATCATATTTGGATCAACTAACCCTCATTTTAGTGAAAAGTTTGGAAAGCTTATGCCGGAGAAGTTTGAGATGTCTATGATGAGTGAAATCAAGTTCTTTCTTGGTTTGCAAATCAAGCAAACTAAGGAGGGAACCTTTATCTCTCCAACAAAGTATACCAAGGACTTATTCAAGAAGTTCAACATGCAAGAATGCAAAGGTATGAATACCCCCATGCCTACTAGTGGACATCTTGACTTGACAAAGGATGGTGAACTAGTTAACCAAAAGGTTTACCGTTCTATGATTGGTTCACTATTATATCTTTGTGCCTCCCGTCCCGATATCATGCTAAGTGTGTGCATGTGTGCATGATATCAAGCGGCCCCCAAAGAATGTCATCTTAAGGCTGTGAAAAGGATAGTGAGATACTTAATACATACACCAAAATTAGGCATTTGGTATCCTAAGAGGTCTTCTTTTAACCTTGTTGGCTATTCCGATTCGGACTATGCCGGTGACAAGGTTGATAGAAAGTACACTTCGGGTACTTGTAAATTTCTTGGTAGATCTCTTGTGTCTTGGTCCTCCAAGAAACAAAACTCGGTATCCTTATCCATTTCCGAAGCGGAATACATTGCGCCAGTTCATGTTGTGCTCAATTACTTTGGATGACCCAAACTCTTAAATATTATGGGATATGTGTGAAACATGTTCCATTGCTTTGCGACAATGAGAGTGCTACTAAGATTGCTCATAATCCCGTGCAACATTCTCGAACTAAGCATATTGAAGTTTGTCATCATTTCATTCGAGATCATGTTGCAAAGGGAGATATCAAACTTAAGCATGTTCATACCGATAAGCAATTAGCGGATATATTCACCAAACCACTTGATGAGAAAGTGTTTTGCAGGTTGGGAGGTGAATTCAACATCATTGATGCCTCAAATTTGGAGTAGAAACTCCACATGGATGCATGCAAGGCATGAGCCTTACTATGACTAATCATTGACATTTATCTTATGATGATGATCAAATGTCTTGGATATTCTTTTACTCTTGCATGATATCTAACCCTTGTAGGCACTTGGATGGGCCCAACTCTATGAGATTGCAACTCAATCACATTATAAGCAACCTCTACATCTCCAAGTCTCTACAATATGGTGGTTGAAGACAAGGAAGCACGTCAATATATCCTTTGACAAATTCCTTATATCAAATTTCATTTGGTAACAAATTTAATGATAACAAAATTAATGATTGGATACACAAGTGCTCTTCCTTGCAAGACTAACCCATCTAGGAAGATGAACTTCAACTACAAGTGGTGCTCCCAACTCTTGATGATCTACATCAATTCGAGCACCCTACACAATTTCAACTACATGATCAAGTTCAACACCACCACCCAAGGTATGTTATTCCATCTTAGAGAAGCTTTACCCAAAGACATGGGCCAAAGCAACTCAACAAGATGTGAATACATCAAAATGCTTAAATGAAAAATGGCAACCCCATTTTGAGCTTAAACGATGAGAATGACCCATGATCAAGTGTCTTCACTTGAATCCTAAGTCAATATACTCTAACATAGGTGACTTTGTCGCCGACCATCTCTAGATGAAGTTCTCTATTGTTTCTTTGTGCTCTTGCATTTGTCTCTTTCATGCTAGATCCCCTTTCAAAAAATCTTCGTCTAGATTTCTTTTCTTTCTTTGCTCTGTTATTTTCTGTATTCCTTTGCATCCAATTCATTGCAAATCCTTCAATTAATTCCTTGCATATCCTTGTGTGATCTTATTTTCACAAGTGAGCTGAGGTGACAAGTGTTTACTCTCTGGATTGAACTTAGTCTCACCGGATTGGTTTCTTCGGCTGAACCGAACCATCTCGGTGCCACTGATAATAGCAACTTGGTGCTACCGATGTCAATACTGAGATAAAAACTGTGTCACTTGCATCCTGCATTTTTGTCCCAACTCCACTCAAGAAACTTGTCCTGTACTAGCTTACATGTTGCTTTGTTATGTGACTCAAGGACCAAACCTACTTGACTCATGCTCCAGAAGACCCTTCTTGGAAATTGATGTCAAAGGGGGAGAGAGAGCACATCAAAGCTTATCACATAAGAGAGAATGCACTCCAGAAGCTTCTCCTGATGCTCCTATTCTTAAGAGGAAAGTTGTCCCATGTCTTCAAGAGGGGAAAGACATGATAACATGATAGTATATGGTATAATTCTATCTTGCTCTGGTTATTTTCTTGTTTGCTCTGATTTTCTTACCCCATCTTCTCCCACTATCCAATATCAGATTCAGGGGGAGAAAGACACCTAAGGGGAAGAAAATCCTTCAAATTCATTGCATATATTTATTCTTGGGGACATGTCAATAACCAAATAGAGTACCTAGTGCTCACTCTCTACATGTCATCCTAGTCTTGGTATTCTTGTGATCTCCTGTTCTTGCTCCGTCTACTAGATGTTCTTGTGTTATCTAACCTTGTTTACTCAAGTACATCTCTTTCAAAGCTAGTTCAAGACCACAAGGTAAGTATATGCATCACACTCATGTGCATGAAGACCTCTTGTTGTGGTACATATTGTTTGCAAGAGAAATTCATGAACTTGAAGGTATATTTCCAGTATCTACACCATTTGCTCTGATGCATATAGCCAAGACACATCTAACTCATTGCTTGCTCTGTCATGTTTATGCATTCTCATACTCTCATGATCCATCATCACATGACTGCATACATGTAGGTGGAGCTAATGCATGTTGCATGTCTATCCAAAGCTTTACTTGCTATCTTTCTTCATATCGCTATCTAAAGCTTTGATGTATGTTGTCATCAATTACCAAAAAGGGGGAGATTGAAAGCACAAGTGCTCCCTGGGTGATTTTGGTAATTAATGTCAACATATCTCTTGTTGGACTAATATTTCTACCTAGTATATTTCAGATAAGTTCAACATTGGAGTGGCATGGACATGGACAAGAGAATGTGGAACCCCTTCAAGATGCTAAGGACAAACATTGGCAGAAGCTCAAGACTCTACATTTTCATTTTAGTGATCCAAGTTCACATTGAGTCCATAGGAAAGCCAATACTATTAAGAGGGGATGAGGTGTTGCTTAATGGCTTGCTTGCTCAAAGTGCTTAGTGATATGCTTCAAAGACCTCAACCACTTTCTCACATCCACATATTCCTAAACCTAAAAGTCAAACTCGGCCCCACCGATTTGATATATCCGGCGCCACCGAGTCCATTTGATGCAGCCATTGCCAAACCCTAGTCAAGTCGATCTCACCGATTGGGTCTCGGTCTCACCGATATGGGATTGCAAACTACATGTTACCTATTGCAACAATTTCGGTCTCACCAAATTTTTTCAGTCGGCCCCACCGAGTTTGCTTGACCAATTCCCTGTTTACTTATTACCAAAATTGGTCTCACCGAGTTTGTGTAATCGGTCAAACCGAGTTGACGTTTTACCCTAACCCTTGCACATTGGTCCCATCGAGTTGACCTTGTCGGTCCCACCGAAAAATCTAACGTTCACATTTTGACCTGAATCGGTCTGACCGAGTTTTACAATTCGGTCCCACCGAGTTTGGGAATCTGTGTGTAATAGCTACATTTTGTGTGGAGGCTATATATATACCCCTCCACCCATTCTTCATTCGTGAGAAGAGCCATCAGAACGTGCCTACGCTTCCGGTACTCATTTTCTGAGAGAGAACCACCTACTCATGTGTTGGGACCAAGATATTCCATTCCAACCATATGAATCTTGATCTCTAGCCTTCCCCAAGTTGCTTTCCACTCAAATCATCTTTCCACCATAGCTAAATCTGTGAGAGAGAGTTGAGTGTTGGGGAGACTATCATTTGAAGCACAAGAGCAAGGAGTTCATCATCAACACACCATCTATTACCTTTCGGAGAGTGGTGTCTCCTAGATTGGTTAGGTGTCACTTGGGAGCCTCTGTCAAGATTGTGGAGTTGAACCAAGGAGTTTGTAAGGGCAAGGAGATCGCCTACTTCATGAAGATCTACCCAAGTGAGGCAAGTCCTTCGTGGGCGATGGCCATGGTGGGATAGACAAGGTTGCTTCTTCATGGACCCTTCGTGGGTGGAGCCCTCCATGCACTCGTGTAACCGTTATCCTTTGTGGGTTGAAGTCTCCAGCAACGTGGATGTACGATAGCACCACCTATCGGAACCACGCCAAAAATCTCCGTGTCTCCAATTGCGTTTGCACACTCCAATCCCATCCATTTACTTTCTTGCAAGTTGCATGCTTTACTTTCCGCTGCTCATATACTCTTTGCATGCTTGCTTGAATTGTAATGTGAATGCTAGAAATTGTGTTAATCTACCACCTCAACTTGAAAAACTTAAAAACTATCACCTTTATGTGTTGAGGGTCTAATCACCCCCCTCTAGACACCTCTTCTCGATCCTTTCACCCCCGCATATAAAGGAGGGGGGAGGCTGGCGACCAGGAGGGGCGCGCCATGGGGGGTCCTACTAGGACTCCACTCCTAGTAGGATTCCCCCCCTTCCCACCTTTTTCTTTTTTCTCGGAGTAGCAAAGGGGGGAAGGAGAGGGAGTAGGAGAAGGAAAGGGGGCGCCACCCCCACCCCTTGTCCAATTCGGATTGGCAAGGGGGGCGCCACCCCCAACCCTTTTCCAATTCGGATTGGCAAGGGGGGGCGCGCCACCTCCTATGGTCGGCCCTCTCTCCTCCACAAAGGCCCATGTTGGCCCATTACTCTCCCGGGGGGGGTTCCGGTAACCTCCCGGTACTCCGAAACCTATCCGAAACTTCTCGAAACCATTCCGGTGTCCGAATGTAACCTTCCAATATATCAATATTTACCTCTCGACCATTTCAAGATTCCTCATCGTGTCCGTGATCTCATCCGGGACACCGAAAAAACTTCAGTCACCAAAAACACATAATTCATAATACAAATCGTCATTGAACGTTAAGCATGCGGACCCTGCGGGTTCGAGAACTATGTAGCGGAACCTGGATGCTCATATTGGTTCCTACATATTCTACGAAGATCTTTATCGGTTAAACTGCATAACAACATATGTTGTTCCCTTTGTCATTGGTATGTTACTTGCCCGAGATTCGATCGTCGGTATCTTCATATCTAGTTCAATCTCGTTACTGGCAAGTCTCTTTACTCGTTCCGTAATGCATCATCCCGTAACTAACTCATTAGTCACATTGCTTACAAGCCTTATAGTGATGAGCATTATCGAGAGGTCCCATAGATACCTCTAAGATACATTGAGTGACAAATCCTAATCTCGATCTATGCCAACCCAACAAACACCTTCGGAGATACATGTAGATCATATTTATAATCACCCAGTTACATTGTGAGGTTTGGTAGCACAAAGGTGTTCCTCCGGTATTTGGCAGTTGCATAATCTCATAGTCAGAGGAACATGTATAAGTCATGAAGAAAGCAATAGCACTAAAACTTAACGATCATTATGCTAAGCTAACGGATGGGTCTTGTCCATTACATCATTCTCTAATGATGTGATCCCGTTTATCAAATGACAACACATGTCTATGGTTAGGAAACATAACCATCTTTGATTAACGAGCTAGTCAAGTAGAGGCATACTAGGGACACTTTGTTTTGTCTATGTATTCACACATTTACTAAGTTCTCGGTCAATACAATTCTAGCATGAATAATAAACATTTATCATGATATAAGGAAATATAAATAACAACTTTATTATTGCCTCTAGGGCATATTTCCTTCAGTAGGTACTTGGATAAGCTCCACTCAATGGGATTTCAACTCAATCACATTCTAAGCAATCTCTACATCACCAAGTCTCTACAATATGGTGGTTGAGGA
Organism: Triticum dicoccoides; assembly: GCF_002162155.2. NCBI lineage: Eukaryota > Viridiplantae > Streptophyta > Magnoliopsida > Poales > Poaceae > Triticum > Triticum dicoccoides. The sequence goes on from NC_041383.1 coordinate 725,661,982, forward strand.
CAAGGAAGCATGAATCCTTTCAATATATCCTTTGACAATTTCTATATATATCAAATTTCTTCATTTGGTATCAAACTTCATGATTGTCAATTTGGATACACAAGTGCTCTTCCTTGCAAAACTAACCCATGTAGGAAGATGAACTCCAACTACAAGCGGTGCTCCCAAGTCTTGATGAACTACATCAACTTTGAGAACCCTACACAAGTTCAACTACATGATCAGGATCAACACCACCACCAAGGTATGTCATTCCATCTTAGAGAATCTTTACTCCAAGACATGGGTCAAAGCAACTCAACAAGATGTGAATACATCAAAATTCTTAAACAAAAAATGGCAACCCCATTTTGAGCTTAAACGATGAGTATGACCTATGATCAAGTGTCTTCACTTGACTCCTAAGTCAATATTCTCTAACATAGGTGACTTCGTCGCCGACCAATTCTAGATGAAGTACTCCAATGTTTCTCTGTGTTCTTGCATTTGCCTCTTGCTTGTTTTTTTCCTTTCAAAAAAACTTCATCTGGATTTATTTCTTTTCTCTACTTTTTTCTGCATTTCCCTGCATTCAATTCTTTGCAAATCCTTAGTTAATTCCCTGTAAATATTTGTGAGAACCTATTTGCCTAAGTGAGATGAGATGACAAAATCCATTCTCTGTGATGAACTCGGCCTCACTGGTCTTTTCTTTTCGGACAGACCGAAACAATTTAGTGTCACCGAAGAAAAGGGCTCGGTGTTACCGACTTCACCACGATGGAAACATTTTGGCATTTGCATCCTGCTTTTTCTATCCATCTCCACTCGATGATTCTTATCCTCTACCTGCATCACATTTTTCACACTACTTTGCCATGTGAATTAAGGACCAAACCTATTTGACTTGTACTCCAGAAGAACCCTTCTTGGAAATTGATGTCAAAGGGAGAGAGAGAGACATCACATAAAGCTTATATTATGGGCCAAAGAGACCCTATGGGAGAGAAAGACTTCTTAATCTTCCCAGATGCTTGGTAAACAAAGAGGAGAGAAGCCACATGTCTTTTAGAGGGGAAAGACATGTTAGTTGAAGATATTTCTTTGTGCCTTTGCTCTGTTTTTCATTTGCTTTCCATTTGCTCTTATTTTCTATTACCCTATCTTCTCCCATTATCCAATGTCAGATTCAGGGGGGAGAAAGACATCTAAGGGAAGAAAATATTTGGAATTCATTACATATCTTTATTCTTGGGGACATGTCAATATCCAACTAGAGTACTAAGTACTCACTCTCTATATGTCATCCCAATCTTGTTACTTTTGTGTTTTCTCATTCTTGCTCTGACTAGTAGATGTGTTGTCTAACCCTGTTTTCTCAGGTTCATCTCTTCCAAAGTTAGCTCAAGACCGCGAGGTAAGTATATGAATCACACTCATGTACATGAGGATCTCTTGCTAATGTATATATTGTTTGCAAGAAGGACTCATGAACATGTAGGTACATTCTCTGCATTTCACATCATTTGCTCTGACGCATATAGCCAAGATGCATGTAACTCATTGCTTGCTCTGACATGTTTATGCTTTCACATACTCTTATAATCTATCTTCACATGATTGCATACATGTAGGGGGAGCTAATGCATGTTGCATGTTCTTCCAAAGCTTTACTTATTATACATCATATCTTTATCTAAAACTTTGATGTATGTTGTCATCAATTACCAAAAAGGGGGAGATTAAAGCACAAGTGCTCCCTAGGTGATTTTGGTAATTAATGTCAACATATCTCTTGTTGGACTAATACTTCTACCTAGTATATTTTAGATGAGTTCAACATTGTAGTGGCAGGACAAGAGGATGTGGAACCCCTTCAAGATGCTAAGGACAAACATTGGCAAAAGCTCAAGACTCCACATTTTCATTTTAGTGATCCAAGTTCACATTGATTCCATAGGAAAGCCAATACTATTAAAAGGGGATGAGGTGTTGCGTAATGGCTTGCTTGCTCAAAGTGCTTAGTGATATGCTCCAAAGCCCTCAACCACTTTCTCATTTCCACATATGTCCTAAACCTAAAGTCCAACTCGGCCCCACCGATTTGATTCAGCCGGCGCCACCGAGTTCACTTAACATAGCCACTGCCAAAAACTCTAATCAGTTCGATCTCACCGATGGGATCTCGGTCTCATCGAGATGGCCTTGCAAACTCTCTGTTACTTATTGCAATTATTTCGGTCTCACCGAGATACGCAGTTGGTCCCACTGAGTTTGCTTGACCAAGTCTCTGTTTGCTTATTGTTGTAACCGGCCTCACTGAGTTCACGCAATCGGTCTCACCGAGATAAGGTTTTGCCCTTACCCGAGCACATCGGTCCCACCGAGTTGATGTTGGCGGTCCCACCAAAATGTCTAACATTCACATTTTTAACCAAGTTGGTCTGACCGAGTTTAACCATTCGGTCCCACCGAGTTTGGGAATTTTTGTGTAATGGTTAGATTTTGTGTGGAGGCTATATATACCCCTCCACCCCCTTCTCCATTTGAGAGAGAGCCATCAGAACGTGCCTACACTTCCACTACTCATTTTCTGAGAGAGAACCACCTACTCATGTGTTGAGACCAAGACATTCCAATCCAACCACAAGAATCTTGATCTCTAGCCTTCCCCAAGTTGCTTCCCACTCAAATCATCTTTCCACCATAGCCAAATCTGTGAGAGAGAGTTGAGTGTTGGGGAGACTATCATTTGAAGCACAAGAGAAAGGAGTTCATCATCAACACACCATCTATTACCTTTTGGAGAGTGGTGTCTCCTAGATTGGTTAGGTGTCACTTGGGAGCCTCTGTCAAGATTGTGGAGTTGAACCAAGGAGTTTGTAAGGGTAAGGAGATCGCCTACTTCGTGAAGATCTGCCCTAGTGAGGTAAGTCCTTCATGGGCGATGGCCATGGTGGGATAGATAAGGTTGCTTCTTTGTGGACCCTTCGTGGGTGGAGCCCTCCGTGGACTCGCGCAGCCGTTACCCTTCGTGGGTTGAAGTCTCCACCAACGTGGATGTACAATAGCACCACCTATCGGAACCACGCCAAAAATCTCTATGTCTCCAATTGCGTTTGCACACTCCAATCCCATCCCTTTACTTTCTTGCGAGTTGCATGCTTTACTTTCCGCTGCTCATATACGCTTTGCATGCTTGCTTGAATTATATTGTGAATGCTTGAAATTGTGCTAATTTGCAACCTCAACTTGAAAAACCTAAAAACTGCTATCTTTACTTGTTGAGGTTCTAATCAACCCCCCCCCCCCTAGACATCTCTTCTCTATCCTTTCAGTATAATCCTGGACCTCAGGTTATGACCAACAACATGGAAGAACATGGCTACTTGCTCTTCCACTAAGGTGTGGATGCTATCTTCTAGCATCCCCTTACTCCTGAACATCTGCACAACCCTTGCGAAAGGTGCTCTTTTCATTCAAAGCATCAGCTTCTGCATCATCGTAGTTGTAGATGTAGTTCTAATCCGCTATCCTCTCCTGGTCCCGGATTAATATCGGACCATACCGGATGAGAGGTTTTCATTCCAATGAATAGCTCTCTTATGGACCAACATGATCCATGCGTGCAGTCGATGCTGTTGCATATCGACAACCGTGCAGCAATGTCGTCGGACTGGTTTGACACCGGCACGATGGTGAAGATTACCTCGAAAAAGGCCTAAAATTTGTAGACACGTGTTTGAGAACAAAACACAATACTGAAGAAAAAATTCCTCAAAAAGACGTCTAATAACCCATTCGTTAAAAAGATGAACTCAGGTCGGATTTGTTTTCACGCAGAAAACACATCAAAAAATTGATGTACCCTCTTTGGACGTTTCCCAGAGTTTGAACGGACGGATGGAGCTGAAATTTTGAGGGGTGGGCGATATAGGAATTCCGCGGCCGATGAACGGTTGGATCTTTTAAAGGATGTCCGAGCTAACTGCTGGACTCCTGAAAGTGCAACTATCCCTGGGTGGTTTTGGTAATTCCTAAATATATCTCATTGAGCTAATGCTATTTCAAGATAAATATTTCAGGAAAGCTCAATGTTTGGCATGGCATGCATGAGAAACGTGGACCCCTCAAAATACTAAGGGCAAATGGATTGGCTCAAGTGAAGGAAATATGCCCTAGAGGCAATAATAAAGTTATTATTTATTTCCTTATTTCATGATAAATGTTTATTATTCATGCTAGAATTGTATTAACCGGAAACATAATACATGTGTGAATATATAGACAAACAGAGTGTCACTAGTATGCCTCTACTTGACTATCTTGTTAATCAAAGATGGTTATGTTTCCTAACCATGACAAAGAGTTGTTATTTGATTAACAGGATCACATCATTAGTTGAATGATCTGATTGACATGACCCATTCCGTTAGCTTAGCACCCGATCGTTTAGTATGTTGCTATTGCTTTCTTCATGACTTATATATGTTCCTATGACTATGGGATTATGCAACTCCCATTTACCGGAGGAACACTTTGTGTGCTACCAAACGTCACAACGTAACTGGGTGATTATAAAGGTGCTCTACAGGTGTCTCCAAAGGTACTTGTTGGGTTGGCGTATTTCGAGATTAGGATTTGTCATTCCGAATGTCGGAGAGGTATCTCTGGGCCCTCTCGGTAATGCACATCACTTAAGCCTTGCAAGCATTGCAACTAATGAGTTAGTTGCGAGATGATGTATTACGGAACGAGTAAAGAGACTTGCCGGTAACGAGATTGAACTAGGTATTGGATACCGACGATCGAATATCGAGCAAGTAACATACCGATGACAAAGGGAACAACGTATGTTGTTATGCGGTCTGACCGATAAAGATCTTCGTAGAATATGTAGGAACCAATATGGGCATCTAGGTCCCGCTATTGGTTATTGACCGGAGACGTGTCTCGGTCATGTCTACATTGTTCTCGAACCGTAGGGTCCGCACGCTTAAGGTTTCGATGATAGTTATATTATGAGTTTATGAGTTTTGATGTACCGAAGGAGTTCGGAGTCCCGGATGAGATCGAGGACATGACGAGGAGTCTCGAAATGGTCGAGACGTAAAGATCGATATATTGGACGACTATATTCGGTGTTCGGAAAGGTTCCGAGTGATTCGGGTATTTATCGGAGTACCGGAGAGTTACGGGAATTCGCCGGGGAGAAGTATTGGGCCTTATTGGGCCATACGGGAAAGAGAGAGGAGCTGCCTAGGGCAGGCCGCGCGCCCCCCCCATGGCCTAGTCCGAATTGGACTAGGGGGAGGGGCCGCACCCCCTCCTTCCTTCCCTTCTCTCTTCCCCTTCCTTGTCTCCTACTCCTACTACATGGAAGGACTCCTAGTTGGACTAGGAAAGGGGGAATCCTACTCCCGGTGGGAGTAGGACTCCCCTAGGGCGCACCATAGAGAGGGCCGGCCCTCCCCTCCTCCACTCCTTTATATACGGGGGCAGGGGGCACCCCATAGACACACAAGTTGATCTTCGTGATCGTTCCTTAGCCGTGTGCGGTGCCCCCCTCCATGATATTACATCTCGGTCATATTGTAGCGGTGCTTAGGCGAAGCCCTGCGACGGTTGAACATCAAGATCGTCACCACGTCGTCGTGCTGATGGAACTCCTCCCCGAAGCTTTGCTGGATCGGAGCCCGGGGTGCGTCATCGAGTTGTACGTGTATCAAGAACTCGGAGGTGCCGGAGTAACGGTGCTTGGATCGGTTGGACCGAGAAGACGTACGACTACTTCCTCTACGTTGTGTCAACGCTTCCGCTTCGGTCCAACTGAGATGAGCGAAACGGTCTCACCAAGTTTGCCTGACTAACTCTCTGGTTAGCTTATTACCAAAATCGGTCTCACCGAGTTTGTGTAATCGGTCTCAACGAGATTATGTTATTCCCTAACCCTAATGATATCGGTCCCACTGAGTTGACATGTCAGTCCCACTGAAATACCTAACGGTCACATTATGAACTGAATCGGTCTGACCGAGTTTCACGATTCGGTCCCACCGAGTTTGGTAAGTTGTGTGTAACGTTAGATTTTGTGTGGAGGCTATATATACCCCTCCACCCACTCTTCATTCGTAGAGAGAGCCATCAGAACATGCCTACACTTCCAACATACATTTTCTGAGAGAGAACCACCTACACTTGTGTTGAGGTCTAGATATTCCATTCCTACCACATGAATCTTGATCTCTAGCCTTTCCCAAGTTGCTTTCCACTCAAATCTTCTTTCAACCAAATTCATATCCTGTGAGAGAGAGTTGAGTGTTGGGGAGACTATCATTTGAAGCACAAGAGCAAGGAGTTCATCATCAACACACCATCTATTACCTTTTGGAGAGTGATGTCTCCTAGATTGGTTAGGTGTCACTTGGGAGCCTCCGTCAAGATTGTGGAGTTGAACCAAGGAGTTTGTAAGGGCAGGAGATCGCCTACTTCGTGAAGATCTACCCTAGTGAGGCAAGTCCTTCGTGGGCGACGGCCATGGTGGGATAGACAAGGTTGCTTCTTTGTGGACCCTTCATGGGTGGATCCCTCTGTGGACTCGCGCAACCGTTACCCTTCGTGGGTTGAAGTCTCCATCAACGTGGATGTACGATAGCACCGCCTATCGGAACTACGACAAAAAACATCAGTGTCTCCGATTGCGTTTGCACTCTCCAAACCCCCTCCCTTTACATTCTTGCAAGTTGCATGCTTTACTTTCTGCTGCTTATATACTCTTTGCATGCTTGCTTGAATTGTGTTAAAATTGCTTGACTTGTGCTAAGTTGCTAAAATCTGCCAAGAACTAAAATTGGGAAAAGGATAGTTTTTTATTTGGTCAAGTAGTCTAATTCCCCCCCCCCCTCTAGACATACTTTTGATCATACAATTGGTATTGGAGCTTTGGTTTCCATTTTCTTTGATTTCCATAGCTTTTGGTGGTCATATCCTTGGTCTCACAACCTAGGAGAGTATGGCGTCTAGCGAGGGAAATTACCACCGTAGAGGTCCTTACTTTGATGGTACTAATTTTGCTAGTTGGAAGCATAAGATCAAAATGCATATTCTTGGACATAACCCCGCAGTTTGGGCTATTGTGTGTATTGGCTTGCAAGGTGAATTCTTTGATGGGAGAGAACCGAACCATGAAGCTACCGCGGAAGAGTTGAAGATGCTGCAATACAATGCTCAAGCTTGTGATATCCTCTTCAACGGATTGTGCCCCGAAGAATTCAACAAAATCAGCCGTCTTGAGAATGCAAAGGAAATCTGGGATACTTTCATTGATATGCACGAAGGTACCGACTCCGTCAAGGAATCCAAATTGGATGTGCTTCAAAGTCAACTTGACAAGTTCAAAATGAAGGATGGTGAAGGCGTCGCTGAAATGTACTCTAGGCTTGCTCTCATCACAAATGAGATTACCGGCTTAGGGAGTGAAGAGATGACCGACAAATTCATCATCAAGAAGATCCTAAGAGCCTTGGATGGAAAATATGATACCGTGTGCACATTGATCCAAATGATGCCCAATTACAAAGATCTCAAACCAACGGAGGTCATTGGAAGAATTGTTGCTCATGAGATGTCACTCAAGGATAAGGCACAACAAGTCAAGTGGTGCTTACAAAGCCTCATGTGAAGCTCCCACATCATCAAGTGAGAAACAAACCTTCAATGAAGAATTGAGCCTAATGGTGAATAACTTCAACAAGTTCTACAAGAGTAGAAGCAAGGAAAGAAGTTCCAAGTCAAGGTCCTACAATGACAAAAGATCTTCTAGTCGTGAGCGCAATTGCTACAATTGTGGAAGACCTGGACACTATTCCAATGAGTGTACGGCTCCCTACAAAAGAAGAGAAGATTCTCCAAAAAGAAGAAGTGGAAGAGAAGAATCACTACCAAGAGAGAGGAAGAGTAGAGATGATCGTTATGAATGAAGAACATCCCGGAGAAGCAAGGATTCGGAAAGGAAGGAAAAATTATCAAAGAGCTACACAAAATGAAGACATCAAGCTCATGTTGGTGAATGGGTATCCGGCTCTGACTCAGACCATCACTCCGAGAGAAGCTATCACTCTGACTCTGAATATACTCAAGATGAAGGTGTTGCAGGTCTAGCACTTGTGTCAACCAACTCCTACGACATATTTGACTCACCAAATGAAGGAATTGGAAGATGCTTCATGGCTAAAGGTCCAAAGGTATCACACCCCGAGTATGTTGATTTCAATAGTGATGAAGATGACTTGTTAGGTGATGATGATTTACTTGTTGACAACTCTAGTGATGAATACTATGATGAAACGTCAATTAATCATGCTAAAACGAATGACAATGATAAGGAGAAGATTGAGCACCTAACTAAAGAACTAAACACTCTTAAGTTAGCTCATGAAACTATCTCGAAAGATCATCGAAAACTTTTAAAGACTCATGAGAAGTTACGCTTTGAAAAGCTCAACCTTGAGCAAGAGCATGAGTTTTTAAAGGAAATCAATGATGATCTTCGCAAGAAAAGTTCTTCTTACATTGCCAAGCATTTACTCTTATCTACTTACATGCCACAGGTCAAGTCTAGTAACAAGAACAAGAAAGATTCTTCTTCTAGTAGTAACAATAATCATGCTAAATCCAATGATGTTGCTTCTAGTAGTTCTCTTGATTCCACTAATGATTCTCTTAGCCAAGTTACACTTGAGCAAGAAAATAGCTTGTTTAAGGGAATTATAGAGAAAGGTGTTTACAAGAGCCTTACCAGAAGTAAGCAATTCGAGGAGATTGTACGCAAGCAAGGAAGGCACCGGAAGAATCAAGGTGTTGGTTTTGAATGAAAGTTCACTGCCAATGGAGTTGAGTAGGAAGAAGATCAATACCCCAAGACGAAGTTTGTTCCTCAACAAGAGAAGTATGATCCTACTTCTTTCAAAGGAACACAAGCTCAAGATGATCTTCCACCACAAGACCACAAGCAAAAAGGCAAGGGCAAGCTTCAAGAGGAGATTGATGCATTTGAAGAAGCTCCTAAGGCCTTGGTCAAGTGGATTCCCAAGACTACATCAAGTTCTACTTCATCAAGTACGACCACAACTCTAAGGATTCCCATCAAGATGATGTGGATCCCAAAGAAGAAGAACTAGAGAGTTCTTGAGGGTGACTCCGCCAACATACTTCACTCTTATCATTTTGGCAAGGATAAGTGCAAACAACTTCCATATCTTGCACTAGTTCAAGGAGTCACAAACCCTCTTGTTGGTAAGACGAGGGACAAGGTAACCTAATGCTTTCATGGACATCATCTTGTGTGTGCATCACTCTATGTCTATGGATATCCTTGCTTGTTCCTTGTGGGACTAACCCGTGTAGGTATTGAAAGTGCAACTCACTCCAATGGATTGCTCCGAATGATCTACATCAACATTGAGCATCCACATCTTCAACACCTACATGAAGTCATCATCGACAAAACCCAAGGTTAGTTCATCCCTCCTAGGGGGGATATCACATCTAGGGGGAGCTTTACTCTAAAAAATTGAGCTAAAGCAACTCTAATGGTGTGAATACAACAATGCTTTATGAAAAAGTGGTAACCCCGCTTGTGCTTAAACTATGAGTATGACCTATGATCAAATGTTCTCATTTGACTCCTAAGTCAATATACTCATATATAGATGACCTAGTCGTCGCCAATTGTTTGATAGATGCTAGAATTGGTTGTGCATGCTGTCACATATTTTATTTGCCATTTTATTGTGTGAGCATGTCATTTGCATATTTTACTCATTCAAGGACATCCACTTGTTGTTATGTATGTTTGGCTTCTTTTGACCAAGTGGATGAACAAGAATGCCTAAGAACCTTCTATAGTTATCTATGCTTTTCTCATCTCAAAATCTATTCATGCTACATCACAAAGTTTGATCAAGTCAGATTCAAAGCACCTTGTGTGAGGAGCACTCGGAGTCCCCGATTTGACATAGACTTAAATTTCCAAAACCTCTTTGTGCATTTCGGTCTGACTGAGAAATCCATTTCGGTCACACCAAGTTCACTAAGTTGATCTAGGTTTTCATCTCGATGCAACCGATTAGAACCTTTTGGTCACACCGAGTTGCAGTAACTGCTCGCAGTTTTGCATCTCGGTGCCACTGAGTTGTTTCACTCGGTCACACCGACAGGGTCGGGTTATATATACCGACGGGTCAAATTTTGGAAAAAATTCCGAAACCTTTCGCCCGTGCATAACTTGCTCTGCCTCTTTGGGTCTCCGGATCGTCTTATCGTTGCCAGCGACCTCCCGTCGCTGGTCTCCACCACCGTCAATGGCAATCTGCCCCGCCATTGCCGCCATAGCAAGTTCACTGCCGGAATAGGGTATGAACTTGACACTTTGTGCTATTCTTTAACTCCAATTCCTAGCACATTGCATTGCCATGATTCTTGCCAAGTATGAAATCATCCTGTCCAGGTAAAACGTCTAGTAGATTAGATTTGATTTGAAAATTTAGGGTTAGGTTTCCGTCGAACTCATCTCGGACTGACCGAGTTGTTGAAATCGGTCTCATCGATTTGGCTTAGGCCATTGCACATGCGATTTTGGGTCTGACCAAGAATTGCAAATCAGTGTGACCGAGTTCGATTCTTTGTGAAACCCTAGCAGTCTCGGTGCCACCGAACTGTGACTCGGTCTGACCGAGTTCACTAGTTTAGGTTCCAAAAGTTGCTTATCACCGAGTTTACAAATCGGTAGCTCCGAAATGCTTTCTGTGGAAAACTAAAACTAAGTTTTTTGAGTCAATTGTTTTGCAAAACCTCTGTACTTTGTGATGCTCATCTACTCTACCTCATCTACAACCTATTCACAGGGTCTGCTGTCAGTTGTTTGCCTGAAGATGTCTGATCAAAGTGACAGCCAGAACAAGTCAAAGGAACAAGTTCAGATGAGTGAGGGCACTAGTCCCTCGAGCAGTTATGATGAGGGTAGCAGAAGCACACCTAGTAACTTGCCCAAGGCAGCTACTAGAACAAGGAAGAAGAGAACATATGATTCTGAAGATGAGGACTATGTTGCTGCTGAGGATGAGACAACTTCCAAGAAGAAAGTGGTGAAGAAAGAATTTGGCACTGCAGCTTCAACAAAGCCAAGAATGAACAGAAAAGCTCCAGCCAAAAGAGTTCCAATGCTAAAGGTCAGAGCATCCACTCAAGAAAATTTGGGATTTGAACCCAAAGAGGTTGTTGCAGAAGGAAAAAAGAATGAAAGAAAGAGAGGGAGATGGTGCAAGAGAGTTGATCCAATGGCAGAATATGAGAAGCATTCTTTTGATGAAGAAGAAGAAGAGGAAGAGACTGCTGCACCAGCACCTAAAGCTCATAAGCTGATGGGAGATGCAATCAGATCAGGGGCTGCTCCATCTAAGCCCAAAGATGCTCCCAAGGCTGATGCTCCTAAGCCCAAGACTGCACCCAAGAGGAACACCAGGAGTATTCCAGCTGAGGAGAAGAACAAAGCCCCAGTGCCTGAAGCTGCTGATGAAGAAGAAGATGACACACTTGTTTTGAGAAAGTTGAAGCCCAAGATCCCTGACCACAATGATGCACATCCAGTTGCAGAAAACATGAAGCTCAGAAAGGATGCAGGACTGAGATAGTGGAGAAAGTCTGATCCCTATGCTATCAGGAGGAGAACCGTTGTGGACTACAAGTTTCACACTAAGGAACAACAAGATTTCTATGAGACAGTTTTGCTTGACAAGAAGCCCATAGTGTGTGACATGAGATGGGTTGACTTGGAGTACATCAAGAAGAATGAAGATCATTATCCAGGTGTATATGACAGCTTCAAAGCATGTGGAGTTGATACATTTGTTGCTCAGAAGCTCACCAAGTGGAATGATGAGTTGATCATGCAGTTTTACTCCACTGCCCACTTCTACCCAGATGGGAAGATCATCTGGATGTCAGAAGGTACTAGGTACCAATCCTCTGTAGAAGAATGGGCTCAATTGATCAATGCTCCAGAAGAGAATGAAGATGACTTGGATGTTTATGCCAAGAAGAAGAAGGATCACAACTCAATGGCTAGCATGTACAGAGAGATCCTAGATGCTGCTTTGGAAACACATAAGCTTGGATCTGTACACTACTTGTTGTCTGGATTGCCAACAATCAATTGGATCCTAAGGCACACATTGCTGCCCGAGTCAGGAGATCACAAGATGATCAAAGGACATGCTATCAATTTGTTGCATTTGTTCGATGTGCCTCAAAAGTTCAAAGTCATGAGTCTGATTGTGGAAACAATCAAAAGGATTGTTGCTGATCAGAAGAGATCTTGTGGGTATGCCCCCACAAATTCAGGAGCTCATTAACTCCAAGATGGGCATAGGCAAATACCTATTGGATAAGGAGCACCTGCCCATCTACTCTGACTTTGAGGACAACACTGTTGTCACGACTGAAGAAGATCCAACATCAGCTCAAGCACATGAGAAGAGAGAGAAGGCAAGGGCAGAGAAAGCTGCAAAGATGTCAACTGCTGAAGAAGCATATCAGGTATTCTTGAAGAGCAAGCAAGATCAGCTTGGATATCTGATTGCCTCCACCTTGAGGATTGAGAAGGGCTTGGCCACCCTGACTCAAAACCAGGAGAGTTTGGAGAGGATCATTGAGCAGAAATTCTATGATCTTGATGTCAAGGTCACTGAGATCCAGTCAGTAGTTGAGCAACTTCAGGAGGAAGTGGAGGAGAAGAAGGGCAAGTCTACTACAGATGCTTTCCATAGAGTGCCCAGGAGCCAGAGATCTGCCGCAGTACCTGTTACAGACACCAGAGCTACTACATCTGCACCAGCAGCCACAGCATCAGTTCCTCCAGCTCCAACAGCCACTCCACCAGCTCCAGCTACATCAACAAAAGCTTTCGTCCTTGGAGTCATCTCTACGCCACCACATGAAGACCAAACCTGAGAGTCCTTTAGCACTATGCATTTTTATAAACTTTTTGGTAACTTGTTGCCAAAGGGGGAGAAAATGTATAGATCATAGGCTTCGAGAGAGAGTGTTACTTTTTATCTCTCTTGTTTTTGGTTGAACTTCTTGATTGTGTGCTTGTGAGCTACTTGTCTACTTGTTTGATCATGTGGTTGATCATATGCTACCTTAATGCTTGTTGGATGATATTATCTCTTATATCCTTATATGATCATTCACTTGCTTGATGATGAGTGCATGCTTTTAACTTCTATCATTTTGAGCGCTCCACCAAGATGTATGTGACATGAAAGAGTAACCCATGATCCTAACACATTGGGCATTTGCAGTCCAAAGCAAATCTTAAATAATGCACAAATTTAGGGGGAGCTCTTGCTTATCACATACTTCTCAAAGCGACGATGTTTTTCAATCTTATTATCATTTGTCGAAGCTTTGATCTATATGTTGTCATCAATTACCAAAAAGGGGGAGATTGAAAGTGCAACTATCCCTGGGTGGTTTTGGTAATTCCTAACAACATATATCTCATTGAGCTAATGCTATTTCAAAATAAATTTTCCAGGAAAGATCAATGTTTGGCATGGCATGGATGAGAACGTGGACCCCTCAAAATGCTAAGGACAAATGGATTGGCTCAAGCTCAAAGCACAAGACTCTACATTTTAGTTTTAGTGATCCAAGATCACATTGAGTCCATAGGAAAGCCAATACTATTAAGAGGGGTGAGGTGTTGCTTAATGAGTTTCTTGCTCAAAGTGCTTAGTGATATGCTCCAAAAACCCTCAACTACTTTGTCACATCCACATATGTCCCAAACCAAAAGTCAAACTCGGCCCTACCGAAACTTTCTATCCGGCGCCACCGAGTTCAGTTCACATAGCCACTGCCAGAAACCCTAGTATTTTCGGTCTCACCGATAGGGATCTCGGTCTCACTGAGATGGGATTGCAAACTCTCTGTTTCCCTTCGTGATGTTTCGGTCAAACCGAGATGAGCGATCGGTCCCACCGAGATTGCAATGCAAACACTCTATTTCCCCTTCGTAACGTTTTGGTCCAACCGAGATGAGTGAATCGGTCCCATCGAGTTTGCCTGACCAACTCTCTGTTTAGCTTATTACCAAAATCGGTATCACCGAGTTTATGTAATCGGTCTCACCGAGATTACGTTATGCCCTAACCCTAATGATATCGGTCCCACCGAGTTGACATGTTGGTCCCACCGAAATACCTAACGGTCACATTATGAACTGAATCGGTCTGACCGAGTTTCACGATTCGGTCCCACCGAGTTTGGTAAGTTGTGTGTAACGGTTATATTTTGTGTGGAGGCTATATATACCCCTCCACCCACTCTTCATTCATAGAGAGAGCCATCAGAACATGCCTACACTTCTAACATACATTTTCTGAGAGAGAACCACCTACACTTGTGTTGAGGTCAAGATATTCCATTCCTACCACATAAATCTTGATCTCTAGCCTTTCCCAAGTTGCTTTCCACTCAAATCTTCTTTCAACCAAATTCATATCCTGTGAGAGAGAGTTGAGTGTTGGGGAGATTATCATTTGAAGCACAAGAGCAAGGAGTTCGTCATCAACACACCATCTATTACCTTTTAAAGAGTGGTGTCTCCTAGATTAGTTAGGTGTCACTTGGGAGCTTCCGTCAAGATTGTGGAGTTGAACCAAGGAGTTTGTAAGGGCAAGGAGATCGCCTACTTCTTAAAGATCTACCCTAGTGAGGCAAGTCCTTCGTGGGCGACAGCCATGGTGGGATAGACAAGGTTGCTTCTTCGTGGACCCTTCGTGGGTGGAGCCCTCCGTGGACTCGCGCAGTCGTTACCCTTCGTGAGTTGAAGTCTCCATCAACGTGGATGTATGATAACACCACCTATCGGAACCACGACAAAAACATCCATGACTCCTATTGTGTTTGCACTCTCCAAACCCCTCCATTTACATTCTTGCAAGTTGCATGCTTTACTTTCCGCTGCTTATATACTCTTTGCATGCTTGCTTGAAATTGTGTTAAGATTGATTGACTTGTGCTGAGTTGCTAAAATCTGCCAAGAACTAAAATTAGGAAAATGATAGTTTTTTATTTGGTCAAGTAGTCTAATCACCCCCCCTCCC
>NC_041383.1:725677500-725682869 GCF_002162155.2 Triticum dicoccoides
TCCCAAGCTCGTCCACGATTCGACACGGCCCCGTTATATCGGAGATTGCCGGAAATTCCTCCATCGAAACACGATGAAAATTTATAGGGTTGTTGTAGACTCAATTCTGCACAATTCTACCAAAGCAATCATCAAAGCGACGCTCAAGAAGACGGGGACGGTGAACCCGAATCCGTTGTCCAAAAAACTGCATGACACGATGGCAATGCTGACGTTGAACCCCGAGCTTCATGGACGATTCTTCCATGATCTCGTTTGAGTTGATTTGATGATGAAAGCACCCGTCTGATCTTGACAATCCGACGCGGAGCATAGTTCTCGGTCCAACCAAGATGACCAGTCGAGCCGACGTCGACGATAAAGTTCGGTTCCGGCATGTAGATCGTGTCGGAGCCGATCTGAATTCCCATGGCACCGCAACGACTAGGGCTTTTGATTTGATCTGACAAGTGTTGATATTGTAGTTCTCAATGTATATTAACGATGGTTGGCTTGGCCGTGTCCATTGAATGATGCAGAGGTCAGAGTCTTCTTTTTTTTTCGAGATCCATAGACTAATAAATCATGTCTGTCTTTCACTAGTTCGTCGAAGGCTCGTTGTCAGAGAAAACCCACGCGTTTCTGAACGATTCTTTACGTCGCTGTCTCGTCAGAGTTATAAATTAAAACTCAAAAAGGAATGCCGACCTGTTTTAGCAAAGGCTTGTTTTGGTTCAGTTCAGTTAGGTGAGGTGTCAGCTCAGTTAACAAACACAAGCAACACTTCCAGGTCAAGTGACAGTATTGTAAACTGTGAGGACCCGTGGAAACTCCGGCTGGCGTCGGAGAGGAGGATTATAATGGGGAGAAAATGCACAGCAGAGAACACAAAAAAAAATTGAATTGTCTGCTTTCATATTTATGGTGAATCGGCTTTGTCAACATGTAAAGTTGTATTAAAGTTAAGACACTTATAAATAAGACAGAGAGAATACTAGTTTAACTAGCTCATCACAATATTTATTATCTTGACAGAGCACGAGCCACCGGTAGACCGAGGCTTTCTGCAAGGAAAAGAAGATGCCCTGACTTTTCCATCTAAATTTTGGGAACTACAGCCTAGGCCGATTTTGGTGTTTTGACCTTTTGAGAAAGTTTGACGAGATCTGATCCTGGTTTAAAAGTTTTTTGAAATCCGACCCTTTTTCTACCGTTAGGGTGGATGGCACTAAAGTATAACAGCCTACCGCCGGGGCCCTCGTCGGTAGGGATGCACAACCTATCGCAAATAGTAATTTGTAAGTACCAAATACAATGCATGTACTCACCTACCGCCGGGCACCTCGGCAATAGGGGTACACAGGCTATCACCAGCCTATTTGGCAGTAGGTACTCACCTACCGCTGGGCACCTCGGCAATAGGGGTACACAGGCTATCAACAGTCTATTTGGCAGCGGGCAGCAGTACACTGACGTGGATAAGTTGCCTACCTTCAGGGGCCTTGGCAGTAGGCTATTATACCCCGCCGCCATATACCCTGACGGTAGAAAAAGGGTCAGACTCAAAAAACTTACAAACCAGGGTCAGATCTTGCTAAACTTTCGCAAAAGGCTCAAAACACCAAATTTGGCCTACAGCCAGGTGCTTTTTCAAGTGTGGAGGTTATCTGTTGTGCAGCAATTCCCCAAAGAAATGCAAACACAAGGGAATTAACGTACGAATTCCGTGACCATGGAAGGCCCAACGAAAACCACAGCATACACCTTTCATCAGAAAACTAAAATTCAATTCAATCTGGCACTCAGATATAAAGCATAACTTTACATAGTCAGTAAAGACACTTTGACACTCAGAAACTAAAGCTAACAACAACTCAGTACGAGTTACACCAACCAAATACTGGGCAGTAGCCAATACACACACATGGCAAGTTACAGGCTACCACAAATAATCTGACTTTGTCTGACGCAGTCCATAATCCGGAACGCCCGGGAGATACACAAGCTACGCTGTCCATTTTGTAAGAACACCATGTCTGTAAAGTTAGGCCTATCTGGCACCGCTGTGATCCTACATCTGCATGGACGGCGAGCAGAGCAGGGCAGAGCAAAACAAACGTTAATCAATCGCTGCATCGCTAGGAAGCAAATCCACGTATCAGCGGAAAATCTGAATGCAATCCTAGATCTACTTGCAGTGAATTCAGTAGCTGATGTACACTGGATAGAGGAAAAAAACAGTGAATGTTCTAACCAGTTAATGAGGATATGCTATGTCCTTTGGATGAAATGGTGAGCAAGCAAGTCTGGTAATCCTGAAGCTGGAATGCTCTCGCAGCCGAACAGCTCTTGCAGACTGGAATCACATAGTATTGACGCACTCGCAGGATCCTGTGCACAATCAAACAGAACATGAATGGATCTCATGCGTCTCAATGGGGCTGGACAGCATGTCCCAGTTAACAATAATTAAAATTCTCAGGAATGGCATCATGAAGAGGTGAAAGGACATGGAGGTAGATTGGCAAACATTTCCTGACACTACTTTACAGAGAAGTGCAGCTTAAAATCAATGTAGAAATTCTGCTGCTATTCTGAAACCGGCCTCTTAATGCAACAATTGTTTTCTGTATTTGGAAACTACTAGCATCATAAATGTGTGTATCTTTCAAACTTTGAGATGGATACAGTTCCAAACCACAATCCACATTCTAGGATAAAACAATCACTACAATATATCATGAAGCATTCAAGAGCCTTCCTGTAGGAAGAACACATCCAAAATGGTCTTCAAAAGACAATGCGGCTTGAAATTTTTCCAAAGACACGGTAGTAAACATGACACACAGCTACTGCAGCATAACAGACACCTATATCTCAATGATTCTCTACCAAATAGAGGAAAGATGTGAGTTCAGATTATTCATCAGTCTTACTACTGTTACTCCTGCCAGTAGTGTTTCAACGCATTGGATTTTTCAGCAATCATTCAATACGTATCCGCAAGCAAAGAACAAACTGGAATCCTGCAAGTAAAAGAAAGGTTAAGGCACATCCATACCTCAAGCTGATTTGCTTTTATGTAATCCCAAAGATACTTGAGGGCATCATCATGCGGCACTGTTCCTTCTACACCAAGGAATTTGGCTAGCGCATCAGAAACAACCACATAGGGCTGATTTTGATTTATAGTAGGCATTTGTTGAGGAGTTGCATTGGTAGCCTTAATCTTTTTTGCTTCCGAAGGTTGATCTTCTGCAGTATCAAAATAATGTATTTGAGAATTCTTAATAGTAAATTCAGATGTATGTTAGCAGGCAGATATATAGATAAAAGGAAACAAAAACACGTACTTGGGTCAAGAGGAGTTATGTGCTTGGCCAACAATTTGTTCATCTTAAACATGTCTGTGGAGTCAGTTCCAAAAACGATACGAAGTTCATCATTGCATATAATCTTCCTTTTGTCATCAGGATCCTGAAGATTATTCTGCCTGATATATGCCCATAACTGCTTCACAATCTGAATGAATAGTACAGTTTAGAAGTGAACCATTTGAGTTAATCAAGGGGAAGAAATCTGATCTAGTGAATGAAGATATTGAATGTACCTGAGTTCTTGACATGGCAGTCTCGCCAACAACAGTCTGAAGTTCAGGTGAAATTGCACAAACTTTGTTTAAGCCACCAGGCCCACCTCTCTTTCTCTTAGAGGCACTGGAAGAAATTATAAACATGTCACAAAGATTGGTTTACATTAATTCCATAATTAGTACTATGCGTTGACCCGTATAACGTAACAAAATTTAAGTGTTGAACATGGGTGCATGAACTACATGAATATACAACAGTTCAGTATTGAGGCAAGATATACTCTTGAAGCCCGATGAACTTAGAAGGTCCATTAGCACAATACTATAACTCAAAAGGTATAATTATAACAGTACCTATGTACCAAATCAGCCAGAAAATGATAATCCGGTATACAAATCCAAAGAAAAATTTAGAGGACACTAGTCGACTGGTTGGGACTATTTCCTCAAAAGCAGGTAAGCAGAAAACAAGAGTCAACACAGACAAAGAAACAGGTTGCTCACAAAAGCTGAAGAAGGTTACGATTCCTCAAGTACGGCATGTACAGCTTAATCTCTAGTTTGTACATTCTGGCATAACAGCTGTCCCGAGCTTCATTGCGTATCAAATAAATCCATAACGGATATGTGCGCCTTTTAAAATTAAAAAGGTTAGCTTTTATGAAGCTCAACGTATAGGATGCAACCAATGAAGCTAACCATGCCAAACTTCCTTCCTGGTTGACCAGTCTAGTTAAAGTGGCAGAAATGGACAACGAACAAAACTATAAACGAACGGTCACTAAGCCAATCAGCCGTTACGAGTGGCGAAAAAATGGATAATGATATCCTAATAAGCATACATCCTAGACACCACACCACTAGAGTCCATAAAAAACGACGTCTACAGAGTTGGGGCCAACAAAGTTGCCATATTGAACCCCTAAACCCTAAGCCTGCTGCCGCTATTAGGTACAATTTCATGAATCCAGATGAACACAATCAGCTTAACCTTCAATCCACGCAATTAGCAACAGTAATCACATGAATCGACTAGCTAAATGTCCAACCACCTAAATTTCAGTGCCAAAAGGTAGGTGGTTGCAGTGTATTATCAACCAAGTCAACCTGGGGAACAAAACCCTAATTGCTATCAATGGCTCACCTTTCCTTGTTGTCACCGGCGGCCTGTGGCGCAGCTGTGGGGGAAGTGATGGCCCCGACCCCAGGGGCGGGCTGCTGGAAGGAGACGGTCCCACCAGTGGCGACCCCGCCGAGGGCGTTGGCGTAGCGGAAGGCGAGCGGCGGCGGCGGGTAGAAGGCCATGGCCGGCACGGCCGGCGGCGGCGCGGAGACCGCGGCGGCGTTGTTGGTGGCGGCGGCGCCTCCTCCTGAGACGACGGGCGGGAGCTGGGGCATGGTCTGGAAGATGAACTGCGGCTGAATCGCCGCGAACTGCTGCTGCTGCATCTGCAGCATCTGCTGCTGCTGCTGCACCTCGAGCGGGAGCTGGGGCTGGGGCAGGGCCTGCGTCATGGCAGGCGCGGGCGCGGGCGCGGGCGCGGGGAGCGGAGGAGGGTTCTGGTTCTGGGCCTTGGGCGGCGGCGGCGGGGGCTGGAGGCGGGGCCCGAAGAAGAGGTCCATCTGGTCGCGGATGTAGGGCGCCTTGTGGGAGAGGTCGACGCCGAGCCGCGCCTGCGCCTGCTGGAGCACGGCGGCGAGCGAGGTCGCCTCCCCGGCGCCGCCGCGGGCCTCGACCGCGCCCCGGAGGAGCGACTCCACGCAGACGGCGATCTCCTGGTCCGACACCATGGCCGCG
>NC_041383.1:725683002-725757282 GCF_002162155.2 Triticum dicoccoides
TGGGGGAGGCTTTCTCTCTCTCTCTCCTCGCCAAATCTATTTGTTAAGTAGGGTTTCGTCGCGAGGGGGACGGCGGAAAGGGACGCGCACCGCGCAGCCGGCCACGCAGCCGCTGGCCATTGGGGGCCGGGGCTGCGCGGGCCCACGCGTCATCGGCGGGGGTGGCCGAGCGAGCCGCGTGTGGGACGGAGGCACTGCGGTGGGGCACGGTGCGGAATGACGAGAGTGCCCTCCCTGTTTTGGATATGCGGTTGTTGCGGAGGCGTGGGATGCGTTTCTGCGCCTGTGGGGCCCCCCGCCCACCCGCCCGCCGGGGACGTGTCCAGTCTACGGTTGCGGCAGGGGGGAGGGGAGAAGAAGGAAACCCGTGCGGGGAGGGACGTGGGCTGAGCCGAAGCTATGGATGGGCTAAATGAGTGAGACCTCCTCATTGTACATTGGCAAATAGGCCAGCCCACTTGGCGCGAGCTTTTTTTTTCTTTTCTCGGATTTTCTATAAAAAAAAAGGGATTGTTTTTTACAGAGCTAAAAATTTAAAACTCTATTATAAAAATATGTTTTATTAAATTTTTCGGTATGTGTTTAGAAAAATCATTATATGCAAAGAAAATGCTCGCACTGAATTAAAAAAAGTTCGGTGTGTACTAAAAAAAGGAGTCCATTGTATGATTATAAAAGTTTAGTGTATACTCAAAATGTTCACTATATATTAAAGAATTGTTGATCATGCATTGAAAAAAACTGGTCACCATGTATTAAAAATGAAGAGCAGAAAAGAAAAAGGAAAAAAGGAAATAAGATAAGCGAAACAAAATCATAACATAAAAAAGCGAACAAGTAAACAACAACAAAAATCCCGAACTGCACTGGTCCAACTCGTCTAGGTAGTGGGTGGCGCGATGCTGCGGGCTGTGAATAGGATCCACTTCAATGAGTTTGCTCCGAGATTGTCGTAACCCCCTCCCTTGTTTACCTTTCAAAGTTTGGGTTGTGGGCTTCATAGAGAGTGCCCCACGCATGTTTTACGAAAGTGTGTGTGTTTTAGAAAAAAAGGAGTGCGAGTGAGCAGGTTTCCCCAAAACATTTCTCTTAAATAAATGCCCTATGTAAGGGCATAAATGAACACCCCCAAACGTTTGCGAGCGTTGTTCGGACGTGTCCGTACCCACATACATCTTCCAACCCTATACCTCATATAAGGCAGAGACATTGAGTCATTTCAGTCGTTCATAGAATATTTTGACAATGCAAAAGATCGCTAATAAACAACTAAAAACTATTCTAATAAATCCTACTCCTTGTTGTCGGAGGTGAGGTTGATGACCCCGCATCTCAGGAGTTGGCCTCATCGTCATTGACCATTGGCTCGAACTCACAAGAGTTGTCGATGTGTGACTCTTTTGGCATGGTCATCATGATGTTTCGTCTCCACGTCATCCTTGGCCTCAAGCTCCTCGAAGAGGAAGGCACACGGTGCCTCGTTGATGCGGAGCTCGTGGTTGATCGTGAGGCCCTCTGCACGGAAGCAAGCACTGCCTATTTCTCGTTGACAAATTATGAGTTCGCGAGGAGCGCCACGAGGGCAGCGGCATCTGCGCTCTGCCTCCAGTTGCTCCATGACTGCGCGGGTCTCGTCTAGGAGTGTGGTCAAACTTGTTGTCTCTTGCACTAAGAAGTGGTCGACCGCCCCATCAGCCGGAGCCGCGACCTCGACGGTCACCGCCTCCTCCTTTGCGGGCGTCTCCTCATCCTCCGAGGAATCCTTTAGAGCCATGGGGTAACCTTCCTCCTCCTTCTACAAGCTCGGCTCCGGAGAGATAGTATGTTGGCTCGCCTCAATGCGAGCCTGCCACCTGGCGTCCACAACATGGACCCCCACTACGATTTTGATGCGACACATTGGCGTCAACTGCTTGTATCACATTATCTTCATCCACATCATGGTGACAACAAACGGCGGATGAAAAACTAGGGGGCTTGGATCGTGAATAGAGGTGAGAAAATGCAAAGAATGGGCTCAAAGGTATAGTTTGTGGGTACCCGGCTGACTTTTTAATAGCCTATTATGCTCCTCAATGTGACTCGTCGGTTGCCATACCATGAACGTGGTATGGGTGGAACAATGAAGGGTCATCACGGTGTGGTGGGAGTCAGTTAGATGGTGTAAATGTGGTGATGCTTCTATAGTCGGCCAAAGTTTTAGGTGGGATCGGGTTGTAGGACTCCAACATGGCGGACGTCTGGAATCCCCCATACCTCCCACCAATTTTTTGGCGGACTGTGGGGGTTCACACGTCTGAACGGGTCCATCCCAAGACGGAGGATCTATGTAGGAGGCCTAAAAGTGCCCATATCGTTCGGTCTGGACATATAGAAGAGATTTGGTGAGCAGCTTTGGAGATGGCTTAAGGCAATCCATGAGGAAATCCTCCATCCCCCATGTCCACCCACCTATTTGTGGAAAGCTTTATCTTTGATTTGGAGGTAACGATGGAGAGGTAGCATTGGGGGAGGTCGAAGGTTTCTAGCCCGACATCGATTTTGGCTCCTCGATGGATCCTACCTCTGATTAGGAGCTCAAAGATTAATGTTGATGTAGTCATCACAACTGCCATGTGTGGTTCATGTGGTACGCATGGGGGAGGATGACACTTACAAGGGCGCATCAGCCATTCTCTTCAATGGCATCACTTGTTGGGGAACGCAGTAATTTCAAAAAAAATCCTACGCACACGCAAGATCATGGTGATGCATAGCAACGAGAGGGGAGAGTGTCGTCCACGTACCCTCGTAGACCGAAAGCGGAAGCGTTAGAACAACGCGGTTGATGTAGTCGTATGTCTTCACGGCCTGACCGATCAAGCACCGAAACTACGGCACCTCCGAGTTCTTACACACGTTAAGCTCGATGACGTCCCTCGAACTCTGATCCAGCCGAGTGTCGAGGGAGAGTTCCGTCAGCACGACGGCATGGTGACGATCTTGATGTTCTACCGTTGCAGGGCTTCGCCTAAGCACCGCTACAATATTATCGAGGAGGACTATGGTGTATGGGGGCACCGCACACAGCTAAGAGATCAAGAGATCAATTGTTGTGTTGTGAGGTGCCCCCCTGCCCCATATATAAAGGAGCAAGGGGGAGGGTGTCGTGGAATTAACATGTCAGATGTCCTTGTGAAAGGACTTAGTCGTGGAGCCATCGCGATGGTTTAGCTTAAAGGGGTTAAACCGGACAAAGGACACGGGAGTTTTATACTAGTTCGGCCCCTTACGATGAAGGTAAAAGCCTACGTCTAGTTGTGATGGAATTATTGGGGTTTCGATTACTAGGGAGCAAACACGCTATGCCTGGCTTTCAAGTTGTTGTTTCTTGTCCCTGAACCTCCGCCGGGTCTTCCCTTTATATACACAGGTTGACGCCCGGCCGGTTTATAGAGTTCCAAGGCCGGCTCATACAAGTGTCCGGCTCGGTCTCTGCCTCCCTAACTTACAATACAAGTTATACAACTATGGCGGTTTACAACTATGGGCCCTAATCCGCCTTTGGGCTTTGGGCCTCTAAGCTTCATCGGTAAAGCGCCATCTTCCAGGTCTTCATGGGCTTCAATGTAGTTGAGGGTGAACCGGCCCCTCCTGGGCGGTTTACACTCAGTAGTTGTATCCCAAACATTAGGCCCCAGGTTGACTTGAACCAGTTCATGTCAATCTTCAACACTTAGAAAAATTCCGTGAACATCTTCTTACATTTCTCGTAAACCGCCATGATGTTTTCTCCTGTAAACTTTGTAAAACCGCCGTGACGTCATCCTCTGGACACAGCAGTAGATTGTCATGATGTCATCTCTGTATAAAAAGATTAAAAAGATTCCCTTCATTAATTGTATCCCGAAGATCGAGGTGACAGCTGCGCCCCTTGCCGCTTCAGGCTCTTCAATTCTCGCGCATGTCGCTTATCTTCTTGCCCCTTTATAAATAAGACCGGGGGGTTCTTCCATTTTCCCCCTTTCCTCTTCGCCTCGTCTTCCTCCTCGTGACCCGAAGAGCTCAATCACCGCCGCCGCCGTCGACCTTCGACTCTGCACCGACTAGGCCACTGCATCACCCTGTTCGTACCAGAGATCTTGAGCTTCTCCTCCGCTGTTGCGTGGCCCTGGTAAGTACTCCTTTGCTTAACCCTAGATCCATTAGGGCTTCATGTTCATCTGTGTTCGTCGACCTTCATCAGTGCTTCCCTTTTCCTCTTGGCCTCTTACCACACCTTAGCTAGATCTGATAGTTTCTTTCTGCGGTAGATCCGTAGCTTTAGTCTGTCATTGTACAGCATCTTGCTGTTCCTGGATAAATCCCCTCTAGACCTTCTCTGTTCTTCTTAACGCCATTGTAGGACTCAGAAAAATTTCTTTACTGAACCATGGTAGATCCAAAATTATATCATCATTGTGTGAAACTTGTTTCGCAACACTTAGTGAATTTCAGCTCTGCTGCTTCCAGTATAGGCGGTTTAACTTGTACAAAATCATAATCCGCCTGGCACCATTAGCCCTCAATTAAACCGCCATCCTGACTTGAGTAGCAATAGCCGGTTTAACATGTATAATTACCCGGTTTAACTCTGGTTTGTATAAAACAACCTTGAATCGTAAACCGGACTTCGTGCTTGTTCAGTTTACCTTCCAACATGACCAAGCAATTCGCTGCGTGCAACTGGGTTCCTTCCCGGATCACCGAAACGCAGCTCAATGGATATGTTTTGACTGGCGCTTTGGCCAAGAAAGATGTCCTCCATTGGCGAGTTCTTGACCCTGAGTGCCCTCCAGTACCTCAAGACGGGGAAGTGATTGTGTTCATGCAGCATCTAGACCGGGGTTTTAGCCCTCCCGGTTCAAAGTTTTTCCGGGATGTGCTTGCTAGTTTCCAACTCCATCCTCAAGACATTGGACCAAATTTTGTGTCCAATATATGCAACTTTCAAGTGTTCTGCGAAGTTTATCTTCAATAAGAACCAACTGTTGAGCTTTTTAGAGAATTTTTCCACTTAAACCGCCGAACTGAATTCTCTAACGGCCCCAATACGGAACTTGGCGACGTATCAATTCAGAAGAGGAAGGAAGTTGATTTCCCTCATGCCAAACATCATAGCCATCCGAAGGACTGGAATCAAACCTGGTTTTACTGTCAGAACACTGCACCTGCTGGTGAAAACCCTCTGTTGGGTTACCGTGCTCACCAGCTCAGCAACAGCCATCCTCTGCCACCACGGCTCACAGCCAAAGAACGACAAGCTTATGCACCTCAACTTGCTAAGCTCCGGGCCTTTCTAGCAAATGGCTTAACCGACATTGACCTCGTTCAATGCTGGGTTTCATGGGGTATTCTCCCTTAAGCCGCCGCTCCAATTTGATGCATGAGTATACCGGAAACATCAAAGACCCTCAGCGGTATCATGAGATGGAAATGACTGATGAAGAAGTCACTGAGTCTGTGAAGAAGATGCTAGATGAACTGATCGCTCAATGCAGCAAGACCGGATTGGCTCCTTTTTACACCTCCAACAAACCGCCAGCAGTAAGAAGTATACCTTTTTCCACCTTATTGATCCGTCACCGCTTTAACATTGTTCTGATGATCCTTTGTTTGATTTTACAGGCCACAAATTCTTTCTGGAAGAGGAAAGCTTCAGACAAACCGGTGAGGGCTCCTCATGCAAAAAGCAAAGTCATAAAGAAAGCAGCCAGGAAGAAAACCTCCGAGTCTTCTGATCCGCCTGAAGATGTTGATGAGTCGGATCCAGAGGTAGAACTTGACTCCCTTGGTTCATTTTTCATACGCCTTATTGACAATGACTATTCCCAGGATGATGCGGAGGCCAATCGTGCGTACCATATAGAGGTAATCTCTCTTTCCTCCGATTCAGACCTTGTGCCGGTTCAAAGATTTCGCCGCGTCGTTCGCAAAGTAAAATACTCTCACCCTCTTGCTCATTTGGATCCACAATTTTCTTTGAAGACACAGAAAACTGAAGGTCATCGCACAACCCGACATAGTGGCCAGCAAATCACTTCCTCCGATTTACCGGATACACCAACCCGGAAGCGTCGTCCAGAGGTTTCTTGTTCTCCCAAAACAAATTATCCTTTGAAGGGTTGCTTCTGATACCCTCTTATCCCGGCTGATCCGAATTACCAGGTGTCTTCTAATTCTTCATCTGGCGGTTCATCAACCACTCAAATGCCTCCCCTCAAGACCGTCCCTGGGTAAGTATACTGTCTTTAACTTTGTCTTCTTGCGCCGGTTTACCAACTGACCTCTTGTTTAATATTACAGCGCCAAAGCCCGTCTGAGTAAGAAAGCAAAACCCAATGTCCCTACTGAAGAGGTTGAACCGGACAGAATTTCAGAAGGCGCTAATAGAGATGCTGATATTGCCGTTGATGATCCTGTACCCCAAAGTCAGGATACCTATGTTGAACCGCCAGAAGTAAACCCGGCCAGTCCGCATGCTGATCCTCCAAGCCCAGCCAAGGGCGAAGATGTGCCAAGCCCGACCAGGAATACTGTCAATCCGCCGACCCCATCAAAAGGTGGCGATGATGATGTTGTTATCACCGGTCATGGTTACACTATCCCTGGCAACCCAGTTGCTTTGTCAAAGCATACTGCCAAGGAGGAATTTGCTACTATGGGCAAGGGGAAAGGGAAGGCAGATTTATCCAGCTTCATTAACCTTAGTGCCGACGAGCTCCATTCCGGATTCTTAAACCGCCTATACACAAGCCGGGATTATGAGGCCGGTTTGGTGAACTTAATGAAGGAACGCTATGAGGTAATCTACAAAAACGTTTTGAAATTTACTTTGTTCTGTATATCACCTCCATTGTAGCCCCCAAGGGCCGGTTTATTTTTTGAAGATAAACCGGGACTTTAAAGATCAAGAACACTTCAACTGAGTAGCCCCCAAGGGCCGGTTTACCTTAATAAGATGAGACTTCCTGTCACACCCAATATGTGACCCTATCCAAAAGGAACTCGAAGGTCCCACCAAGGATAGACCCGCATATTGAAACGCTTTTGCAAGGTGGATATCATTACATCAACATTACATAATAGATGGGGATACATACATAAGGCATACAATGCCACACGAATACAACATCACAATACATAAGATCAACATCTGACTACGGATGAAACACAAACAGAAACTCAAACGACATCCACCCTGCTAGCCCAGGCTGCCGACCTGGAACCTATCCCCTGATCGAAGAAGCAGAAGAAGAACTCAACACAAGCAAGCATCGCTCTCGCGTCATGATCATCGCATAACCTGTACCTGTAACTGTTGTTGTAGTAATATGTGAGCCACGAGGACTCAGCAATCCCATTACCATGGGTATCAAGACTAGCAAAGCTTAAAGGGAAAGGAAGGGGTAAAGTGGTGAGGCTGCAGCAGCGACTAAGCATATATGGTGGCTAACATACGCAAATAAGAGCGAGAAGAGAGCAAAAGGAACGGTCGTGAACTAGTAATGATCAAGAAGTGATCCTGAACTCCTACTTACGTCAAACATAACCCAGAAACCGTGTTCACTTCCCGGACTCCCCGAAAAGAGACCATCACGGCTACACACGCGGTTGATGCGTTTTAATTCGGATCTGTTGTCAAGTTATCTACAACCGGACATTAACAAATTCCCATCTGCCTATAACCGCAGGCACGGCTTTCGAAAGATTATACCCTGCAGGGGTGTCCCAACTTAGCCCATGACAAGCTCTCGCGATCAACGAAGGAATAGACCTTCTCCCAGGAAGACCCGATCAGACTCGGAATCCCGGTTTACAAGACATTTTGACAATGGTAAAACAAGACCAGCAAAGCCGCCCGATGCGCCGACAAATCCCAATAGGAGCTGCACATATCTTGTTCTCAGGGCAACACCGGATGATACTAGCTACGAGTAAAACCAGACCTCGAGTTGCCCCGAGGTGGCCCCGCAGGCAGCTCAGTTCGGACCAACACTTAGACAAGCACTGGACCGGGGGGGCTAAAATAAAGATGACCCTCGGGTTGGCCGACCCAAGGGAAAGGATAGATGGTGGTGAGGCAAATGGTAAAACCAAGGTTGGGCCTTGCTGGAGGAGTTTTATTCAAAGCGAACTATCAAGGGGGTCCCATAAATCACCCGACCGCGTAAGGAACGCAAAATCCGGGAACATAACACCGGTATGACGGAAACTAGGGCGGCAAGAGTGGAACAAAACACTAGGCAAAAGGCCGAGTCTTCCACCCTTTACCAAGTATATAGATGCATTAATAATATAAGAGATATTATGATATCCCAATCATAATCCTGTCCATCGTGGAGCAATCTTCAACTTCACCTGCAACTAACAACGCTATAAGAGGGGCTGAGCAAAGCGGTAACATGGCCAAGCAATGGTTTTCTAGGAAGGGTGAAAAGGTTAGAGGCTGACATGGCAATATGGGAGGCATGGTAAACAAGTGATAGGTAGCGCAACA
Organism: Triticum dicoccoides; assembly: GCF_002162155.2. NCBI lineage: Eukaryota > Viridiplantae > Streptophyta > Magnoliopsida > Poales > Poaceae > Triticum > Triticum dicoccoides. Next base: position 725,691,521 of record NC_041383.1, read on the forward strand.
TAGCGATAGAACGAAGCAACTAGCAAGCAAAGATAGAAGTGATATCGAGGGTAATGGTCATCTTGCCTGAGATCCCGATAGGAAGAAGAACGAGTCCATGAAGAAGACAAACGAACGTAGTCGAACGAATCCTCACAACTCCGGAACGAAACCGAAGCTAACGAGAGAAGCAAACCGGAAAGGAGCAAACAACATGGTAAACACACAAGCATAATCATGGCATGATGCACAAACAAGTATGATGCATGTCTGGTTTAATGAGGCATGGCATGGCAAAGTGCAACAAACAATACTACAAGTTAAGTGGAGCTCAATATGCAACGAGTTGCATATTGACGGAACACCACATTCAATCATTTAGTTCGCTCTCGTTTATGTACCCAACAATATTAAATGTTGTTAAACATGGCAAGAGGTGAAGCATAATTAAACTACATATTTAGGCAAGTTTAAATGAGGCCAGAAATAACAAACAACAATTCCGGTAAGTCCCCATGTCATTTAGTAGTTTAATGCAAACACAAGTTTAAGCATTTAAATGTTGTTATCATGATGCGGATGACATGCACAAGTTTTATGCAATTTTAGTGAAAATGTTGACATGAGCATGTTACGAGGCATTTGTCGCCATGGCGGAAGGAAAAAGGTGCCACGGCGGCGAAACAAAAATGGTGCCACGGCAACATATCCGAAAATGATGCCACGGCAACATATCGGTTCCGATAGCTCATGGAGGTACCGGTGCAAAAGGAAGTGAGCGTGAGCGAGTCATGCAAGATGGTGGGGTGATCCCGGCTTCCAGGTTCCCACGGGACGGCGGCATGGAAACGAGTGACAATTCGGACACGGTGCAAACATATCGTACATCTCATACATGCAAGGGCATCTCATCGCGGTCGTCTCGGGTTATACCTTTGAAGCGAGCATTTCCGGGCGGAACGAGTTCGGAGCGGTGTAGAGGAAGTAGGCGTTCACGGGACATCGTGGAAGTAGTCGTTCTCGCGGCAGCGGTAGTGGAAGTAGTTGTTCTCGGACGTCGTGGAAGTAGTCGTTCGCGGCGACGATAGTGGAAGTAGTTGTTCATGTCCCGTGGATGTTCGGGGTCCACGGGGTCTTCGAGGGTAGACGGTAGTGGTACACGGTTCGAAGTCGTACATATACGGTAGATGTTCAGGGTCGCCGTGAGGAACCTGTCGAAACCAGGGTCTCCGTCGTCCGTCGTCCGTAGAGGTACTTGGTGAAATCCACGGGTGTCTGTAGTTGTACATGGCGAATCCACGCTTGGTGACTGTTGGCCTTGGCGTTAACCGCAACAGGGGCGCGAAGCAGGGACTTGGCGGTCTTGGGGTCCCTCGAACGAGGACATTGGCAACAACAAAAGGGGCAGCAAGGTCTGGACGATGTCGGAAGGCGCGATGGTGGCGGCAGGCCGGCTCAATCCAGATGGATCCGGGCGCGAAGGTGGCGGGGAGGCAACCAGCGAGACTGAAGAAGCTCATGTGCCTCACGAGGAGCACGCCTCCTATTGGCTTGCGGGGCGCACGATGCAGGAGGAGAAAGGGCGAGGCCGCGGCGCTGATGGAAGGGGGCGCGACGGCGGCGAGGAACGCAGGGGCCGCGGGCGAGCTCGCTCGGAGAGCTCCTCGGGCGCATCTGGTCGGAGTCGAAGCCGACGAGGCGAGGGGCGACACAAAGCATGGCGGCACGGCGGCCGGACTTGGCGCAGGGGGGGAAGGATGGCGCGGGGCTCCTCTGCTGGGTTGCTCGACGGCGGAGGGAGCCCCGGTGTGGAGGTGGAGGCGCGAGGTGGAGAGCTCGGCAGCGGGGCCAGCAGCGGCAGCCGCGGGAGGCCGAGGCCGGCGGAGGTGCGGGCGTCGAGGCAGGGCGATGGGAGGAGGAGGCGACGCGAGGAGAGGAGGGGGATCGAGGGCTGCGCGCGGAGGGAGATGGGGGTCGGGCGCGAGGAGAGGGAGAGATGGGGATCAGGCTCCTGGGGTTGCGGCGCTGGAGGGAGTCGAGGGAGAGGAGAAGGGATCAGGGAGAGAGCGCTGCGGGCTGGATTGGTTGGGGGCTAGGGTTAGAAGGGTTAGGTGGGCTGGCTGGGCCGGCTAGGCTTTAGGAGGTTAGGAAGGCTGGCCTGGTCATTGGGCCAAAATTAGGCTGCTGGGCTCTCTTCTCTCGCTAATGAAAAATAAAACAGAACAGAGAAAAGAAAGAAAAGAAAGAGAGGTTAGGGGAAAGATTTGCGCATGGGGATAATTTTCCCGGACTCGCAAAAATGAGCTCGATCCAAGAAAAATAGAAAAGAGGCACGAATGCAAGATTTAAATTCAAACTCATTTGAATTTAATTCAAATGGGTTTGAACGGAAGTGAGGGTTTGGGAAGGTCCAAAAATGTTCGGATTTTTGGTGGAGCTCCGGAAAATGATGAAATAATTATTGGCAAGGTTGGAGACCAAACTTGAAGCAGAAAAGGAACGAAATTATTTTGTAAGTGTGTTTTGGTGATTTCCGAAATAAAGAAATATTTAATATAGCTCCCTAATATTGGAGGATATGTTATAAAGAGAAGTCACCATGTGAGTTCCCTCGGTTTAAATAGATCAAAAGATCTATGCAATTTATTTAGTTGAGTTTTAAAAATTAAATGGCATGATGGCATGATGACATGCAATGCAAAAATAAAAGAGCAAGCACAAAAGAAACACACGGGAAACTCGGAATAGCTGGAAGTCTTCTGGAGTGTCGGTCTCAGGGCGTTACACTTCCTGTCCTTATTAAATGCCTTCACCTTTTATTTGACTGATCAATTATGCATTAGCCCCCAAGTGCCAAGCTTAATACTTTGTTTTGAGCCTTGGGACTTTAAGATCTCCTTTTAAGAAGCAAACCACATTAGCCCCCAAGTGCCAAGTGTATAATTTGTTATGTGCTTGGGACTTTGAGTGAAATTGTAACAGCTTCCCCTTCTGATTTTTGCAGACCGATATAAATACCAAAGAGTCTCAAATCACCGATCTTCAAGAAAACATCAAGTCCCAGCAAGAAGAAACCTCTAAAGCCAAAGAGGAGCTAAAGGGCGCTTTGACAGCCATGGAACAATTGAAAGATGGCTTCAAAACTGAACGCACCAACTGGGAAACCGAAAAGGCTGCTTTGTTGCAGCGGGCTGAAGACGCTGAAGCAGCTCTTAAACCGGTGGAAGAAGAGCTGACTGGGCTGAAACAGTAAGTGCATGCCATGACAGCTGCAATTTTTGGTAAGTACTTTATAATAGCATGTTTTGAAGTATCTTCAACTCCGCCGGTTTAACAATAAGTTCTTAAACCGTTGCAGGTAATCGCATTGCTCATCTAGGCGCAAATATGCGGATGAAGTTGAAGGCAGCGTACACATTGATTGAGCAACTGTATACCGGTGCACAATGAGTCATCTGTGCAGCTTCGTACAATAAACCGGCACCAACCTTGATCAAGGATACTTTGGCCAGGCTCTCAATGACTCCTGCTCAGATAGAGGAGTTGAAGCGATCTGCTGCCAGGGCTGGTGCTTTGTTAGCACTGACTCGTGCCAAATCATGGATAGCTGACCTGGATCCAGTTGATATCGCCGAGGGCTATCCAGATGAACAAGAAAACGGATCAGCATTTGATAATGAAGCCCTCAAAGCTCTGACCAAGGAGATGCGTCCAGTAGCAAGTCAATTGGCTGAAGAGGTGAACTTGACTTCTCATCGGTCCTTCTATGATGCCAACAACCATCGAGTTGACACTGCTGTGAAGGAAGTGCAGAACCTTATTCCACCAATTCGTAAGCACACTTATGCCCCTGACGTTGAACCGTCGAATCTTATAAGTGAAGTGGCTGTCTTTCAAACTTTAACCCGGATTGACTGGACCACCGTTGACTTCCAACCACTGGGTGGGGAGGAGCAGGTTGAACCGACGCCTGAGGATCCATCAACATCACGTCAACCTGGCAATGAATCTTGATCCGGCAATCTGGTTATTGTCATAGACTTTATTCTATGTAAAAACAATCATTATTTTGGGCCTCAAAGCGCCTTGTAATAGGCTAGTTAAAATACTTTGATCTGTGGCACTGATGCATGACTTTGTTGATCCACCATGATATTTGCTGTGCTTGAGTATACTTTGATAATTTCATGCGTTCCTGATGTCTGCATAAAAAAGAATTGTCAGGGTGGTTTACCGCCGGACGGGTCATAATGCCCAAGACAAAGCCTGGTTCATAACCAAGGCTGAATAAAAATATGAAATAGATCATACCTGTGTTATTAAATCACTTAGTTGGTTTACCAACTTTGATTGTATTAAGGGTGAAAACCCAAATCTTGAGTATTGATAACCCCCCCCCCCCATGCAGTGCTGGTGTGTAATAAATCATGCCGGGTTACGATGAACACCAGATGATCAAACTGGCGACATGTAGTCAAAGCCAGACCGGGTTTTGTAACACCGGTTTGATAATGGATATGGTCAGACAACTTGTAGTTGAAAGCCAAGCCGGGTTAACAAACATCGGGTTATTATGACAACTGAAAAAGCCATACTGGGTCAACTGACACCGGTTTAACATAAATTTTAACAGAGGGGGGAAAACTTTTCAAAAGGCAAAGTAAAAACCATGTAGTCGAGGCTTTTCAAGGGCTGCCAGGCCCAAATTTGAGGCTTTTCATGGGCTGCCAGGCCGCTGAGTTAAACCATTTTGCAAAGCCTTTTAAGATGGACCTCCAACTAACCAATCGTCATTTTAACTTTGACAAGTTCAGGGTCTGTATAAAATTGACTTGTCAAACGTTCGACGGGTCGTGCCATGATTACCTGGATAGGAGTGGTTTACTTGAGGAAGGCAGGTTAACCCGGGGTTTTAGGTGAATACACTAGGCTTCCAAGCCGTGCTTGATAGCATATTACAAGGGTCCTTTCAAACTCTTTGTTGCAGTGCACAAAGAGCCCCCAAGTAACTTTGTGAGCTATGCTCAATGGGTGCCTATGTTTGAGCTATGCATAGCATCCGACTCTCTTTGGCCCCTTGGGTGTGAAGCTCCCAAGCTGTAATGTGGCATGATAGCCAGTTTAACACGTAGTACTCCGCTTTGTCAGCTGAAGCCCCCATGTAACCAAAAGATATTTGAGAAAAACAGTAGAGTCCCTGCTTATAGCAAGGATGCCGGTTTATTATATTGATCATAATATGTACACTGTCAAAATATGTACATAAGAGAAGCCTATGGCTCAAGTGTAGTAAGGCCGAAGGAGAGCTATGTTCCACGGCCACCGGGTCTCCTCCTCAGAACTGCGTGAGTTGTCTCGAACGTCAATGAGGTAGTATGATCCGTTGTGCAGATTTTTGCTGACCACAAAGGGCCCTTCCCAAGGTGGGGATAACTTGTGCATATCGGTCTGATTCTGGATGAGCCGGAGCACCAAGTCGCCTTCTTGAAAGGTTCTTATTTTAACCCGGCGGCTATGATAATGCCGCAGGTCTTGTTGATAAACCGCCGAACGAGCCAAAGCCATGTCCCGTTTTTCATCTAACAGGTCCAACGCCTCCTGGCGTGCTTGCTCATTGTCCTCTTCAACATAATTGGCAACCCGGGGCGAATCATGACGATATCACTTGGGAGGACCGCCTCTGCCCCGTAAACCATGAAGAAAGGTGTGTAACCCGTTGATCTGTTGGGGGTGGTGTTGATGCTCCATAACACATAAGGTAATTCTTCCACCCAACAACCTGGCGTCCGCTTTAAAGGAACCATGAGCTGGGGCTTGATACCCTTCAAGATTTATTGATTGGCTCTCTCAGCTTGACCATTGGATTGGGGGTGCGCCACGGATGCTATATCAAGCCGGATGTGCTCTCTCTGACAGAAGTCCTCCATCTCACCTTTAGAAAGGTTGTGCCATTATCCGTGATGACGCTGTGTGGAAAGCCAAAGCGGAAGATAATCTTCTTGAGAAATTGAACTGCCGTAGCTGCGTCACACTTGCTTACGGGCTCCGCTTCAACCCATTTAGTGAACTTGTCAACCACCACCTACAGGTGGGTCTTCTTATCCTTGGAGTGTTTAAAATGTCCCACCATATCAAGCCCCCAGGTAGCAAACGGCCAAGTGATGGGAATCATCCGTAGCTCTTGAGCCGGAACATGAGCTCGACGTGAAAACTTCTGACAAGCATCACACCGCTTTACCAGATCCTCAGCATCAGCATGAGCTGTCAACCAGTAGAACCCATGATGAAAAGCTTTAGCCACCAGGGACTTTGAACCGGCATGGTGACCACAATCCCCTTCATGGATCTCATGTAGAATCTCTTGGCCTTCTTCAGGAGAAACACAACGCTGGAATACGCGTGAAACGCTGCAGTGGTGTAACTCGCCATTGTGAATAACCATGGACTTTGATCGCCGGACTATCTGTCTGGCTAGAACCTCATCGTCTGGTAGCTCGCCCCGGTTCATATATGCCCAATATGGAATGTCCAATCCGGAATTACATGTAAAGCGGCTACCAAATGGGCCTCCGGATCAGGAACAACTAAATCCTCCTCTGTAGGCAACTTAACAGACGGGTTATGCAAGATATCTAAAAAGGTATTGGGTGCTACCGCTTTACACTGAGATCCCAGCTGGCTTAAAGCATCTGTTGCCTCGTTTTTGCGCAGGTCAATGTGCTCAACCTGATAACCTTTGAAGTGACCCGCCACAATATCCACCTCGCTTTTGTAAGCCGCCATGAGTGGATCCTTAGAATCCCAAGTGCCAGAAACTTGCTGGGCCACCAGATCAGAATCTCCAAAGCATCATAAACGACTTAAATTCATTTCCTTGGCCACACGAAGACCGTGTGAAAGTGCAACTATCCCTAGGTGGTTTAGGTAATTCCTAACAACATATAGCTCATTGAGCTAATACTATTCCAAGACAAACATTTCAGGAAAAGCTCAATGAATGGCATGGCATGGATGAGGAAAGTGGATCCCTTAAAATTCTAAGGATAAAAGGATTGGCTCAAGCGTAAAAGCTCAAGACTCTACATTTACATTTTAGTGATCCAAGATCACATTGAGTCTATAGGAAAAGCCAATACTATCAAGGAGGGATGAGGTGTTGCTTAATGAGTTTCTTGCTTCAAGTGCTTAGTGATATGCTCCAAAACCCTCAACTACTTTCTCATATCCACACATGACCTAAACCTAAAGTCAAACTCAGCCCCACCGATTCTTTCTATCCGGCCCCACCGAGTTCAGATGTCATAGCCACTGCCACAAACCCTAGGCAAATCGGTCTCACCGATAGGGATCTCGGTCTCACCAAGATGGGATTGTAATCTCTCTGTTTCCCTTCGTAATGTTTCGGTCTAACCAAAGTGAGCGATCGGTCCCACCGAGATTGCAATGTAAACTCTCTGTTTCCCTTTCGTAACATTTCGGTCCCACCGAAATGAGCGAACCGGTCCCACTGAGTTTACCTGACCAACTCTCTGGTTAGCTTATTACCAAAATCGGTCTCATCGAGTTTGTGTATTCTATCTCACCGAGATTGTTATGCCCTAACCCTAACCATATCGGTCCTACCGAGTTGCATGTCGGTCCCACCGAAAATCACTAACGGTCACTAGGTTCACTAAATCGGTCTGACCAAGTGTTGATTCGGTCCCACCGAGATTGGTAAATTGTGTGTAACGGTTAGATTTTGTGTGGAGGCTATATATACCCCTCCACCTCCTCTTCATTCATGGAGAGAGCCATCAGAACAAGCCTACACTTCCAACTTGTTGTTTCTGAGAGAGAACCACCTACTCATGTGTTGAGGCCAAGATATTCCATTCCTACCATATGAATCTTGATCTCTAGCCTTCCCCAAGTTGCTTTCCACTCAAATCTTCTTTCCACCAAATCCAAATCCTGTGAAAGAGAGTTGAGTGTTGGGGAGACTATCATTTGAAGCACAAGAGCAAGGAGTTCATCATCAACACACCATTTGTTACTTCTTGGAGAGTGGTGTCTCCTAGATTGGCTAGGTGTCACTTGGGAGCCTCCGACAAGATTGTGGAGTTGAACCAAGGAGTTTGTAAGGGCAATGAGATCGCCTACTTCGTGAAGATCTACCGCTAGTGAGGCAAGTCCTTCGTGTGCGACGGCCATGGTGGGATTGACAAGGTTGCTTCTTCGTGGACCCTTCTTGGGTGGAGGCCTCCGTGGACTCGTGCAACCATTACCCTTCGTGGGTTGAAGTCTCCACCAACGTGGATGTACGATAGCACCACCTATCGGAACCACGACAAAAACATCCGTGTCTCCAAATTGCGTTTGAAATCTCCAAACCCTTCCCTTTACATTCTTGCAAGTTGCATGCTTTACTTTCCGCTGCTCATATACTCTTTGCATGCTTGCTTGAATTGTGTGAAGATTGCTTGACTTGTGCTAAGATAGCTAGAATCTGCCAAAGACTAAAATTGGGAAAAGGTTAAGTTTTTAATTGGTCAAGTAGTCTAATCACCCCCCTCTAGACATACTTTCGATCCTACAAGTGGTATCAGAGCTTTGGTCTCCATTTGCTTTGATTTCCATAGCTTTTGGTGGTCATAGCCTTGGTTTCACAACCTAGGAGAGTACGGCGTCTAGCGAGGGAAACTATCACAGTAGAGGTCCTTACTTTGATGGTACTAATTTTGCTAGTTGGAAGCATAAGATGAAAATGCATATTCTCAGACATAACCCCGCCGTTTGGGCTATTGTGTGTATTGGCTTGCAAGGTGAATTCTTTGATGGGAGGGAACCAAACCGTGAAGCTAGCGCGGAAGAGTTGAAGATGCTGCAATACAACGCTCAAGCTTGTGATATCCTCTTCAATGGATTGTGCCCCGAAGAATTCAACAAAATCAGCCATCTTGAGAATGCAAAGGAAATTTGGGATACTTTGATTGATATGCATGAAGGTACCGACTCTGTCAAGGAATCCAAGTTGGATGTGCTCCAAAGTCAACTTGACAAGTTCAAAATGAAGGATGGTGAAGGTATCGCTGAAATGTACTCTAGGCTTGCTCTTATCACAAATGAGATTGCGGGCTTAGGAAGTGAAGAGATAACCGATAAATTCATCATCAAGAAGATCCTAAGAGCATTGGATGGAAAATATGATACCGTGTGCACATTGATCCAAATGATGCCCAATTACAAGAATCTCAAGCCAACCGAGGTCATTGGAAGAATTGTTGCTCATGAGATGTCACTCAAGGATAAGGAGGAACTTCACAACAAGTCAAGTGGTGCTTACAAAGCCTCATGTGAAGCCCCTACATCATCAAACAAACCTTCAATGAAGAATTGAGCTTAATGGTGAAGAACTTCAACAAATTCTACAAGAGTAGAAGAAAAGAAAGAAGCTCCAAGTCAAGGTCCTACAATGACAAAAGATCTTCCAGTCGAGAGTGCAATTGCTACAATTGTGGGAGACCCGGACACTATTCCAATGAGTGTACGGCACCCTACAAAAGAAGAGAAGATTCTCCCAAGAGAAGAAGTAGAAGAGAAGAATCACCGCCAAGAGAGAGGAGGAGTAGAGATGATCGTTATGAACAAAGAACATCCCGGAGAAGCAAGGATTCAGAAAGGAAGGACAAGTCATCAAAGAGCTACACAAAACGAAGACATCAAGCTCATGTTGGTGAATGGGTATCCGGTTCCAACTCTGAACATCACTCCGAGAGAAGCTATCACTCCGCTCCGAACATACTCAAGATGAAGGTGTTGCCGGTATAGTACTTGTGTCAACCAACTCCTACGACATATTTGATTCACCAAATGAAGGACTTGGAAGATGCTTCATGGCTAAAGGACCTAAGGTAACACACCCCGAGTATGTTGATTTCAATAGTGATGAAGATGACTTGTTAGGTGATGATGATTTACTTATTGACAACTCTAGTGATGAATACTATGATGAAACATCAATTAATCATGCTAATCAAGATAAAATGAATGACAATGATAAGGAGAAGATTGAGCTTCTTACTAAAGAGCTAAACACTCTTAAATTAGCTCATGAAACTATCTTAGAAGATCATCGAGAACTTTTAAGGACTCGTGAGAAATTACGCTTTGAAAAGCTCAACCTTGAGCAAGAGCATGAGTTCTTAAAGGCAATCAATGATGATCTTCGCAAGAAAAGTTCTTCTTACATTGCCAAGCGTTTACTCTTATCTACTTACATGCCTCAAGTCAAGTCTAGTAACAAAAACAAGAAGGATTCTTCCTCTAGTAGTAACAATAATCATGCTAAATCCAATATTGTTGCTTCTAGTAGTTCTCTTGATTCCACTAATGATTCTCTTAGCCAAGTTACACTTGGGCAAGAAAATAGCTTATTGAAGGGAATTATAGAGAAAGGTGTTCACAAGAGCCTTGCCGGGAGTAAGCAATTCGAGGAAATTGTACGCAAGAAAGGAAGGCACCGGAAGAACCAAGGTGTTGGTTTTGAACGGAAGTTCAATGCCAATGGAGTTGAGTGGGAAGAAGATCAATACCCCAAGACTAAGTTTGTTCCTCCACAAGAGAAGTATGATCCTACTTCCTTCAAGGGGACACAAGCTCAAGATGATCTTCCACCACAAGACCATAAGCAAAAAGGCAAGGACAAGCTTCAAGAGGAGATTGATGCATTTGAAGAAGCTCCTAAGGCCTTGGTCAAGTGGGTTCCCAAGACTACGTCAAGTTCTACTTCATCAAGCATGACTACAGCTCAGAAGAAGAACTAGAGAGTTCTTGAGAGTGACTCCACCAACATACTTCACTCATATATTTTTTCAAGGAGTCACAAACCCTCTTGTTGGTAAGACAAGGGACAAGGTAATCTAAAGCTTTCATGGACATCATCTTGTGTGTGCATCACTCTATGTCTGTGGATATACTTGTTTGTTCCTTATGGGACTAACCCGTGTAGGTATTGAAAGTGCAACTCACTCCAAAGGATTGCTCCAAATGATCTTCATCAACATTGAGCATCCACATCTTCAACACCTACATGAAGTCATCATCGACAAAACCCAAGGTTAGTTCATCCCTCTAAGGGGGGATCTCACATCTAGGGGGAGCTTAACTCTAAGAATTGAGTCAAAGCAACTCTAATGGTGTGAACACATAAATGCATTATGTAAAAGTGGTAACCCCACTTGAGCTTAAACGATGAGTATGACCTATGATCAAATGTTCTCATTTGACTCCTAAGTCAATATACTCATATATAGATGACCTAGTCATCGCCAATTGTTTGATAGATGCTAGAATTGGTTGTGCATGCTTTGCCACATATTTCATTTGTCATTTTATTGTGTGAGCATGTTGGTTGCATATTTAACTCATTCGAGGACATCCACTTGTTGCTTTGATTGATTGGCTTATTTTTCTTTTGCCAAGTGGATGAACAAGAATGCCTAAGAACCTTCTCTGGCTATCTATGCTTTTCTTGTCTCAAACTCTATTCATGCTACATCACAAAATTTGATCAAGTCAGATTTGAACCACTCTGTGTGAGGAGCACTCGGAGTCCCCGATTCGTCATAGACTTAAACTTCCAAAACTTCTTTGTGCGTCTCGACCTGACCGATTCTTCCATTTCGGTCATACCGAGATCACTAAGTCGATCTAGGGTTTTTCATCTTGGTGCAACCGATTTGAACATTTCGGTCACACCGAGTTGCTGTAACTGTCAACAGTTATGCATCTCGGTGCCACCGAGTTATTCCACTCGGTCACACCGACAGGGTCGGGCTATGTATACTCACGGGCAGAAATTTGGAAACTTTCTCCAAACCCCTTCGCCCGCGCATAGCTTGCTCTACCTCCAGGGTCTCCGGATCGTCGTCCTCATCGCCAGCCACCTCCAGTCGTTGGTCTCCGCCGCCGTCAACGGAATTCAACCCCGCCGTTGTCGCCGTAGCGAGTTCATCGCCAAGCTAGGGTACGTACTCGATCACAGTGCTATCCCTGTCCGATTCCTAGCACATTGTGTTCATCATGATTCTTGCCACGATTGAAACGATTCTATCTAGTCAAAACAATCCATAGATTAGAAGTGAACTGAAAATTTAGGGTTAGGTTTCCACTGAAACCATCTCGGACCCACCGAGTTGTAGAACTCGGTTCCACCGATTCGGCTAAGGCTATTGCACAAGTGATTCTCGGTCTGACCGAGAATTGCAAATCGGTGTGATCGAGTTCAGAACTTTGTGAAACCCTAGCAGTCTCGGTGCCACCGAACTGTGACTCGGTCTGACCGAGTTCACTAGTTTAGGTTCCAAAAGCTGCTTCGGTATCACCGAGTTTGCAAATCGGTTGTTCCAAAATGCTTTTTGTGGAAAACTAAATTTTGTGATGCTCATCCATTCTATCTCATCTACATCTATTCATAGGGTCAGCAGTCAGTGTTTGCAGCATGTCTGATCAAAGTGACAGACAGAACCAGCCAGAGGAGCAGATTCACATGAGTGAGGGCACTAGTCCCTCTAGCACCTCAGATGAAGGCAGTAGGAGCACCCCAAGTAACTTGCCCAAAGCTGCCACCAGGGCCAGAAGGAAGAGAACCTCAAACTCTGAGGATGAAGACTATGTGGCAGCTGAGGATGAGGCCACTTCCAAGAAGATAGTGCTCAAGAAGGAATATGGCTCAGCTGCAGCCACAAAGCCAGGTCTAAAAAGGAAGGTCCCTGCCAAGAGGACACCTATGCTGAAAGTCAGAGCATCAACTCAAGAACCTGAGAAATCTGATCCCAAAGAGGCTGCTGCAAAAGGGAAGAAGAGGAAGTAAAGGGTCAAGAAGACCATGGCCAGAGTTGTTGGACAGCCTTCCATGATGGAAGAGGAAGAGGAAGAAGAGGCTGCTGCTCCAGCACCCAAGGCACAAAAGCTTATGGGTGATGCTATTAGGTCAGGGGATGCATCATCAAAGCCCAAAGAAGCACCCGAAGCTGCCTCCAAGCCCAAGACTGCACCTAAGAGGAATACCAGGAACATACCAGCTGCTGATAAGAACAAGTCCCCAGTGCCTGAAGTTGCTGAAGAAGAAGAAGATGAAGGACAAGTTCTGAGAAAGCTAAAACCTAAGATTCCAGACCACAATGATGCTCATCCTGTGGCTGAGAACATGAAGCTGAGGAAGGATGGTGGACTCAGATAGTGGAGGTTGTCTGATCCTTATGCAATCAAGAGAAGGACTGTTGTTGACTACAGGTTCCACACTAAGGAACAACAGGATTTCTATGAGACTGTGCTGCTGGACAAGAAACCTATAGTTTGTGACATGAGGTGGGTGGACTGGAAATACATGAAGGAGAATGAGGAACACTACCCAGGTGTGTTTGACAGCTTCAAGGGTTGTGGAGTTCATGACTTTGTTGGACAGAAGTTCACAAAGTGGAATGATGAGCTCATAATGCAATTCTACTCCACAGCTCACTTTTATCCTGATGGCAGAATAGCTTGGATGTCTGAAGGTACAAGGTACCAGTCCACAATTGAAGAATGGGAAAATCTGATCAATGCACCAAAGGAGAAAGCTGATGACTTGGATGTCTATGCCAAGAAGAAAATGGATCACAACTCAATGACACACATGTACAAGGAGATACCAGATGATGCTCTTGAGACTCACAAGTTTGGGTCTGTCCATTTCATTCTGTCAGGACTGCCAACGATCAAATGGATCCTTAGGCACACTCTCTTGCCCAAGTCAGGTGACCACAACATGATCAGAGGCCATGCAATAAACTTGCTACACATATTTGATGTGCCTCAGAAGTTCAAGGTCATGAGCCTCATAGTTGAGACTATCAAGAGGACAGCAGCAGATCAGAAGAGAAGTTGTGGGTATGCCCCATAGATCTAGGAGCTGATCAACTCCAAGATGGGCACAAGCACATACTTGTTGGACAAGGAACACTTTGCTATCTATCCAGACTTTGAGGACAACCAAGTAGTCATGAATGAAAATGAACCATCTTCAGTGCAAGCACAAGAGAAGAAGGAGAAGGCAAAGAAGGAGAAGGCTGCCAAGATGCCAACAATTGATGAGGCATCTGAATGCTTTCTGAAGAGCAAGCAGGACCAGCTTGGTTACTTGATAGCATCCACACTGAGGATTGAGAAAGGGTTGGCCACCTTAACTCAAAACCAGGAGAGCCTAGAAAGAATCATGGAACAAAAGTTCTATGACTTAGATGTGAAAGTAACTAAGATCCAGTCTGTTGTGGAGCAGCTTCAGGATGATATGCAGGAGAGGAAGGGCAAGACAACCACTGATGCATTTGCCAGAGTGCCTAGAGCTCAGAGATCAGTTGCAGTGCCAGTGACAGACACCAGAGCCACTTCATCTACACCAGCTACAACTCCAGTGCAACCAGCTCCAGCACCTACTCCTCCAGCTCCATCCACATCAATTGAAGTCTTCGTCCAAGGAGCCATCTCTAAACCACCACCTGAAGATCAAGCCTGAGAGACGATTTAGTACTATGCATTTTCTATGAACTTTTTGGTAACTTGTTGCCAAAGGGGGAGAAAAATGTATAGATCATAGGCTTCGAGAGAGAGAGTTTGCTTTTGTTCTCTCTTGTCTTTGTGGTTGAACTTTATTTGCTTTTGCTTGCTTGAGATACTACCTTATTGCATGTGTGATACAATGATGATCATGTGTATGATGCTTGTGATAACCCACAAGTATAGGGGATCGCAACAATTTTCGAGGGTAGAGTATTCAACCCAAATTTATTGATTCAACACAAGGGGAGCCAAAGAATATTCTCAAGTATTAGCAGCTGAGTTGTCAATTCAACCACACCTGGAAACTTAGTATCTGCAGCAAAGTGTTTAGTAGCAAAGTAATATGATAGTGGTGGTAACGGTAACAAAAGTAAAGACAGCAAAAGAAATGTTTTTGGTATTTTGTAGTGATTGTAACAGTACAACGGAAAAGTAAATAAGCGAGAACCAGTATATGGAAAACTCGTAGGCACCGGACCAGTGATGGATAATTATGACGGGTGTGGTTCATCATGTAACAGTTATAACATAGGGTGACACAGAACTAGCTCTAGTTCATCAATGTAATGTAGGCATGTATTCCAAATATAGTCATACATGCTTATGGAAAAGAACTTGCATGACATCTTTTGTCCTACCCTCCCGTGGCAGCGGGGTCCTAATGGAAACTAAGGGATATTAAGGCCTCCTTTTAATAGAGAACCGGAACAAAGCTTTAGCACATAGTGAATACATGAACTCCTCAAACTATGGTCATCACCGGGAGTGGTTCCGATTATTGTCACTTCGGGGTTGCCGGATCATAACACATAGTAGGTGACTATAGACTTGCAAGATAGGATCAAGAACTCACATATATTCATGAAAACATAATAGGTTCAGATCTGAAATCATGGCACTCGGGCCCTAGTGACAAGCATTAAGCATAGCAAAGTCATAGCAACATCAATCTCAGAACATAGTGGATACTTGGGATCAAACCCTAACAAAACTAACTCGATTACATGATAAATCTCATCCAACCCATCACCGTCCAGCAAGCCTATGATGGAATTACTCATGCACGACGGTGAGCATCATGAAATTGGTGATGGAGGATGGTTGATGATGACGACAATGACGAATCCCCCTCTCCGGAGCCCCGAACGGACTCCAGATCAGCCCTCCCGAGAGAGATTAGGGCTTGGCGGCGGCTCCGTATTGTAAAACGCGATGATTTCTTCTCTCTGAATTTTTTCTCCCCGAAAGCCAATATATGGAGTTGGAGTTGGCGTTAGAGGGCCACCAGGGGGCCCACGAGGTAGGGGGGCGCGCCCAGGGGGGCCGCCCCCACCCTCATGGACAGGGTGTGGGCCCCCTGGTCTTCATCTTTGGCGAGGATTTTTTATTGTTTTTTCTAAGATGTTCCGTGGAGTTTCAGGTCATTCCGAGAATTTTTATTTTCTGCACATAAAACAACACCATGGCAATTCTGCTGAAAACAGCGTCAGTCCGGGTTATTTCCATTCAAACCACACAAGTTAGAGTCCAAAACAAGGGCAAAAGTGTTTGGAAAAGTAGATACGACGGAGACGTATCAACTCCCCCAAGCTTAAACCCTTGCTTGTCCTCAAGCAATTTAGTTGACAGACTGAAAGAGAAAAAGAAAAACTTTTACAAACTCTGTTTGCTCTTGTTGTTGTAAACATGAAAAGCCAGCATTCAAGTTTCAGCAAATATTATGAACTAACCATACTCACAATAACACAAAGGTCTCACAATTACTCATATGAATAGCATAATTAGCTAGCGAGCCATAATAGCAAAACTCAGATGACAACACTTTCTCAAAATATTCATAACATGATATAACAAAATGGTATCTCGCTAGCCCTTTCTGAGACCGCAAAACATAAATGCAAAGCACCTTTAAAGATCAAGGACTGACTAAACATTGTAATTCATGGTAAAAGAGATCCATTCAAGTCATACCCAATATAAATCAGTAATAATGAATGCAAATGACAGTGTGCTCTCTAGCGGGTGCTTTTTAATAAGAAGGATGATGACTCAACATAAAAGTAAATAGATAGGCCCTTCGTAGAGGGAAGCAGGGATTTGTAGAGGTGCCAGAGCTCGGTTTTAAAATAGAGATTGAATAACATTTTGAGCGGCATACTTTTGTTGTCAATGCAACAACTATGAGATGACGATATCTTCCATGCTAAACAAATTATAGGCGGTTCCCAAAGAGAATGGTAAAGTTTTATACCCCCCTCCTCCACAGGCATCAATCCATGGCTTGCCCGAAACAACGAGTGCCTCCAACATTCAACGGGTCCTAGGGGGAGTTTTGTTTGCAATTATTTTGATTTAGTTTGCATAAAGCATGGTACTGGGCATCCCGGTGACCAGCCATTTTCTCGTGAATGAGGAGCGGAGTCCACTCCTCTTGAGAATAACCGCCTAACATGGAAGATAAGGGCAGCCCTAGTTGAGACATGAGCTGCTCGAGCATACAAAACAGAATTTCATTTGAAGGTTTGGAGTTTGGCACATGCAAATTTACTTGGAATGGCAGGTAAATACCATATATAGGAAGGTATAGTGGACTCATATGGAACAACTTTGGGGTTTAAGGAGTTTGGATGCACATGCAGTATTCCCGCTTAGTACAGGTGAAGGCTAGCAAAAGACTGGGAAGCGACCAACTGGGAGAGCGACAACAGTCGTAAACATGCATTAAAATTAATTTACACCGAATACAAGCATGAGTAGGATATAATCCACCATGAACATAAATATCATGAAGGCTATGTTGATTTGATTCAACTACATGCTTGAGTATGTGCCAAGTCTAGTCACTCAATTCATTTAAAGGAGGATACCATCCCATCATACCACATCATGATCATTCTAATAGCATGTTGGCACGCAAGGTAAACCATTATAACTCATAGCTAATTAAGCATGGCACAAGCAACTATAATCTCTAAATGTCATTGCTAATATGCTTACTTCATAATAGCTAACTCAGGAACGATGAATCATCATATTTACAAAAACAAGAGAGGTCGAGTTCATACCAGCTTTTCTCATCCCAATAAATCCATCATATATCATCATTATTGCCTTTCACTTGCATGACCGAACAAAGTGAATAATAATAGGAGTGCACGTGCATTGGACTAAGATGGAATCTACAAGCATTCGATAAACAGGAGAAGACAAGTAATATGGGCTCTAAGTTAAATAAACAATCATGCATATAAGAGCCACTTCAACAATTTGATCATGGTCTTCTCCTACTGACCCCCAAAGAAAAGAAAAGAAAAGAGATAAAAACTATTTACACGGGAAAGCTCCCAACAAGCAAAAGAAGAACGGGAAATATTTTTGGTTTTTCCTTTTTGATTACTACAGCAAAGAATTAAACTACTACTATTTTTTTGTTTTTCTTAAGGTTTACTAAACACACAAGAAGAAAGCAGGAAAAAGAAAATAAACTGGCATGGATATTAAAGTGAAAAAGTATGAACACCGACATCTAGCAATGAGTGTGTGTGAACATGAATGTAATGTCGGTGGGAAATACGTACTCCCCCAAGCTTTTGGCCTAAGTTGGTTTATTGCCAGGGATGGCCTGGCGGATACCCGTAAGTGAAGTTGGGGTCATACTGTGACGCAGCGGCTATCGCCTCCTGAGCTGCAGTGTAGCGTCGAGCTGCCTCCGCTCTTTTCTTGTACTCATCTACCTCCTCTCTGGTAATAATATATCTTCTTTTGTCTGAAAATCAAAGAAGGCAGGAGCAAGAAGAGCAATATGGACTACATGAAATTTGTTAAAGATTAGTCGATACTGGAGAGGTGGTTCTGTCCTCTCAACAAACTGGTGGGAAACCATAGAATCAAAATCTAAATAAGAAGGGGGCAACTCCATATCACCCTCACGAATGTCTATCTCAAGAAAATTAGCTAAGCGGGTTGCATAAATTCCTCCAAAGAAATTTCCGTTATATCCATTCTGATGCAACCTACGAGCTACGATGGCTCCCATATGATAAGATTGGTCTCCTAACACAGCACTTCTAAGAATGCTGAGATCAGAGGCACACAAGTGACATACTTCATCCTTAGCATTAATGCATCTACTATAAAGAGAGCAAAATAGTGTATAGCAGGGAAATGAATGCTCCCTAAAGTGGCTTGTGTTATATATCTAGATTCCCCCACAGTTATTTTAGCAAGAAAGTCTCTATATTCAGATTTAGGGGGATCCCTGACACTACCCCCTGATGGAAGTTTGCAAGTAGAAGTGAAATCCTCTAAGTCCATGGTATAAGATTTGTCATAAAGGTCAAACATGACTGAAGGAGAATTACGCGAATATGAAAACTCAAACCTCCTCACAAATGAACTTGTGAGATCATGATACCGGGGGCATTTGTCAGCTTCAAAGTCCTCAAGACTGGCGTTGCGCAAATATGCACTAAATTCTTCTTTGATTCCCACCTGATTCATAAAATTTTCCGAAGGCCATTCACAGGGCCTCACAGGAGCATCTCTTGGTGGTTCCTCGTCAGCATCACGTATTGCCAGCCTGGGACCTTGCTTCCTTGAAGGGCCACCTTGGAACATCCTCCTAAACATATTGCTTCCTCTGAGAAATTTCTGAAAGTTTTAGTAACTTCAACATAAAAGTGAACCAACTTCAATAAAATTGATAGCAACAACTCCTACAAGTGCCTAGAGCCTATATAAGGCATTGGAACTACTTGGTACCATATAAATTTGACATGCAAGCTCAAGAACATGGTCACCTATGCAGCACAAATTCGCAATGAATAAAGCACTAGAACAAAAACTAATTGGACCAATGGAGGAGTCACATACCAAGGAACAATCTCCCCAAGCAGTTTTGCGAGAAGTGCTTTGAGCAAGGAGATCAAAAATCACAGCAACGGGGGCTGGAACTCGTGCTTGAGTTGGTTTTTCGTGTTTGTGTGAGGCAGAGGAAGAAGATGGGTGCAGGAATAAGTGGAGGAGGGCCACCATGGGCCCACGAGGCAGGGGGCGCGCCCAGGGGGGTAGGGCGCGCCCTCCACCCTCGTGGCCAGGTGGCAGCTCCCCCCGCAGTGATTTTTGCACAGTAAATTCTTAAATATTCCTGAAAAAATCAATTAAATTGGCATGGCATTCTGAGGACTTTTATTTTCGGGATATTTTTATATTGCACGGATAAGGCAGGAAACAGACAAAAAAAATACTATTTTACTTTATTTCTACTAAATAATAGAAAATATAAAGAGGGTACAGAAGGTTGTGCTTCTAGTTTCATCCATCTCATGCTCATCAAAAAGAATCCACTAACAAGGTTGATCAAGTCTTGTTAACAAACTCATTCCGATAATCATGGAACCGGAGAAATTTCGAATAGCACTAAGTTACCTCAACGGGGATATGAAAATCCCCAACAATTAGAATATCATACTTTTTCTCTATCAGTAGGGAGAGGGAATTTAAAACCTCCGAATATAATCCATGGAATTTTTCCAATAGAGTTGATACTGTAGACCTGAGATTGTTTCCTCGGAAAGTGTACCATGTGCTCATTGCCATTGACATGAAAAGTGACATTGCCTTTGTTGCAATCAATAATAGCCCCTGCAGTATTAAGGAAAGGTCTTCCAAGAATAATAGACATACTATCATCCTCGGGAATATCAAGAATAACAAAGTCCGTTAAAATAGTAACATTTGCAACCACAACAGGCACATCCTGACAAATACCGACAGGTATAGCAGTTGATTTATCAGCCATTTGCAAAGATATTTCAGTAGGTGTCAACTTATTCAAGTCAAGTCTACGATATAAAGAGAGAGGCATAACACTAACACCGGCTCCAAGATCACATAAAGCAGTTTTAACATAATTTCTCTTAATGGAGCATGGTATAGTAGGTACTCCGGGATCTCCAAGTTTCTTTGGTATTCCACCCTTAAAAGTATAATTAGTAAGCATGGTGGAAATTTCAGCTTCAGGTATCTTTCTTTTATTAGTAATAATATCCTTCATATACTTAGCATAAGGATTTGTTTTGAGCACATCAGTTAATCGCATACGCAAAAAGATAGGTCTAATCATTTCAGCAAAGCGCTCAAAATCCTCATCATCCTTTTTCTTGGATGGTTTCGGAGGAAAAGGCATGGGTTTCTGAACCCATGGTTCCCTTTCTTTACCATGTTTCCTAGCAACGAAGTCTCTTTTATCATAGCGTTGATTCCTTGATTGTGGGTTATCAAGATCAACAGCAGGTTCAGCTTCTACATCATTGTCATTACTAGGTTGAGCATCACCATGAACATTATTATTAACATTATCACTAGGTTCATGTTCATCACATGATTGTGTTTCAGCATCAGAAATAGAGATATCATTTGGATTCTCAGGTGGCTCAGCAATGGGTTCACTAGAAGTTTGCAAAGTCCTATCATTTTTCTTTTTCTTCCTTTTAGAAGAACTAGGTACATCAATATCATTTCTCTGAGAATCTTGCTCGATTCTCTTAGGGTGGTCTTTAGGATACAAAGGTTCCTGAGTCATTCTACCGGTTCTAGTAGCCACTCTAACAACATAATCATTTTTCTTACTATTCATTTCATCAAGCGCTTCTTTTTGAGATTTAAGTACTTGTTCTACTTGTGTGGTAACCATAGAAGCATGTTTGCTAACAATTTTAAGTTCACCTCTAATATCAGCCATATAATCACCCAAGCGTTTAATCATATAAGCATATTGTTTTAATTGTCTACCAAAATAAGCATTAAAGTCATCTTTCTTAAACATAAAGTTATCAAAGTCATCCAAGCACTGACTAGCAATTTTAGTAGGAGGGACTTCAGCTTTATCATATCTATAGAGAGAATTTACCTTTACTACCCATGTCGGGATATCGGGAGGTTCTTCAGTAAATAAATAATTGAGATCATATACTTCTTCAACAGGCGGTAAATTAAGACCATGTATTTCTTCAATAGGAGGTAAATTCTTAACATCTTCAGCTTTAATACCTTTTTCTATCACAGATTTCTTTGCCTCTTGCATATCTTCGGGACTGAGAAATAGAACACCTCTCTTCTTCGGGGTTGGTTTCGGAATAGGCTCAATAATTGGCTCAGAAATTGGCTCAGGAGCTGGCTCGGGAGGTTCCCAATTATTTTCATTTGTCAACATATTATTCAATAGAATTTCAGCTTCATCCGGTGTTCTTTCCCTGAAAAGAGAACCAACACAACTATCCAGGTAATCTCTGGAAGCATCGATTAGTCCATTATAAAAGATATCAAGTATTTCAGGTTTCTTAAGAGGATGATCAGGCAAAGCATTAAGTAACTTGAGAAGCCTCCCCCAAGCTTGTGGGAGACTCTCTTCTTCAATTTGCACGAAGTTTTATATTTCCCTCAAAGCAGCTTGTTTCTTATGAGCAGGGAAATATTTAGCAGAAAAGTAATAAATCATATCCTAGGGACTTTGCACACAACCAGGATCAAGAGAATTAAACCATATCTTAGCATCACCCTTTAATGAGAACGGAAATATTTGAGTAAATAAAGGTAGCGCGATCTCTCATTATTAGTAAACAGGCCAGCTATATCATTTAACTTAGTAAGATGTGCCACAACAGTTTCAGATTCATAGCCATAAAAAGGATCAGATTCAACCAAAGTAATTATATATGGATCAACAGAAAAATCATAATAATCCTTATCGGGAACGCAAATAGGTGAAGTAGCAAAAGTCGGGTCGGGTCTCATTCTATCTCTAAAAGATTCTTTACTCCATTTAACTAACAACCTCTCAAGTTCATATCTATCCTGGCAAGCAAAGATAGCTGCAGAAGATTCTGCATCAAAAAGATAACCTTCAGGAATAGGAGGCATATTTTCATCATCACTCTCATCATTGTATTCAGGTGCAATAATTTCTCTTTCTCTATACCTAGCAATTTTCTCATCAAGAAATTCACCAAGGGGCACAGTAGTATCAAGCATAGAAGTGGTTTCATCATAAGTATCGTGCAAAGCAGAAGTGGCATCATCAATAACATGCGACATATCAGAATTCATAGCAGTAGCGGGTTTAGGTGTCGCAAGCTTACTTATAACAGAAGGAGAATCTAGTGCAAGGCTAGATGGCAGTTCCTTACCTCCCCTCGTATTTGAGGGTAAAATAGTAGTTCGATCGTCTTTCAAGTTCTTCATAGTGTCCAGCAGATATAAATCCCAAGTGACTCAAAGAATAGAGCTATGCTCCCCGGCAACGGTGCCAGAAAAAGGTCTTGATAACCCACAAGTATAGGGGATCACAACAATTTTCGAGGGTAGAGTATTCAACCCAAATTTATTGATTCAGCACAAGGGGAGCCAAAGAATATTCTCAAGTATTAGCAGCTGAGTTGTCAATTCAACCACACCTGGAACTTAGTATCTGCAGCAAAGTGTTTAGTAGCAAAGTAATATGATAGTGGTGGTAACGGTAACAAAAGTAAAGACAGCAAAAGAAATGTTTTTGGTATTTTGTAGTGATTGTAACAGTAGCAACGGAAAAGTAAATAAGCGAGAACCAGTATATGGAAAACTCGTAGGCACCGGATCAGTGATGGATAATTATGCCAGATATGGTTCATCATGTAATAGTAATAACATAGGGTGACACAGAACTAGCTCCAGTTCATCAATGTAATGTAGGCATGTATTCCAAATATATTCATACGTGCTTATGGAAAAGAACTTGCATGACATCTTTTGTCATACCCTCCCGTGGCAGCGGGGTCCTAATGGAAACTAAGGGATATTAAGGCCTCCTTTTAATAGAGAACCAGAACAAAGCTTTAGCACATAGTGAATACATGAACTCCTCAAACTATGGTCATCACCGTGAGTGGTTCCGATTATTGTCACTTCGGGGTTGCCGGATCATAACACATAGTAGGTGACTATAGACTTGCAAGATAGGATCAAGAACTCACATATATTCATGAAAACATAATAGGTTCAGATCTGAAATCATGGCACTCGGGCCCTAGTGACAAGCATTAAGCATAGCAAAGTCATAGCAACATCAATCTCAGAACATAGTGGATACTAGGGATCAAACCCTAACAAAACTAACTCGATTACATGATAAATCTCATCCAACCCATCACCGTCCAGCAAGCCTACGATGGAATTACTCACGCACGGCGGTGAGCATCATGAAATTGGTGATGGAGGATGGTTGATGATGACGACAGCGACGAACCCCCCTCTCCGGAGCCCCGAACGGACTCCAGATCAGCCCTCTCGAGAGAGATTAGGGCTTGGCGGTGGCTCGTATCTTAAAACGAGATGATTTCTTCTCTCTGATTTTTTCTCTCCGAAAGCCAATATATGGAGTTGGAGTTGGCGTCGGAGGGCCACCAGGGGGCCCATGAGGTAGGGGGACGCGCCCAGGGGGGGCGCCCCCCACCCTCGTGGACAGGGTGTGGGCCCCCTAGTCTTCATCTTTGGCGAGGATTTTTTATTGTTTTTTCTAAGATGTTCCATGGAGTTTCAGGTCATTCTGAGAATTTTTATTTTCTACACATAAAACAACACCATGGCAATTCTACTGAAAACAACGTCAGTCCGGGTTAGTTCCATTCAAATCACACAAGTTAGAGTCCAAAACAAGGGCAAAAGTGTTTGGAAAAGTAGATACGACGGAGATGTATCAGCTTGTTAGATGATAATATCCCATTTATCTTTATATGATCATTCACTTTGCTTGGTGATGAGTGCATGTATTCAATCTTTATTATTTTAAGCGCTCCACCAAGGTGTATGTGACATGGAAGAGTAACCCATGAGCCTAACTCCTTGTGCATTTGCAGTCCAAAGCAAATCTTAAACTATGCACAAATTTAGGGGGAGCTCTTGCTTATCACATACTTCTCAAAGCGACAATGTTTTTCAATCTTATTATCATTTGTCGAAGCTTTGATCTATATGTTGTCATCAATTACCAAAAAGGGGGAGATTGAAAGTGCAACTATCCCTAGGTGGTTTTGGTAATTCCTAACAACATATAGCTCATTGAGCTAATACGATTCCAGGACAAACATTTCAGGAAAAGCTCAATGAATGGCATGGCATGGATGAGGAAAGTGGATCCCTCAAAATTCTAAGGATAAAAGTATTGGCTCAAGCTCAAAAGCTCAAGACTCTACATTTTACATTTTAGTGATCCAAGATCACATTGAGTCTATAGGAAAAACCAATACTATCAATGAGGGATGAGGAGTTTCTTAATGAGTTTCTTACTTCAAGTGCTTAATGATATGCTCCAAAACCCTCAACTACTTTCTCATATCCACACATGACCTAAACCTAAAGTCAAACTCGGCCCCACCGATTCTTTCTATCCGGCGCCATCGAGTTCAGATGTCATAGCCACTGCCACAAACCCTAGGAAAATCGGTCTCACTGATAGGGATCTCGGTCTCACCGAGATGGGACTGTAATCTCTTTGTTTCCCTTCGTAACATTTCGGTTTAACCGAAGTGAGCGATCGGTCCCACCGAGATTGCAATGTAAACTCTCTGTTTCCCTTTCATAACATTTTGTGTTGGGGAACGTTGCAGAAAATAAAAAAATTCTACGCTTCACCAAGATCAATCTATGGAGTTCATCTAGCAACGAGAGAGAGGAGTGCATCTACATACCCTTGTAGATCGCGAGCGGAAGCGTTCAAGAGAACGGGGTTGAGGGAGTCGTACTCGTCGTGATCCAAATCACCGATGATCCTAGTGCTGAACGGACATCACCTCCGCGTTCAACACACGTAAGGTTGGGGAAGACGTCTCCTCCTTCTTGATCTAGCAAGGGGGAAGGAGAGGTTGATGGAGATCTAGCAGCATGACGGCGTGGTGGTGGAAGTAGAAGTGATCTCGGCAGGGCTTCGCCAAGCTCTACGAGAGGGAGAGGTGTTGCAGAGGGAGAGGGAGGCGCCAAGAGCATGGGTGCACAGCCCTCCCTCCCCCCTCTTTATATAGGGGCCCTGGGGGGTGCCGGCCCCCTAGAGATTGGATCTCAAGGGGGGGCGGCGGCCAAGGGGGGTGGCTTGCCCCCCAAGCCAAGTGGGGCGCCCCCCACCCCTAGGGTTTCCAACCCTAGGCGCAGGGGGAGGCCCAAGGGGGGTGCACTAGCCCACCAGGGGCTGGTTCCCCTCCCACTTCAGCACATGGGGCCCTCCGGGATAGGTGGCCCCACCCAGTGGACCCCCGAGACCCTTCCGGTGGTCCCGGTACAATACCGGTGACCCCTGAAACTTTCCTGATGGCCAAAACTGGACTTCCTATATACAATTATTTACCTTCGGACCATTCCGGAACTCCTCGTGATGTCCGGGATCTCATCCGGGACTCCGAACAACTTTCAGATTATCGCATACTAATATCTCTACAACCCTAGCGTCACTGAACCTTAAGTGTGTAGACCCTACGGGTTCGGGAGACACGCAGACATGACCGAGACGACTCTCCGGTCAAGAACCAACAGCGGGATCTGGATACCCATGTTGGCTCCCACATGTTCCATGATGATATCATCGGATGAACCACGATGTCTAGGATTCAAGTAATCCCGTATACAATTCCCTTTGTCAATCGGTACGTTACTTGCCGAGATTCGATCGTCGGTATCCCAATACCTCGTTCAATCTCGTTACCGGCAAGTCACTTTACTCGTACTGTAATGCATGATCTCGTGACCAAACACTTGGTCACATTGAGCTCATTATGATGATGCATTACCGAGTGGGCCCAGAGATACCTCTCCGTCATACGGAGTGAAAAATCCCAGTCTCGATCCGTGTCAACCCAACAGATACTTTCAGGGATACCCGTAGTATACCTTTATAGTCATCCAGTTATGTTGTGACGTTTGGTACACCCAAAGCACTCCTACGGTATCCGGGAGTTACACGATCTCATGGTCTAAGGAAAAGATACTTGACATTGGAAAAGCTCTAGCAAACGAACTACACGATCTTGTGCTATGCTTAGGATTGGGTCTTGTCCATCACATCATTCTCCTAATGATGTGATTCCGTTATCAACGACATCCAATGTCCATAGTCAAGAAACCATGACTATCAGTTGATCAACGAGCTAGTCAACTAGAGGCTCACTAGGGACATGTTGTGGTCTATGTATTCACACATGTATTACGATTTCCGGATAACACAATTATAGCATGAATAACAGGCAATTATCATGAACACGGAAATATAATAATCATTTTATTATTGCCTCTAGGGCATATTTCCAACAGTCTCCCACTTGCACTAGAGTCAATAATCTAGTTACATTGTGATGAATCGAACACCCATAGAGTTCTGGTGTTGATCATGTTTTGCTCGCGGAAGAGGTTTAGTCAATGGATCTGCGACATTCAGATTCGTATGCACTTTGCAAATATCTATGTCTCCATCTTGAACATTTTCACGAATGGAGTTGAAGCGACGCTTGATGTGCTTGGTCTTCTTGTGAAACATGGGCTCCTTGGCATGGGCAATAGCTCCAGTGTTGTCAGAGAAGAGAGTGATCGGCCCCGACGCATTGGGTATGACTCCTAGGTCGGTGATGAATTCCTTCATCCAGATTGCTTCATGCGCTGCCTCCGAGGCTGCCATGTACTCCGCTTCACATGTAGATCCCGCCACGACGCTCTGCTTGCAACTCATGGTTTTTGAGTCACGACTCATGCGAGTCGCTCTGGGGCAGCGACTCGGAAGAAGTCGAGGCTGCGTTGTGACTAGTCGTGACACAGGGTCGCGAGTCGACACTAAGCTAAGTCGACCATATTTTTGCGACTCATAGACTAGTCGTCGACTAGTTGTGACTAGTCGAGCGACTCAAAATCCATGTTGCAACTGCACCAGCTTACTACCCCACCATTCAAAATATACACGTATCCGGTTTGTGACTTAGAGTCATCCAGATCTGTGTCGAAGCTAGCGTCGATGTAACCCTTTACGACGAGCTCTTCGTCACCTCCATAAACGAGAAACATGTCCTTAGTCCTTTTCAGGTACTTCAGGATATTCTTGACCGCTGTCCAGTGTCCTTGCCGGGATTACTTTGGTACCTTCCTACCAAACTTACGGCAAGGTTTACATCAGGTCTGGTACACAGCATGGCATACATAATAGACCCTATGGCTGAGGCATAGGGGATGACACTCATCTCTTCTATATCTTCTGCCGTGGTCGGGCATTGAGCCGAGCTCAATCTCACACCTTGCAATACAGGCAAGAACCCTTTCTTGGACTGATCCATATTGAACTTCTTCAATATCTTATCAAGGTATGTGCTTTGTGAAAGACCTATGAGGCGTCTCGATCTATCCCTATAGATCTTGATGCCTAATATGTAAGCAGCTTCTCCAAGGTCCTTCATTGAAAAACATTTATTCAAGTAGGCCTTAATGCTTTCCAAAAGTTCTATATCATTTCCCATCAAAAGTATGTCATCTACATATAATATGAGAAATGCTACAGAGCTCCCACTCACTTTCTTGTAAACGCAGGCTTCTCCATAAGTCTGCATAGACCCAAACGCTTTGATCATCTCATCAAAGTGAATGTTCCAACTCCGAGATGCTTGCACCAACCTATAAATGGATCGCTGGAGTTTGCATACCTTGCTAGCATTCTCTGGATCGACAAAACCTTCCGGCTGCATCATATACAGTTCTTCCTTAAGATAGCCGTTAAGGAATGCCATTTTGACGTCCATTTGCCATATCTCATAATCATAGTATGCGGCAATTGCTAACATGATTCGGACAGACTTCAGCTTCGCTACGGGAGAGAAAGTCTCATCGTAGTCAACCCCTTGAACTTGCCGATATCCCTTAGCGACAAGTTGAGCTTTATAGATGGTAACATTACCATCCACGTCTGTCTTCTTCTTAAAGATCCATTTATTTTCTATCGCTCGCCGATCATCGGGCAAGTCTGTCAAAGTCCATACTTTGTTTTCATACATGGATCCTATCTCGGATTGCATGAATTCAAGCGATTTGTTGGAATCTGGGCCCGCCATCGCTTCTTCATAGTTCGAAGGTTCATCGTTGTCTAACAACATGATTTCCAGGACAGGGTTGCCATACCACTCTGGTGTGGAACGTGTCCTTGTGGACCTACGAAGTTCAGTAGCAACTTGATCCGAAGTACCTTGATCATCATCATTAATTTCCTCTCCAGTCGGTGTAGGCACCACAGGAACATCTTCCTGAGCTGCACTACTTTCCGGTTCAAGAGGCAGTACTTCATCGAGTTCTACTTTCCTCCCACTTACTTCCTTCGAGAGAAACTCTTTCTCCAGAAAGGACCCATTCTTGGCAACAAAGATCTTGCCTTTGGATCTAATGTAGAAGGTATACCCAATGGTTTCCTTAGGGTATCCTATGAAGACACATTTTTCCGACTTGGGTTCGAGCTTTTCAGGCTGAAGTTTCTTGACATAAGCATCGCATCCCCAAACTTTTAGAAACGACAGCTTAGGTTTCTTCCTAAACCATAATTCATACGGTGTCGTCTCAACGGATTTAGACGGTGCCCTATTTAAAGTGAATGTAGCTGTCTCTAGAGCGTATCCCCAAAATGATGTAAATCAGTGAGTGACATCATAGATCGCACCATATCCAATAGAGTGCGATTACGACGTTCGGACACACCGTTACGCTGAGGTGTTCCAGGCAGCGTGAGTTGTGAAACAATTCCACATTTCCTTAAGTGCGTACCAAATTCGTGACATAATATTCTCCTCCACGATCTGATCGTAAGAACTTTATTTTTCGGTCACGTTGATTCTCTACCTCATTCTGAAATTCCTTGAACTTTTCAAAGGTATCAGACTTGTGTTTCATCAAGTAGACATACCCATATCTACTTAAGTCATCAGTGAGAGTGAGAACATAATGATAGCCTCCGCGAGCCTCAACGCTCATTGGACCGCACACATCAGTATGTATGATTTCCAATAAGTTGGTTGCTCGCTCCATTGTTCCGGAGAACAGAGTCTTGGTCATTTTGCCCATGAGGCATGGTTCGCATGTGTCAAATGATTCATAATCGAGAGACTCTAAAAGTCCATCAGCATGGAGCTTCTTCATGCGCTTGACACCAATGTGACCAAGGCGGCAGTGCCACAAGTATGTGGGACTATCGTTATCAACCTTTCATCTTTTGGTATTCACACTATGAATATGTGTAACATCACGTTCGAGATTCATCAAGAATAAACCATTGACCAGCGGGGCATGATCATAAAACATATCTCTCATATAAATAGAACAACCATTATTCTCGGAATTAAATGAGTAGCCATCTCGTATTAAACGAGATCTAGATACAATGTTCATGCTCAAAGCTGGCACTAAATAACAATTATTGAGGCTTAAAACTAATCCCGTAGGTAAATGTAGAGGTAGCGTGTCGACGGCGATCACACCGACCTTGGAACCATTCCCGACGCGCATCGTCACCTCGTCCTTCGCCAGTCTCCGCTTATTCTGCAGCTCCTGCTTTGAGTCACAAATATGAGCAACCACACCGGTATCAAATACCCAGGAGCTACTACGAGTACTGGTAAGGTACACATCAATTACATGTATATCACATATACCTTTAGTGTTGCCGGCCTTCTTGTCCGCTAAGTATTTGGGGCAGTTCCGCTTCCAGTGACCCTTCCCTTTGCAATAAAAGCACTCAGTCTCAGGCTTGGGTCGATTCTTTGGCTTCTTCCCGGTAACTGGCTTACCGGGCGCGGCAACTCCCTTGTCGTCCTTCTTAAAGTTCTTCTTACCCTTGCCTTTCTTGAAACTAGTGGTTTTATTGATCATCAACACTTGATGCTCCTTTTTGATTTCCACTTCCGCTGACTTCAGCATTGAAAATACTTGAGGAATAGTTTTTACCATCCCCTGCATATTGTAGTTCATCACAAAGCTCTTGTAGCTAGGTGGGAGCGACTGAAGGATTCTGTCAATGACCGCCTCGTCCGGGAGGTTAATGTCCAGCTGGGACAAGTGGTTGTGCAACCCAGACATTTTGAGTATGTGCTCACTGACAGAACTATTTTCCTACATCTTACAACTATAGAACTTGTCGGAGACTTCATATCTCTCGACCCGGGCATGAGCTTGGAAAACCATTTTCAGCTCCTCAAACATCTCATATGCTCCATGTTGCTCAAAACGCTTTTGGAGCCCCGGTTCTAAGCTGCAAAGCATGCCGCATTGAACAAGGGAGTAATCATCAGCACGTGACTGCCAAGCGTTCATAACGTCTTGGTTCTCTGGGATGGGTGCTTCACCTAGCGGTCCTTCTAGGACATATGCTTTCTTGGCAGCTATGAGGATGATCCTCAGGTTCCGGACCCAGTCCGAATAGTTGCTGCCATCATCTTTCAGCTTGGTTTTCTCTAGGAACGCGTTGAAGTTGAGGTTGACACGAGCGTTGGACATTTGATCTACAAGACATTTTGCAAAGGTTTTTAGACTAAGTTCATGATAATTAAGTTCATCTAATAAAATTATTTAATGAACTCCCACTCAGATTAGACATCCCTCTAGTCATCTAAGTGATGCATGATCCGAGTCAACTAGGCCGTGTCCGATCATCACGTGAGACGGACTAGTCATCATCGGTGAACATCTCCATGTTGATTGTATCTTCCATACGACTCATGTTCGACCTTTTGGTCTCTTGTGTTCCGATCCATGTTTGTACATGCTAGGCTCGTCAAGTTAACCTAAGTGTTTATGCGTGTGTAAATCTGTCTTACACTCGTTGTATGTGAACGTTAGAATCTATCACACCCGATCATCACGTGGTGCTTCGAAACAACGAACTTTCGCAACGGCGCACAATTAGGGGGAACACTTTCTTGAAATTATTATGAGGGATCATCTTATTTACTACCATCGTTCTAAGCAAATAAGATGCAAAAACATGATAAACATCACATGCAATCAAATAGTGACATGATATGGCCAATATCATATAGCTCCTTTGATCTCCATCTTCGGGGCGCCATGATCATCTTCGTCAACGGCATGACACCATGATCTCCATCATCATGATCTCCATCATCGTGTCTCCATGAAGTTGCTCGCCAACTATTACTTCTACTACTATGGCTAACGGTTTAGCAATAAAGTAAAGTAATTACATGGCGTTTAATCATTGACACGCGGGTCATACAATAATTAAGACAACTCCTATGGCTCCTGCCGGTTGTCATACTCATCGACATGCAAGTCGTGATTCCTATTACAAGAACATGATCTCATACATCACATATATATCATTCATCACAACTTTTGGCCATATCACATCACAAGGCATATGTTGCAAAAACAAGTTAGACGTCCTCTAATTGTTGTTGCATGTTTTACGTGGCTGCAATAGAGTTCTAGCAAGAACGTTTCTTACCTACGTAAAAGCCACAACGTGATATGCCAATTTCTATTTACCCTTCATAAGGACCCTTTTCATCGAATCCGCTCTGACTAAAGTGGGAGAGACAGACACCCGCTAGCCACCTTATGCAACTAGTGCATGTCAGTCGGTGGAACCTGTCTCACGTAAGCATACGTGTAAGGTCGGTCCAGGCCGCTTCATCCCACGATGCCGCCGAAGCAAAATAAGACTAGTAGTGGCAAGAAAATTGACAACATCTACGCCCACAACAAATTTGTGTTCTACTCGTGCAAAGAAACTACGCATAGACCTAGCTCATGATGCCACTGTAGGGGAACGTTGCAGAAAATAAAAATTTTCTATGCTTCACCAAGATCAATCTATGGAGTTCATCTAGAAACGAGAGAGAGGAGTGCATCTACATACCCTTGTAGATCGCGAGCGGAAGCATTCAAGAGAACGGGGTTGAGGGAGTCGTACTCGTCGTGATCCAAATCACCGATGATCCTAGTGTTGAACGGACATCACCTCCGCGTTCAACACACGTACGGTTGGGGAAGACGTCTCCTCCTTCTTGATCCAGCAAGGGGGAAGGAGAGGTCGATGGAGATCCAGCAGCGTGACGGTGTGGTGGTGGAAGTAGCAGCCATCTCGGCAGGGCTTCGCCAAGCTCACGAGAGGAAGAGGTGTTGCAGAGGGAGAGGGAGGCGCCAAGAGCATGGGTGCGCAGCCCTCCCTCCCCCCCTCTTTATATAGGGGCCCTGGGGGGCGCCAGCCCCCTAGAGATTGGAGTTTTCCTTACTTCCCCTCCCACTTTAGCCCATGGGGCCCTCCGGGATAGGTGGCCCCACCCTGTGGACCCCCGGGACCCTTTCGGTGGTCCCGGTACAATACCGGTGACCCCCGAAACTTTCCCGATGGCTGAAACTGGACTTCCTATATACAATTCTTTACCTCCGGACCATTCCGGAATTCCTCGTGACATCCGGGATCTCATCCGGGACTCCGAACAACTTTCGGGTTATCGCATACTAATATCTCTACAACCCTAGCGTCACCGAACCTTAAGTGTGTACACCCTACGGGTTCGGGAGACACGCAGACATGACCGAGACGACTCTCCGGTCAATAACCAATAGCGGGATCTGGATACCCATGTTGGCTCCCACATGTTCCATGATGATCTCATCGGATGAACCATGATGTCTAGGATTCAAGTAATCCCGTATACAATTCCCTTTGTCAATCGGTACGTTACTTGCCCGAGATTCGATCATCGGTATCCCAATACCTCGTTCAATCTCATTACCGGCAAGTCACTTTACTCGTACTGTAATGCATGATCCCGTGACCAAACACTTGGTCACATTGAGCTCATTATGATGACGCATTACTGAGTGGGCCCAGAGATACCTCTCCGTCATACGGAGTGACAAATCCCAGTCTCGATCCGTGTCAACCCAACAGATACTTTCGAGGATACCCGTAGTATACCTTTATAGTCACCTAATTAAGTTGTGACGTTTGGTACACCCAAAGCACTCCTACGGTATCCGGGAGTTACACGTTCTCATGGTCTAAGGAAAAGATACTTGACATTGGAAAAGCTCTAGCAAACGAACTATATGATCTTGTGCTATGCTTATCATTGGGTCTTGTCCATCACATCATTCTCCTAATGATGTGATTCCGTTATCAACGACATCCAATGTCCATAGTCAGCAAACCATGACTATCAGTTGATCAACAAGCTAGTCAACTAGAGGCTCACTAGGGACATGTTGTGGTCTATGTATTCACACATGTATTACAATTTCCGGATAACACAATTATAGCATGAATAACAGACAATTATCATGAACAAGGAAATATAATAATCATTTTATTATTGCCTCTAGGGAATATTTCCAACATTTCGGTCCCACCGAAATGAGCGAACCGGTCCCACCGAGTTTACCTGACCAACTCTCTAGTTAGCTTATTACCAAAATCGGTCTCACTGAGTTTGTGTAATCGGTCTGACCGAGATTACGTTATGCCCTAACCCTAACCATATCGGTCCTACCGAGTTGCATGTCGGTCCCGCCAAAAATCACTAACGGTCACTAGGTTTACTAAATCGGTCTGACCGAGTTTGTTGATTCGGTCCCGTCGAGATTGGTAAATTGTGTGTAACGGTTAGATTTTGTGTGGAGGCTATATATACCCCTCCACCTCCTCTTCATTCGTGGAGAGAGCCATCAGAACAAGCCTACACTTCCAACTTGTTGTTTATGAGAGAGAACCACCTACTCATGTGTTGAGGCCAAGATATTCCATTCCTACCATATGAATCTTGATCTCTAGCCTTCCCCAAGTTGCTTTCCACTCAAATCTTCTTTCCACCAAATCCAAATCCTGTGAAAGAGAGTTGAGTGTTGGGGAGACTATCATTTGAAGCACAAGAGCAAGGAGTTCATCATCAACACACCATTTGTTACTTCTTGGAGAGTGGTGTCTCCTAGATTGGCTAGGTGTCACTTGGGAGCCTCCGACAAGATTGTGGAGTTGAACCAAGGAGTTTGTAAGGGCAAGGAGATCGCCTACTTCGTGAAGATCTACCGCTAGTGAGGCAAGTCCTTCGTGGGCGACGACCATGGTGGGATAGACAAGGTTGCTTCTTCGTGGACCCTTCTTGGGTGGAGCCCTCCGTGGACTCGTGCAACCGTTACCCTTTGTGGGTTAAAGTCTCCATCAACGTGGATGTACGATAGCACCACCTATCGGAACCATGACAAAAACATCCGTGTCTCCAAATTGCGTTTGAAATCTCCAAACCCTTCCCTTTACATTCTTGCAAGTTGCATGCTTTACTTTCCGCTGCTCATATACTCTTTGCATGCTTGCTTGAATTGTGTGAAGATTGCTTGACTTGTGCTAAGATAGCTAAAATCTGCCAAAGACTAAAATTGGGAAAAGGTTAAGTTTTTAATTGGTCAAGTAGTCTAATCACCCCCCTCTAGACATACTTCCGATCCTACACCGTGGACTAACGCCTCATACTCAGATGCATTGTTAGTACAAGGAAACATTAAGCAGAGAACATAACGAATTTTATCACCTCGAGGGGAAGTAAGGACAACTCCAACCCCCGAGCCCTCCAATTGCCTGGATCCATCAAAGTGAATAGTCCAGTATGTGTTATCCGGTTTGTCCTCTGGTGCCTGTAACTCGGTTCAATCATTGATGAAGTCAACAAGCGCCTGATATTTGATGGCTGTTTGAGGCATATACTTCAACCCATGGGGACCAAGCTCAATTGCCCACTTTGCAACCCGGCCAGTTGCCTCCCTGTTCTGAATTATTTTGCCCAAAGGAGCAGAACTGACCACTGTGATGGGATGGCCTAGAAAGTATTGCTTGAGCTTTCGGCTTGCCATAAAAACCCCATATACCAGCTTCTGCCAATGCGGATATCGTTCCTTTGACTCGATAAGCACTTTACTGATATAGTAAACCGGCCATTGAACCGGATATTCCTTCCCAGCCTCCTTGCACTCAACCAGAATGGCCACACTAACAGCACGTGCATTAGCAGCAACGTACAATAACAAAGGCTCCTTGTCAACCAGAGCAGTAAGGACTGGCGGTTTAGCCAATTGCGCTTCAAGTCTTCAAATGCCGCATCAGCCGCATCACTCCAGACGAAAGTGTCTGTTTTCTTTAACATCTGATCTAGAGGGATCTCCTTCTCTCCCAAGCGGCTAATAAACCGGCTTAGGGCTACAATTTGACCTACTAGACGCTGAACATCATTAATGCACGCCGGTTTAGCCAAAGACGTAATCGCTTTGATCTTGGATTAGCCTCAATGCCTCTGTTGGACACCAGAAAACCTAGAAGCTTGCCTGCCGGAACACCAAAAACGCACTTGTCCGGATTGAGCATCATCTTATAAACCCGAAGATTGTCAAAGGTCTCCTTGAGATCATCTATCAATGTCTCCTTCTTCCTGGATTTTACTACAATGTCATCCACATAGGCATGAACATTACGCCCAATCTGAGTGTGAAGACAATTTTGCACATAGCGCTGATAAGTTGCCTGGGCACTCTTGAGCCCAAAGGGCATAGAAACATAGCAGAAGGCTCCAAAGGGAGTGATGAAGGTTGTCTTCTCCTAGTCCTTAACTGCCATTTTGATCTGATGATAACCTGAATAAGCATCCAAGAAACTCAAACGCTCACAACCCGCCGTTGCATCAATGATCTGATCAATACGCGGGAGAGCAAAAGGATCTGCTGGACAAGCCTTGTTCAAATCTGTGTAATCCACACACATGCGCCAAGTGCCGTTTTTCTTAAGGACCAACACCGGATTAGCCAACCACTAAGGGTGAAACACTTCGATGATAAAACCAGCAGCCAACAGTCGGGCTACCTCCTCACCAATTGCCTTGCGTCTTTCCTCATTAAAGCGGCGAAGAAATTGCTTGACCGGTTTAAACTTGGGATCAATATTGAGAGTGTGCTCAGCAAGTTCCCACGGTACACCTGGCATGTCAGAAGGTTTCCATGCAAAAATGTCCCCATTCTCACGGATGAACTCGATGAGCGCGCTTTCCTATTTCAGATCCAGATTGGTGCTGATGCTAAACTGCTTGGATGAATCGCCAGGAACAAAATCAACAAGCTTACTTTCATCTGCTGGTTTGAACTTCAGGGTCGGGTCATGCTCAGTGGTGGGCTTCTTCAGAGGGGTCATGTTTGCCGGATCAACATTGTCCTTATAGAACTTCAACTCCTCTGTAGAACAAACCGATTCAACATAGGCCGCATCACCTTCCTCGCAATCCAAAGCGATCTTACGACTTCCATGGACTGTGATGGTCCCCTTATGACCCGGCATTTTGAGCTGTAAATAAATATAGCAGGGCCTGGCCATGAACTTCGCATAAGCCGGCCGTCCAAACAGTGCATGATATGGGCTCTGGATTTTTACCACTTCAAAGGTCAATGTTTCAGACCTGGAATCGTGCTCATCTTCGAACACAACCTCCAAAGCGATCTTGCCAATAGGATATGCCGATTTACCTGGTACTACACCATGAAAAACAGTGTTTGACGGTTTAAGACTCCTGTCTGTCAACCCCATGCGATGGAAGGTCTCATAGTACAGGATGTTGATACTGCTCCCTCCATCCATCGGCACCTTGGTAAACTTATAACCTCCCACCTGAGGTGCCACCACCAAAGCCAGGTGACGCGGATTATCAACCCGGGGCGGATGATCCTCTCTGCTCCACACAATAGGCTGCTCGGACCACTGCAAGTAACATGGTATTGCCGGTTCAACAACATTAATTGCCCTCTTGTGAAGTTTCTGATCACGCTTGCACAAGCTAGTAGTGAACACATGATACTGCCCACCATTCAACTGCTTTGGGTGACTCTGAAAACCTGATTGCTGCCGATTCCCCTGATTATTCTGTTGGCTATTGCCACCTTGATTGTTCTGGTTGCCCTGATTATTCTGAAATCCAGAGTTGGAACCGCCGCCACCCTGAAAACCTGGACCTGAATCGCCTGACGGACCCTGATCATACCGGAAGAGATCAGAGTTTTGAACTCCTTCATGATGAAACAATCCTTCCAAAGATGTGTTGCTGGAACCTCCTTGGTCCCATGCTTTGGGCAGGGTTGGTTTAACAGTCGTTCCAGATTCATACTGCCACCGCGCTGGGGCGGTTTACCTTTATGACGCTGCATATTAGTGTTAGCCACAAAATCTAAATTATCTGCTTTGCGCTTACCATTATTCCCATGGCCCCCTTGGTTGTGATGCTGTCCCTTTGCACCGTCGTTCTTCTTTCCCTTCTCCGGTTTCTCCTCATCAAAATCGGGATCCTTGGTATTATCAGAATCGACATATTTAACCAAGGCTGCCATAAGCGTTCCCATGTCATTGCAGTGGTACTTGAGCCGTCCCAACTTCATTTTTAATGACTTAAACCGGTAGTTACACTCCAGTGTTATGATCGCTTGGTCAGCATTAATCCGGTCCGACGAATGCAAAACTTCTGAAACCCGGTGCACCCAATGAGTTGTTGACTCGTTCCCTCCTTGAACACAGGCATCCAGATCCACAATGGACATGGGCTGTTTGCATGTATCCTTGAAATTTGCTATAAACCGGGCCTTCAATTGGTCCCATGACTCGATGGAGTTAGCTGGCAGGTTCTTCAACCATGTACGGGTCGTCCCTTCCAACATCATTGTGAAGTATTTTGCACAGGCCGCTTCATCCACATCCAGCATATCCATCGCCATCTCATAACTGTCAACCCACGCCTCAGGTGGTTGATCGGCGGTGTAATTAGGCACCTTACATGGACCCTTGAAATCCTTGGGCAGTCACACATTACGGAGAGCCGGAATGAGACATGGCACTCCCAGGAACTGAAGGCAAGCCTGGTGCCTCGGTCTACTGACGCTGCTGGATGAACCGGGGCGGGTTGATAACGGCCTGTATATTGTGCTGCTAAAGCGGCCTCCCTTCATGCTCAGCCATTATCCACTACATCCTGAGCATTTACTTCACCACGCGCCGGATTGGGTCCTTGAGGGACATTACGGCGCTGCGCACTGCTGGACACCTCTGGTTCATCTATGTGCCTGCTATAGCTTTTGCTCGGACGGGGGGGGGGGTCATGTGAATCCCGTCTCGGCTATATGAATAAGCCTGTTGCTGCACCATAGCAGTCTGAAGAAGATCCCTGGCCCGCCGTGTATCAACCACCGCTGGCGATTCACCCTCCATCGGAATAGCTGCTAGCCGAGATGCCGCTGCTAGCATGTTATCCAAAGGGGTAGAGAAGTGACCCGGCGGGGGTGTTGTGTACCGCGGTGGGTTGTCTGTTCTTCGGGGTGGACCCATCACCTGAGGTTGATCCGGCACTTCGGTCCTCGGCACGGTAGTCCAGTTTACTGCTGCTGGGTTGCTAGTTCCTTCCCTTGGTGTACTAAAGAGATTCATTGCATTGTAATCCGCCGGCAAGCGAGACTGATGTCTCCTACTCAATACTTCATTCGAGGCGTTTTGATCCGGCAAAAGTCGATAATTCTCGGCTTGAATCCTCTGCGCCTGGGCATCTAAAGCGGCCCGTTCCTCAGCCATCCTGGTCTCCTCAACCGCCAAGTCCTCCTTGGCCTGCGTTATCTGATCCTGTAGCTTAGTGACCTCTGAGTTATGCGATCTTGAGTCTCCGGGGTAACTGTTGTGACCAATAACGTCGTCCAGGCGTCCAACAAACCGGACAGAACTTGAGTCGGTCGGCGCGCGGGGCTTCCTGCCCCAGCTGCTGGTCCGGAACCCAATGCCGCCGCCGTAGAATTTTGCAAGGTTGGCTGTGTACTGGCCATGAAGATTGCGACTCGGTTTGGCGGTTCAAGAAATTCCGGAATACTAGTGCCATCGGAATACCCTTCGAACACACCGTCATGAACTTGGTATAGGGACTCGGTTTCGCCGATGGATGACTTGCCATCGGAATAGACGGCCGTATCACCTTCAGACACCGGTTCAGATCCAATCCCGTGGACACATCCTACGAACGCATGCTTCATGGCGGGCTGAATCCGGGCAGGACTCGCACGCTGAGCCGTTTCGACGAGGTCGGTGCAGATGTCCGGCTCAGGTCTCGGTTCGCCGATCTTGCCGATGAAGACATGAATTCCTCCGAAGGGGACCCGGTACCCGTACTCGATTGAGCCGGCGTCGGGGCCCAGCCTGCATCGTCGATGTAGAGCTTGCCGCGACGACTCTTGGTCATCCGGCCAACCGTGTATCCTTTGAGTCCTTCAAAGCTGCCCTTCAAGAACTCGAAACCATCGTGCGATAGCCCCACGGTGGGCACCAACTATCGTGGAATTAACACGTCAGATGTCCTTGTGAAAGGACTTAGTCGTGGAGCCATCGCGACGGGTTAGCTTAAAGGGGTTAAACCAGACAAAGGACACGGGAGTTTTATACTAGTTCGGCCCCTTACGATGTAGGTAAAAGCCTACGTCTAGTTGTGGTGGTATTATTGGGGTTTCGATTACCAGGGAGCAAACATGCTATGCCTGGCTTTCGAGTTGTTGTTTCTTGTCCCTGAACCAACGCCGGCTCGTCCCTTTATATACACAGGTTGACGCCCGGCCGGTTTACAGAGTTCCGAGGCCGTCTCATACAAGTGTCTGGCTCGGTCTTTGCCTCCTTAACTTACAATACAAGTTATACAAGTATGGCGGTTTACAACTATGGGCCCTAATCTGCCTTTGGGCTTTGGGCCTCTAAGCTTCATCGGTAAAGCGCCATCTTCCAGGTCTTCATGGGCTTCAATGTAATTGAGGGTGAACCGGCCCCTCCTGGGCGGTTTACATTCAGTAGTTGTATCCCCAACAGAGGGGGCGGCCGGCCAGGGAGGAGGCGCGCCAAGGGGAGTCCTACTCCCACCGGGAGTAGGACTCCCTCCTTTCCTTGTCCAAGTAGGAGAGGGGGAAGGAAGGGAGAGAGGGGTGGAAGGAAAGGGGGGGCGCCGCCCCCCTCCTTGTCCAATTCGGACTAGAGGGGGAGGAGGTGCGCAGCCTGCCCTGGCCGCCCCTCCTCTTCTCCACTTTGGGCCCAAGTGGCCCATTAACCCCCCGGGGGGTTCCGGTAACCCCCCGGTACTCCGGTATATATCCGATAACCTCCAAAACTTATTCCGGTGTCCGAATATAGTCGTCCAATATACCAATCTTCATGTCTCGACCATTTCGAGACTCCTCATCATGTCCGTAATCACATTCAGGACTCCAAACAAACTTCGGTACATCAAAACTCATAAACTCATAATATATCTGTCATCGAAACCTTAAGCGTGCGGACCCTACGGGTTCGAGAACTATGTAGACATGACCGTGAACCGTTTCCGGTCAATAACCAATAGCGGAACCTGGATGCTCATATTGGCTCCTACATATTCTACGAAGATCTTTATCGGTCAAACGGCATAACAACATACGTTATTCCTTTTGTCATCGGTATGTTACTTGCCCGAGATTTGATCAACGGTATCTCAATACCTAGTTCAATCTCGTTATCGGCAAGTCTCTTTACTCGTTACATGATGCATCATTCCGTAACTAACTCATTAGCTACATTGCTTGCAAGGCTTATGTGATGTGCATTACCGAGAGGGCCCAGAGATACCTCTCTGTCACACCCTAGCTAGTTCATGCATTAGAGTATTGCATCATGTCTATTTTTCTCAACAGAAACTTGAAATGGGGATGACAGAACCCCCAGCCCCCTCTGAAACCAACTAGGGTTTACTAAAAATATTTTCAATGAACCTGAAATGCCCTTCTAAAATGTCCATCATTTTTGTCTTGGTTCAGAACCTTTGCCAAAAGTGGTGCACAATTTTCTAGGTCATCCTAAGGTCTTTGAATTAAATCATAAGTATTTGAGTTTGGGCATTTAAATTATATAAATTATTTTAAATGCTCAAATAATCCCAAACTAAAATGTTCCATGCTGGATATATTCCAGTTGGTGGCCATGAGCAGTTTGGGAAATTTTGGAGTTGTTTAGGTATTTTTAGTAAGTCCACAAAGTTACAGAATAATTAAAAAAGATAAATAAGAGAGAGAGAGAGAGAGAGAGAGAGAGAACTAACTTGGCAGCCCGCCTAGCCAGCCCACCAGCTGGCCCAGCCCAG
The DNA here is from genome assembly GCF_002162155.2 of Triticum dicoccoides. Lineage (NCBI taxonomy): Eukaryota > Viridiplantae > Streptophyta > Magnoliopsida > Poales > Poaceae > Triticum > Triticum dicoccoides. Next base: position 725,733,292 of record NC_041383.1, read on the forward strand.
CAGCCGCTCCAGCGAGCTGCTTGCCTTCGCCAGGCAGGCAGGCAGGTGCTCGACGGCGACGCCAGCGCGCGCCACGCAGCTGCCCGCCGCCCTGCTTCACCCCCTCGCCTCTCTGCTGGCCTGGATGAGCTCCACGTCGTGCCCCGAACCCTGTGGACACACCCATTCGCCCCCAGCTCCTCTCCCTCGCTCTCCCGCACCATGGCTGACGCCACCGCAGCCGCACCGTCGCCGTAGTCGCGCTCTCCGTCGTCCCCGCGCCGCGCCACCGTGTCCAGGACCTCCACTACCCTCCTCTCCTTCGAGCTAGTCGAGCCCCGAGCGCTCGCGTGCCCCGAAGCCACTGCACCGACCTCGTCCGATCCGCCATCGCTGGAGATCCCCTTCACCGTCGCCGCTGCACCAGCTCGTCCTCGACCGTGCCGTCTGGTTCCTCGAGATCGCCATGAGCCTAGCTACCTCCTCCCCCCTTCCTCTCTCGCTCTTGTGCACCACAGCGAGCGCACGAAGCTTCACCGCAGGCACCGCCGCCGAGCTCGTCGCCGACGTGTCTCCGGCCAACCACCGGCCACACCATCGTGTCCATCGCACTCACCGCACCCGCAGGAACCCGTAGCATCACTCCACGCGCCTCGCCGTGCCCCATAGCGTCGAGTTCGACCTCTCCCGAACTCCGGCGACCGCCAAAGTCGTCGCCGGCGCCGTTTCCGGCCACCCCGAGCCCAACCAACACCACCAAGAGTTGCGGCTTGGCCCCAGCTACACGTAGATGCCCTCCGCGACTCTTTTGGTCACCGGAATGCACAAAACCACTTCCGCCGCCGCATTCGGCCTCGCCGGCGGCTAAACGCCGGTGAGTTGACCCCACTGACCCCTCGTTTGACCATGAGTGGGCCCAGTTTGACCCCCTGGGTCAATGACAGGTGGGGCCCAGCCCTGTTAACTATCAGGATTAGTTTTAATTAATATTTAGTTAAACTAATTACACTGACACACGGGACCCACTAGTCAGGGTTGACCTGGACTGTTCCGTTGACCGCTGATGTCACCCTGACGTAATGCTGACGCAGTAATTAATTTACTGGAATTATTATTACACAGGATAATTCCAGTAAATACCACAAACTTTGAAAAATCATAGAAATTAATCTGTAACTCCAAATGCAAAGTTTTATATATGAAAAATGATCAGAAAAATCCAATCTATCCATCTGTACTGGTTTCATGCATGTTTAAGCAAGCTAATCTGATGTTTAGTGCAGAACAAGGTAAAGCACTTATAAGGGCCATGTATGAGTTTGAAACTTGAATCTTTGATTCAAAATGGTTCAAACCCATCTGGTCTTAGTTGCATTAGCCCAATACACTCATTTTGCCATGTCTCATGCATGCATCATATTGTTGCATATTGTTTGGTGATGTTTGTGTATCGGTGCTCTTGCGGCAGGTTCTGCCCCCGAGTACCACGATTACCCTAGCGAAGATCAATATCAGTGCATCGACCCATCAGGCAAGCAACCAACCATTTGATCATATCGATACAATCCCATGTTCTCGCTTCTGCTCTCTTTTACTGCATTAAGACAACGCGTTTCAAACTGCTGTGTGCTACGGTAGTTGAACCCATTTCCTCTGCATGACCTGTCATTGCCACAGTAACTAGATGAAACCCACTAGCATGTGTAGGAGTTGATTGAGCCATATGTATGTGTTGTTCGTACCTTGCTATGCCTGCTATGCTTAGAGTCGTGTCAGGTCTAGTTCATCTGGGTGATGAGCTAGAGTGAAATGATCATGCCGGTAATAAGAGTGATGCGGTGAACACGATTTGGTAAAGGTATCGATGAGAGGCCATGTAGGAGTACATGGTGGGTTGTTTCATTGAAGCCGACCTTAAGCACTGAGATCTGTATTTGTGATTTAAGATTCAGCTACTACCATGCATTGGGCCCTGAAATATGACCCCGCTCGACTTCTTATTCACCCTAGTCCTCTGTCCAGGAGTTGCAAGTAGTTTCTGGTGTTTGTAGCTTACTGGAGGTCGTGGACAATGCTAACCCGCGGGATGGGCTGTGATGCGGTAGGTACGTGGCACGGTGTACCGGATACCCATTAGGTATCTCGGGAACCCTGTACACATCGCTCGGGGCCGTATGAGAAACCTCGGCCGGACTCCCTGCGGATGGAACCTGGATAGGCGATAAACCTGAACTATAGACTTAGGTGTTTAGGTAGGTCGTGGTCTACACCCACGTCGGCTTTCGCTTGAAGTCTGCCAAACACATGTCGTGTGCAGACGCTAAGTGGTGGAAACATGTATGAAGAAGTACACCCCTGCAGGGTTAACATTATCTATTCGAATAGCTGCGTCCGCGGTAAAGGACTACTTGGTTGCCTATACAGTTCATAGACAAGTAAATGGATACTACTAAAATCCTCAAGATAAGCGTGAGTGCCGAGGATGGCTCTTTCGTAGGATGACGGAGGTGGATCCTTGGTGGTGTATTGAAGTGATGAGTAGTGGACTCGTGTGCGCAAAACCATTTCAAGTTGGTGTATCGTAGGATAACTTAGCCAAGAGTCAAAGCTGGCTTGCTGCAATAACCCCACCAACCCTTCTTGATAATGTGCATGTATGTAGGATCTGATGTAAGTCTTGCTGAGTACCTTTGTACTCATGTTGCTTTAATTTACATTTTTCAGAAGATGCTGCAACCCCTTCTGATGGGTTCTTCGTAGATGTTGACATCGATGAGTAGACTGAGGCCCAGGTGGTGACCCTGAGCTTGTGAAGGACCACGTAGTATAGCCAGGCTTTCCAAGCCTCTTTTATTTTACTAGTTGTCTGTACTCAGACAAGCTACTTCCGCTGTTGTCTTGTATGTCTGTATGACTTGAATGTGGGTCGTGTGACCCGTACTTGTGTGTATGCTATGTATGGCTCTCTGAGCCCTTAAATAAAGTACTTGTGTTGTAGAGTCATGTTGTGATGCCTTGTTGTATTTGCACATATCGAGCATATTGTGTGTATGATTGAAATGCTTGGTATGTGTGGGATCTGACTATCTAGTTGTTTATTCTTAGTAGCCTCTCTTACCGGGAAATGTATCCTAGTGTTTCCACTGAGCCTTGGTAGCTTGCTACTGCTCCGGAACACTTAGGCTGGCCGACATGTGTCCTTCTTCGTTCCTGTGTCTGTCCCTTCGGGGAAATGTCACGCGATGGATACCGGAGTCCTGTTAGCCCGCTACAGCCCGGTTTACCGGAGTCCTGCTAGCCTAGTGCTACAGCCCGGATTCACTTGCTGATGACCGACACGTTCGATGCTGGGTCATGGATGCCTGTCCCTGTAAGTCTGTGCCACTTTAGGTTTACGACTAGCCATGTCAGCCCGGGCTCCTTACCATATGGATGCTAGCGATGCTATCATATACGTGTGCCAAAAGGTGCAAACAGTCCTGGGCAAAGGTAAGACGACACCCGTGGGAATACCGTGCGTGAGGCCGCAAAGTGATACGAGGTGTTACATGCTAGATCGATGTGGCATCGAGTCGGGGTCCTGACAGCGTTGGCATCAGAGCCGGATTGCCTATAGGTTCTCCAAGCCAAACTGGTCGATGTTGAGTCTAGAAATGCTTTAGTTATATGTAGGGGAATTGATTGTTGGATGGAACGTAAGGCTCTTTTTACTCCTTTATCTCATGACATTCTGATCTGAGTCAGTCTATTCTTCCACCGGGGGTTAAGGAATTAGGATCTCTTCTCTCTATCAGGTTCACGTGTTACTAATCAGTAGTACCGTATAGGGTTGATGGATACAAGCCTAGTCCGGTTCTACTACCCCATTATGTGCTAAGATGGACCTAGCACCTTGATATGATATTATTGAGTGGCTATGCAATTCTTCGTCAAATGCCTCAAAATCCTTTTTGAGCATTTACAGCCGTTATGCTGTCCAAATTCTGCTAGGAATCTTAATGTCTTGTGTTTATCATGTTCCAGATGGCGTCCCGTCCTCAGAATCAAGTGGTTCGTTTGACTCGATGCCTAGATGTACCCGGCCATACTGCCATGTTGGTCAGGGTAATGACTGAGGCTGGATACCGTTGGTATCCTGAGTACACGGTCGAAGAGCAATTCCGAGACTTTAATCAAAGCCAATATTTTTGCATTGTCAGGATATTTCCATCTTATCCTGGATCTACCGAGCCCCTCCACTGCTCCTACGGACTCGGGGTTACTATTGAGATGGCTGTGCAGGATGCTGCCTACTCTATGATGACCATCATGCGAGTCAGGACTGGTTTGTTTCGGGACTCTGACTTCCGATATATGCCAGCTTCACTCCCGGGAGCACAAGGGTATCTCTAGGCTATCTATGCTGACTCCACTCAGGAGGATTCACTGACCCGCACCACTGCACAATTGCTTGAAGACAAGGACCGTGAAAATCGGGCCTTGAGACTAGAGCTTTTCAATACCCGTGCTGATCATTGGGCCACTTTGACTCAGTTTGCACCGGCTGTGCAAGCGGGATATATGGATATGCGAGATCTCTATCCTGTGAGATCTGCTCTGCCAGACATGATGGATTGGCGTGATGTAGGAGGCATCACCCCACCTCGTGGTCCCCGCAGGCCACCATTTGTTGGTCCAAGACCTCATCCTAGCCCCTATGGTCCACAAGCTCCACGGGACCGACTGTTTCCGGATGATCACATTGAGCTTCCAGGCTATGGTGGTGACTTCTATGAAGACTACTACGGAGCTGTCTGAGTTAGTAGTAGTATCACTAGTATCGTACTAGTTATATCGTCCACCGTCCTGCGTGACTCGTGGGATATGACTTAGTTTTTACTGCCTTCCGGAGGTGTAGAAAAATAATGTATAGGAGCTTGGAATGCCTCCGATGAGATGTAATCCTCTTTTCACTGTAGTAGTACTTTGTTTGGTTCTGTACTAAACCTTGTATGGTGTGTATGACGATGGAATAAAAGAAGCAGTTTCTGTATCTACCATGTCATACGGATGATCATCTTACATTCCAAGTTATCCATTACATTCTACATTTCTATGTCAAAATCCTATCATCCTGGACTAAACCATTGTCTTGTTTCCTAGGATGGTTAACACCCGCACCAACCTTGCTCCCCCAGAGCAGGCCGAAGGCAGTAGAGTTGGGGGAACAAACCTGCCTCACCCTCCTTCTCTGGCCGAGGTTATGCTGGAAGCCGAGAGAAACAAGCGGGAGACCAACCGTTTGTTGGAGCGCATCGAGCAGAACACAGCACACCATCAGAGGAATAACTTGGTGTCACTCAGTGATTTCATCAAGTTACATCCACCCACTTTCCACCACTCCGTCGAGCCCCTCGACGCTGATGACTGGCTTCGCAGTATTACTCATAAGCTACGCTCTGCACTCGTAGCTGAGGCTGATAAGGTCACCTTTGCTGCATATCATCTCGAAGGCCCCGCCAGTCTCTGGTGGGAGAACTATGGAGCCATGTGCCCAGTGGGCCAGGTCACTACTTGGGCTGAATTCAGCGAGGCTTTCCGTGAACATCACATTCCGGAGGGTCTCATGGACCGTAAACGTGAGGAGTTATGCAGTTTCACTCAAGGTTGACTCTCTGTGGATGCATACAGTAGGGAGTTCGGTAACCTAGCACGGTATGCAACTGAGGAAGTTTCCACTGATGCAAAGAAGCAAGCAAGGTTCTGCAAGGGACTTAGCCCTGAGCTTCGCCGTGACCTCCGTCTGCATGAGTGCACATCTTTTCAGAAGCTTGTTAACAAAGCCATCAGTGCTGAGTCTGGTCAGACTGATTATGAAGCAACCCGCAAGCATGGCCGTGACATGGGTTCCTCATCCGGTGCTGGTCCTCAGAAGCGCCGGGTGTGGGTGCCTAACACTGCCCTGCCACCAGGTTCACATCGAGGCCATCCTTTCAGGCACCTCATCCAGCTCAACAGTTCGCACCAGCCAAGCCCTATGGTGGGCCAACCAACAATGCTCCCCCACGCACCAGCTCCGTGACATGCTTCAAGTGTGGGGAATCGGGCCACTACCTGCGCGAGTGCCCCCAGACCAATCCCAACCAGTCTGGAAAAGCTGTTGGCCGTGCCAAGCCGACAAGGAAAGTGTTCTACGCCAAACCGGCCACCGCTGCACGTGGTCATGTCAACTGTATCTCTGCTGAAGAAGCTCAAGAGGATCCCAACGTCGTTCTTGGTACGCTCCTTGTTAACTGCCACCCGGCATCTGTTCTTTTCGATACTGGAGCATCTCATTCATTTATATCCGAGAGATATGCTCGTCTGCATAACACCACATTCTGTGAGATGCCCACCTCTATGGTAATTCAAACCCCGGGATCCAAATGGCAAACTTCTAGAGTAAGCCATGGGAATGAAATTCAAGTCAACAGACTTGTTTTTCTCGCATCTTTGATAGCTCTCAAATCTTCGGATATTAATATCATCTTGGGTATGGACTGGATGTCAGCCCATCATGCCAAGATTGATTGTTTCTCTAGGACTGTTCAACTCACACATCCTTCGGGAAAGATAGTCAATGTCTTGACCCGAGTAGCCAAGCGACAGCTATATTCTCTTAACGCCAGTCCGTTGCCAGACCTCAAAGACGTTCCGGTAGTCCGTGACTTTCCGGATGTCTTTCCAGAGGAATTGCCAGGTGTTCCACCTGACAGAGATGTCGAGTTCGTAATAGATCTCATTCCAGGAACTGTCCCAATTTCTAGAAGACCCTATAAAATGGCACCACTAGAACTAGCCGAGCTTAAGAAACAACTCGATGAGTCCTTGAAAAAGGGTTTCATCTGTCCTAGTTCGTCTCCATGGGCTTGTCCCGTTCTCTTCGTCAAGAAGAAGGATGGTACGGACCGGATGGTTGTAGATTATCGACCAGTCAACCTGGTCACAATCAAGAACAAGTATCCGCTCCCCAGGATCAACGACCTGTATGATCAGCTCGCTGGATCCTCAATCTTCTCTAAAATGGATTTGAGGTTGGGCTACCATCAAATCAAAATCAGGAACGGGGACATTCCTAAAATGGCCTTTGTTACTCGTTATGGCCAATACGAGTACACTGTCATGTCCTTCGGTTTAACCAACGCCCCATCCACCTTTTCTCGGTTAATGAACTCAATCTTCATGGAGTATTTGGATAAATTCGTCATGGTTTACCTCGATGATATACTCATCTACTCCAAGAACGAGGAGGAACATGCCGAACATCTAAGGCTAGTGTTGATGAAACTTCAAGAGCATCGCCTTTATGCCAAATTTTCTAAGTGTGAATTTTGGTTGCCAGAAGTGACCTATCTAGGACATGTAATTTCTGGTAAGGGTATTGCTGTTAACCCCGAGCGAGTTCAAGCCGTCCTTAATTGGACTCCACCTGAATCGGTCAAGCAAGTTCAGAGTTTTCTTGGCTTAGCGAGCTATTGTCGCCGCTTTGTCGAGAACTTCTCCAAGGTTGCTAAACCTCTAACTGAACTCCTCAAGAAAGATAAAAAGTTCGAGTGGACTCCACAATGTGAGCACAGCTTTCAGGAACTGAAAAGATGCCTGACATCTGCTCCCGTATTGGTACCACCAGATTTCTCTAAGGACTTTGTTATCTATTGCGACGCCTCACGACAAGGACTAGGTTGCATTCTTATGCAAGATTGTCACGTATTTGCTTACGCTTCACGGCAATTGCACCCACATGAGGAGAATTATCCTACTCATGATCTAGAGCTTGCAGCTGTAGTCTATGCACTTAAAACCTGGCGACATTACCTCCTCGGTAATCATTGCGAAATCTTCACCGATCACCAAAGTCTGAAGTACATATTCACCCAACCGGATTTGAATCTCAGGCAAAGACGTTGGGTCGAGTTGATCACAGACTTCAACTTAGGGATAACTTACACCCCAGGAAAGGCCAATGTCATGGCTGATGCACTAAGTCGTAAATCTTATTATAACAATCTGATGTTACAACAAAGTCAACCGCTTCTCCATGAGGAATTTCGGAAGCTTAATCTTCACATCGTTCCTCAAGGATTTCTTTCCACCTTGGTGGCGAAACCTACTCTTACAGATCAAATCATCGCTGCCCAAAAACGAGATAAAGGAATATCTAGGATCCAGGAGAACATTGCTAGCGGAGGTGCTAGATGTTTCTCCACAAATGATCATGGTGTTGTGTACTTCGAGAACCGTTTAGTGGTTCCCAAGAACTAGCATCTACGGCAGTTGATCCTTAAGGAGGCTCATGAATCTCCTCTCACCATTCATCCCGGTAGTACCAAGATGTATCAGGACCTACGCCAGAGGTTCTGGTGGACTAGGATGAAGAGAGACATTGCTCAGTTTGTTGCTAGTTGCGATGTCTGTCGTCGTGTAAAAGCAGAGCATCAACGGCCTGCTGGCACCCTTCAACCCTTAGCTATTCCTGAATGAAATGGGATAAAATTGGTATGGATTTCATCACCGGTTTTCCCAGGACCAAGAGAGGGAATAACGCTATCTTCGTCGTTGTCGATCATCTTTCCAAAGTAGCCCATTTCTTGCCTGTTCGCGAGAGTATAACCGCTAGTCAACTAGCAGACTTGTACATCTCCCGAATAGTATCCCTCCATGGTGTTCCACTAGAAATTAACTCGGATCGAGGAAGTCTCTTCACCTCTCGATTTTGGGAAAGTTTCCAAAATGCTATGGGAACCCGCCTTTCCTTTAGCACTGCCTTTCACCCTCAATCAAGTGGTCAAGTAGAACGCGTCAATCAGATTCTAGAAGACATGCTTCGAGCCTCTGTTATCTCATTCGGAATGGATTGGGAGAAATGTCTCCCATTTGCCGAATTTGCTTATAACAACAGCTGTCAATCTAGCTTGGGTAAAGCCCCTTTTGAAGTTCTCTATGGATGAAGGTGTCGAACGCCTCTTAACTGGTCAGAAACCGGGGAAAGACAATTCTTTGGCCCGGACATGATCCAGGAAGCACAAGCGCAAGTTCGCATCGTTCGTGAAAAGTTGAAAACAGCCCAATCTCGTCAAAAGAGTCAATATGACCGAAAACATAAGGCTATGACTTTTGAGGTTGACGAGAAGTCTTACCTTCGGGTTACTCCTCTTAAGGGAACCCATCGCTTCGGTATCAAAGGCAAATTGGCTCCTCGCTACATTGGACCCTTTCGCATTCTCGCTAAACGGGGAGAAGTTGCCTACCAATTGGAACTACCTCCGCATCTCTCCAGAGTCCACGATGTCTTCCACGTTTCCCAACTCAGGCGTTGCTTCTCGGATCCTATCCGTGGAGTGGACCACGAAACGCTTGATCTTCAAGATAATCTCACGTATCGAGAGTACCCCGTTCGTATCCTCGATCAAGCCGAGCGTACCACTCGATGTCATAATATCAAGTTTCTCAAGGTTCAATGGTCGCACCATTCTGAGAAGGAAGCAACTTGGGAAAGGGAGGATCGTCTTCGACTTGAGTACCCCGCCTTCTTTCCGGAGGAACCTAAATCTCGGGACGAGATTCTTTTGAGTGGGGGTGAGTTGTCACACCCTAGCTAGTTCATGCATTAGAGTGTTGCATCATGTCTATTTTTCTCAATAGAAACTTGAAATGGGGATGACAGAACCCCCAGCCCCCTCCGAAACCAACTAGGGTTTACTAAAAATATTTTCAATGAACCTGAAATGCCCTTCTAAAATGACCATCATTTTTGTCTTGGTTCAGAACCTCTGCCAAAAGTGGTGCAGAATTTTCTAGGTCATCCTAAGGTCTTTGAATTAAATCATAAGTATTTGAGTTTGGGCATTTAAATTATATAAATTATATTAAATGCTCAAATAATCCCAAACTAAAATGTTCCATGCTGGATATATTCCAGTTGGTGGCCATGAGCAGTTTGGGAAATTTTGGAGTTGTTTAGGTATTTTTAGTAAGTCCACAAAGTTACAAAATAATTAAAAAAGATAAATAAGAGAGAGAGAGTGAACTAACCTGGCAGCCCGCCTAGCCAGCCCACCAGTAGGCCCAGCCCAGCAGCCGCTCCAGCGAGCTGCTTGCCTTCGCCAGCCAGGCAGGCAGGTGCTCGACGGCGATGCCAGCGCGCGCCACGCAGCTGCCCGCCGCCCTGCTTCACCCCCTCGCCTCTCTGCTGGCCTGGATGAGCTCCAATTCGTGCCCCGAACCCTGTGGACACACCCATTCGCCCCCAGCTCCTCTCCCTTGCTCTCCCGCACCATGGCCGACGCCACCGCAGCCGCACCGTCGCCATAGTCACGCTCTCCGTCGTCCCCGCGCTGCGCCATCGTGTCCAGGAGCTCCGCCACCCTCCTCTCCTTCGAGCTAGTCGAGCCCCGAGCGCTCGCGTGCCCCGAAGCCACTGCACCGACCTTGTCCGATCCGCCATCGCCGGAGATCCCCTTCACCGTCGCCGCCGCACCAGCTCGTCCTCGACTGCGCCGTCTGGTTCCTCGAGATCGCCGTGAGCCCAGCTACCTCCTCCCCCCTTCCTCTCTCGCTCTCGTGCACCACAGCGAGCGCACGAAGCTTCACCACACGCACCACCGCCGAGCTTGTCGCCGACGTGTCTCCGGCCAACCACCGGCCACACCACCGTGTCCATCGCAGTCACCGCACCCGCAGGAACCCGTAGCATCACTCCACGCGCCTCGCCGTGCCCCATAGCGTCGAGTTCGACCTCTCCCGAACTCCGGCGACCGCCAAAGTCGTCGCCGGCGCCGTTTCCGGCCACCCCGAGCCCAACCAACACCACCAAGAGCTGCGGCTTGGCCCCAGCTACACGTAGATGCCCTCCACGGCTCTTTTGGTCACCGGAACGCACAAAACCACTTCCGCCGCCGCGTTCGGCCTCGCCGGCGGCTAAACACCGGTGAGTTGACCCCGCTGACCCCTCGTTTGACCACGAGTGGGCCTAGTTTGACCCCCTGGGTCAATGACAGGTGGGGCCCAGCCCTGTTAACTATCAGGATTAGTTTTAATTAATATTTAGTTAAACTAATTACACTGACACACGGGACCCACTAGTCAGGGTTGACCTGGACTGTTCCGTTGACCGCTGATGTCACCCTGACATAATGCTGACGCAGTAATTAATTTACTGGAATTATTATTACACAGGAAATTCCAGTAAATACCACAAACTTTGAAAAATCATAGAAATTAATCTGTAACTCCAAATGCAAAGTTTTATATATGAAAAATGATCAGAAAAATCCAATCTATCCATCTGTACTGGTTTCATGCATATTTAAGCAAGCTAATCTGATGTTTAGTGCAGAACAAGATAAAGCACTTATAAGGGCCATGTATGAGTTTGAAACTTGAATCTTTGATTCAAAATGGTTCAAACCCATCTGGTCTTAGTTACATTAGCCCAATACACTCATTTTGCCATGTCTCATGCATGCATCATATTGTTGCATATTGTTTGGTGATGTTTGTGTATCGGTGCTCTTGCGGCAGGTTCTGCCCCCGAGGAGTACCACGATTACCCTAGCGAAGATCAATATCAGTGCATCGACCCATCAGGCAAGCAACCAACCATTTGATCATATCGATACAATCCCATGTTCTCGCTTCTGCTCTCTTTTACTGCATTAAGACAACGCGTTTCAAACTGCTGTGTGCTACGGTAGTTGAACTCATTTCCTCTGCATGACCTGTCATTGCCACAGTAACTAGATGAAACCCACTAGCATGTGTAGGAGTTGATTGAGCCATATGTATGTGTTGTTCGTACCTTGCTATGCCTGCTATGCTTAGAGTCGTGTCAGGTCTAGTTCATCTGGGTGATGAGCTAGAGTGAAATGATCATGCCGGTAATAAGAGTGATGCGGTGAACATGATTTGGTAAAGGTATCGATGAGAGGCCATGTAGGAGTACATGGTGGGTTGTTTCATTGAAGCCGACCTTAAGCACTGAGATCTGTATTTGTGATTTAAGATTCAGCTACTACCATGCATTGGGCCCTAAAATATGACCCCGCTCGACTTCTTATTCACCCTAGTCCTCTGTCCAGGAGTTGCAAGTAGTTTCTGGTGTTTGTAGCTTACTGGAGGCCGTGGATAGCGCTGACCCGCGGGGTGGGCTGTGATGCGGTAGGTACGTGGCACGGTGTACCGGATACCCGTTAGGTATCTCGGGAACCTTGTACACATCGTTCGGGGCCGTATGGGAAACCTCGGCCGGACTCCCTGCGGATGGAACCTGGATAGGCGATAAACCTGGACTGTAGACTTAGGTGTTTAGGTAGGTCGTGGTCTACACCCACGTCGGCTTTCGCTTGAAGTCTGCCGAGCACATGTCGTGTGCAGACGCTAAGTGGTGGAAACATGTATGAAGAAGTACACCCCTGCAGGGTTAACATTATCTATTCGAATAGCCGCGTCTGCGGTAAAGGACTACTTGGTTGCCTATACAGTTCATAGACAAGTAAATGGATACTACTAAAATCCTCAAGATAAGCGTGAGTGCCGAGGATGGCTCTTCTGTAGGACGACGAAGGTGGATCCTTGGTGGTGTATTGAAGTGGTGAGTAGTGGACTCGTGTGCGCAAAACCATTTCAAGTTGGTGTATCGTAGGATAGCTTAGCCAAGAGTCAAAGCTGGCTTGCTGCAATAACCCCACCAACCCTTCTTGATAATGTGCATGTATGTAGGATCTGATGTAAGTCTTGCTGAGTACCTTTGTACTCATGTTGCTTTAATTTACATTTTTCAGAAGACGCTGCAACCCCTTCTGATGGGTTCTTCGTAGACGTTGACATCGATGAGTAGACTGAGGCCCAGGTGGTGACCCTAAGCTTGTGAAGGACCACGTAGTATAGCCAGGCTTTCCAAGCCTCTTTTATTTTACTAGTTGTCTGTACTCAGACAAGCTACTTCCGTTGTTGTCTTGTATGTCTGTATGACTTGAATGTGGGTCGTGTGACCCGTACTTGTGTGTATGCTATGTATGGCTCTCTGAGCCCTTAAATAAAGTACTTGTGTTGTAGAGTCATGTTGTGATGCCTTGTTGTATTTGCACATATTGAGCATATTGTGTGTATGATTGAAATGCTTGGTATGTGTGGGATCTGACTATCTAGTTGTTTATTCTTAGTAGCCTCTCTTACCGGGAAATGTCTCCTAGTGTTTCCACTAAGCCTTGGTAGCTTGCTACTGCTCCGGAACACTAAGGCTGGCCGGCATGTGTCCTTCTTCGTTCCTCTGTCTGTCCCTTCGGGGAAATGTCACGCAATGGATACCGGAGTCCTGTTAGCCCGCTACAGCCCGGTTTACCGGAGTCCTGCTAGCCCAGTGCTACAGCCCGGATTCACTTGCTAATGACCGACACGTTCGATGCTGGGTCATGGATGCCTGTCCCTGTAAGTCTGTGCCACTTTGGGTTTACGACTAGCCATGTCAGCTCGGGCTCCTTACCATATGGATGCTAGCAACGCTATCATATACGTGTGCCAAAAGGCGCAAACGATCCCGGGCAAAGGTAAGACGACACCCGTGGGAATACCGTGCGTGAGGCCGCAAAGTGATATGAGGTGTTACATGCTAGATCGATGTGGCATCGAGTCGGGGTCCTGACACTCTCCGACAATCGGAGTGAAAAATCCTAATCTCGAAATACACCAACCCAACATGTACCTTCGGAGACACCTGTAGAGATCCTTTATAATCACCCAGTTATGTTGTGACGTTTGGTAGCACACAAAGTGTTCCTCCGGTAAACGGGAGTTGCATAATCTCATAGTTGTAGGAACATGTATAAGTCAAGAAGAAAGCAATAGCAACATACTAAATGATCAAGTGCTAAGCTAACGGAATGGGTCATGTCAATCATATCATGCTCCTAATGATGTGATCCCATTAATCAAATGACAATTCATGTCTATGGTTAGGAAACATAACCATCTTTGATTAATGAGCTAGTCAAGTAGAGGCATACTAGTGACTTTAAGTTTGTCTATGTATTCACACGTGTATTATGTTTCCGGCTAATACAATTATAGCATGAATAATAAACATTTATCATGATATGAGGAAATAAATAATAACTTTATTATTGCCTCTAGGGCATATTTCCTTCAGTCTCCCACTTGCACTAGAGTCAATAATCTAGATTACACAGTAATGATCCTAACACCCATGGAGTCTTGGTGTTGATCATGTTTTGCTCGTGGAAGAGGCTTAGTCAACGGGTCAGCAACATTCAGATCCATATGTATCTTGCAAATCTCTATGTCTCCCACCTAGACTTGGTCCTGGATGGAATTGGAGCGTCTCTTGATGTGCTTGGTCCTCTTATGAAATCTGGATTCCTTTGCCAAGGCAATTGCACCAGTATTGTCATAGAAGATCTTCATTGGTCCAGATGCACTAGGTATGACACCTAGATCAGAAATGAACTCCTTCATCCAGACTCCTTCATTTGCTACTTCCGAAGCAGCTATGTACTCCGCTTCGCATGTAGATCCCGCCATGATGCTTTGTTTAGAACTGCACCAACTGACAGCTCCACCGTTCAATATAAACACGTATCCGGTTTGCGATTTAGAATCGTCCGGATCAGTGTCAAAGCTTGCATCGACGTAACCATTTACGACTAGCTCTTTGTCACCTCCATAAATGAGAAACATATCCTTCGTCCTTTTCAGGTATTTCAGGATGTTCTTGACCGCTGTCCAGTGATCCACTCCTAGATTACTTTGGTACCTCCCTGCCAAACTTATTGCTAAGCATACGTCAGGTTTGGTACACAGCATTGCATACATGATAGAGCCTATGGCTGAAGCATAGGGAACATCTTTCATTTTCTCTCTATCTTCTGCTGTAGTTGGGCATTTAGTTTGACTCAACTTTACACTTTGTAATACAGGCAAGAACCCTTTCTTTGCCTGATCCATTTTGAACCTTTTCAAAACTTTATCAAGGTATGTGCTTTGTGAAAGTCCAATTAAGCGTCTTGATCTATCTCTATAGATCTTGATGCCCAATATGTAAGCAGCTTCACCGAGGTCTTTCATTGAAAAACTTTTATTCAAGTATCCTTTATGCTATCCAGAAATTCTATATCATTTACAATTAACAATATGTCGTCTACATATAATATCAGAAATGCTACAGAGCTCCTACTCACTTTCTTGTTAATACAGGCTTCTCCAAAAGTCTGTATAAAACCATATGCTTTGATCACACTATCAAAGCGCTTATTCCAACTCCGAGAGGCTTGCACCAGTCCATAAATGGATCGCTGGAGCTTCCACACTTTGTTAGCACCTTTTGGATCGACAAAACCTTCTGGTTGCATCATATATGACTCTTCTTCCAGAAATCCATTCAGGAACGCAGTTTTGACATCCATTTGCCATATTTCATAATCATAAAATGCGGCAATCGCTAACATGATTTGGACAGACTTAAGCATTGCTACGGGTGAGAAAGTCTCATCGTAGTCAACCCCTTGAACTTGTCGAAAATCTTTTGCAACAAGTCAAGCTTTGTAGACAGTTACATTACCATCAGTGTCAGTCTTCTTCTTGAAGATCCATTTATTCTCGATGGCTTGTCGATCATCGGGCAAGTCAACCAAAGTCCATACTTTGTTCTCATACATGGATCCCATCTCAGATTTCATGGCCTCAAGCCATTTTGCGGAATTTGGGCTCATCATCGCTTCCTCATAGTTCGTAGGTTCGTCATGGTCAAGTAACATGACTTCCAGAATAGGATTACCGTACCACTATGGTGCGGATCTTACTCTGGTTAACCTACGAGGTTCGGTAGTAACTTGATCTGAAGTTTCATGATCAATATCATTAGCTTCCTCGGTGATTGGTGTAGTTGTCACAGGAATGGTTTCTTGTGATGAACTACTTTCCAATAAGGGAGCAAGTACAGTTACCTCCCTCCCACTCACTTCTTTCGAGAGAAACTCCTTCTCTAGAAAGGATCCGAATTTAGAAACAAAAATCTTGCCCTCAGATCTGTGATAGAAGGTGTACCCAATAGTCTCTTTTTGGTATCCTATGAAGACACATTTCTCCAATTTGGGTTCGAGCTTATCTGGTTGAAGTTTCTTCACATAAGCATTGCAGCCCCAAACTTTAAGAAACGACAACTTTGGTTTCTTGCCAAACATAGTTCATAAGGCGTCGTCTCAACGGATTTTGATGGTGCCCTATTTAACGTGAATGCGACCGTCTCTAAAGCATAACCCCAAAACGATAGAGGTAAATCAGTAAGAGACATCATAGATCGCACCATATCTAGTAAAGTACGATTACGATGTTTGGACACACCATTTCGTTGTGGTGTTCCGGGTGGCGTGAGTTGCGAAACTATTCTGCATTGCTTCAAATGCAAACCAAACTCGTAACTCAAATATTCTCCTCCACGATCAGATCATAGAAAATTTATTTTCTTGTTACGATGATTTTCCACTTCACGATGAAATTCTTTGAACTTTTCAAATGTTTCAGACTTGTGTTTCATCAAGTAGATATACCCATATCTGCTCAAATCATCTGTGAAGGTGAGAAAATAACGATACCCGCCGCGAGCCTCAATATTCATTGGACCACATACATCGGTATGTATGATTTCCAACAAATCAGTTGCTCGCTCCATAGTTCCGGAGAACGGCGTTTTAGTCATCTTGCCCATGAGGCACGGTTCGCAAGTACCAAGTGATTCATAATCAAGTGATTCTAGAAGTCCATCAGTATGGAGTTTCTTCATGCGCTTTACACCAATATGACCCAAACGGCAGTGCCACAAATAAGTTGCACTATCATTATCAACTCTGCATCTTTTGGCTTCAACATTATGAATATGTGTATCACTACTATCGAGATTTAATAAAAATAGACCACTCTTCAAGGGTGCATGACCATAAAAGATATTACTCATATAAATAGAACAACCATTATTCTCTGATTTAAATGAATAACCGTCTCGCATCAAACAAGATCCAGATATAATGTCCATGCTCAATGCTGGCACAAAATAACAATTATTCAGGTCTAAAACTAATCCCGAAGGTAGATGTAGAGGTAGCGTGCCGACCGCGATCACATCGACTTTGGAACCATTTCCCACGCGCATCGTCACCTTGTCCTTAGCCAATCTTCGCTTAATCTGTAGTCCCTGTTTCGAGTTGCAAATATTAGCAACAGAACCAGTATCAAATACCCAGGTGCTACTGCGAGCATTAGTAAGGTACACATCAATAACATGTATATCACATATACCTTTGTTCACCTTGCCATCCTTCTTATCCGCCAAATACTTGGGGTAGTTCTGCTTCTAGTGACCAGTTTGCTTGCAGTAGAAGCACTCAGTCTCAGGCTTAGGTCCAGACTTGGGTTTCTTCTCTTGAGCAGCAACTTGTTTGTTTTTCTTCTTGAAGTTCCCCTTCTTCTTCCCTTTACCCTTTTTCTTGAAACTAGTGGTCTTATTGACCATCAACACTTGATGCTCCTTCTTGATTTCTACCTCCGCAGACTTTAGCATTGCGAAGAGCTCGGGAATAGTCTTGTCCATCCCTTGCATATTATAGTTCATCACGAAGCTCTTGTAGCTTGGTGGCAGTGATTGAAGAATTCTGTCAATGACACTATCATCAGGAAGATTAACTCCTAGTTGAATCAAGTGATTATTATACCCAGATATTTTGAGTATGTGTTCACTGACAGAACTATTCTCGTCCATCTTGCAACTAGAGAACTTTATTGGACACTTCATATCTCTCAATCCGGGCATTTGCTTGAAATATTAACCTCAACTCCTGGAACATCTCATATGCTCCATGACGTTCAAAACGTCGTTGAAGTCCCGGTTTTAAGCTGTAAAGCATGGCACACTGAACTATCGAGTAGTCATCAGCTTTGCTCTGCCAAACATTCACAATGTCCGCAGTTGCATCTGCAGCAGGCCTGGCACCCAGCGGTGCTTCCAGGACGTAATTCTTATGTGCATCAATGAGGATAATCCTCAAGTTACGGACCCAGTCCGTGTAATTGCTACCATCATCTTTCAACTTTGCTTTCTCAAGGAACGCATTAAAATTCAACGGAACAACAGCACGAGCCATCTATCTACAAGAAACATAGACATGCAAAATACTATCAGGTACTAAGTTCATGATAAATTTAAGTTCAATTAATCATATTACTAAAGAACTCCCACTTAGACAGACATCTCTCTAGTCATCTAAGTGATCACGTGATCCAAATCAACTAAACCATGTCCGATCATCACGTGAGATGGAGTAGTTTTCAATGGTGAACATCACTATGTTGATCATATCTACTATATGATTCACGTTCGAACTTTCAGTCTTCGTGTTCCGAGGCCATATCTGTATATGCTAGGCTCGTCAAGTTTAACCTGAGTATTCCACGTGTGCAACTGTTTTGCACCCGTTGTATTTGAACGTAGAGCCTATCACACCCGATCATCACGTGGTGTCTCAGCACGAAGAACTTTCGCAATGGTGCATACTCAGGGATAACACTTCTTGATAATTAGTGAGAGATCATCTTAAAATGCTACCATCAATCAAAGCAAGATAAGATGCATAAAGGATAAACATCACATGCAATCAATATAAGTGATATGATATGTCCATCATCATCTTGTGCTTGTGATCTCCATCTCTGAAGCACCGTCGTGATCACCATCGTCACTGGCGCGACACCTTGATCTCCATCATAGCATCGTTGTCGTTACGCCATCTATTGCTTCTATGACTATCGCTACCGCTTAGTGATAAAGTAAAGCAATTACAGGGCATTTGCATTTCATACAATAAAGCGACAACCATATGGCTCCTGCTAGTTGCCGATAACTTCGGTTACAAAACATGATCATCTCATACAATAAAATATAGCATCACGTCTTGACCATATCAAATCACAACATGCCCTGCAAAAACAAGTTAGACGTCCTCTACTTTGTTGTTGCAAATTTTACGTGGCTGCTATGGGCTGAGCAAGAACCGTTCTTACCTACGCATCAAAACCACAATGATAGTTTGTCAAGTTAGTGTTGTTTTAACCTTCGCAAGGACCGGGCGTAGCCACACTCGGTTCAACTAAAGTTGGAGAAACTGACACCCGCCAGCCACCTGTGTGCAAAGCACGTCGGTAGAACCAGTCGCGCGTAAGCGTACGCATAATGTCGGTCCGGGACGCTTCATCCAACAATACCGCCGAACCAAAGTATGACATGCTGGTAAGCAGTATGACTTGTATTGCCTACAACTCACTTGTGTTCTACTCGTGCATATAACATCTACGCATAAAACCAAGGCTCGGATGCCACTGTTGGGGAACGCAGTAATTTCAAAAAATTTCCTACGCACACGCAAGATCATGGTGATGCATAGCAACAAGAGGGGAGAGTGTCGTCCACGTACCCTCGTAGACCGAAAGTGGAAGCGTTAGAACAACACGGTTGATGTAGTCGTACGTCTTCACGGCCCGACCGATCAAGCACCGAAACTACGACACCTCTGAGTTCTTGCACATGTTCAGCTCGATGACATCCCTCGAACCCAATCCAGCCGAGTGTCGAGGGAGAGTTCCATCAGCACGACGGCGTGGTGACGATCTTGATGTTCTACTGTCGCAGGGCTTCGCCTAAGCACCGCTACAATATTATCGAGGAGGACTGTGGTGGAGGGGGGCACCGCACATGGCTAAGAGATCAAGAGATCAATTGTTGTGCCTTGAGGTGCCCCCCTGCCCCCGTATATAAAGGAGAAAGGGGGAGGGGCGGCCGGCCAGGGAGGAGGCGCGCCAAGGGGAGTCCTACTCCCACCGGGAGTAGGACTCCCTCCTTTCCTTGTCCAAGTAGGAGAGGGGAAAGGAAGGGAGAGAGGGGAGGAAGGAAGGGGGGGGGGGCGCTGCCCCCCTCCTTGTCCAATTCGGACTAGAGGGGGAGGGGTGTTGGAAATATGCCCTAGAGGCAATAATAAAAGTGTTATTATTATATTTCCTTGTTCATGATAATTGTCTTTTATTCATGCTATAACTGTATTATCCGGAAATCGTAATACACGTGTGAATACATAGACCACAATATGTCCCTAGTGAGCCTCTAGTTGACTAGCTCGTTGTGATCAACAGATAGTCATGGTTTCCTGGCTATGGACATTGGATGTTGTTGATAATGGGATCACATCATTAGGAGAATGATGTGATGGACAAGACCCAATCCTAAGACTAGCACAAAAGATCGTGTAGTTCATTTGCTAGAGCTTTGCCAATGTCAAGTATCTCTTCCTTCGACCATGAGAGCGTGTAACTCCTGGATACCGTAGGAGTGCTTTGGGTGTATCAAACGTCACAACGTTACTGGGTGACTATAAAGGTGCACTACAGGTATCTCCGAAAGTATCTATTGTTTTATGCGGATCGAGACTAGGATTTGTCACTCCGTGTAAACGGAGAGGTATCTCTGGGCCCACTCGGTAGGACATCATCATATGCGCAATGTGACCAAGGAGTTGATCACGGGATGATGTGTTACGGAACGAGTAAAGTGACTTGCCGGTAACGAGATTGAACAAGGTATTGGATACCGACGATCGAATCTCGGGCAAGTAACATACCGATAAACAAAGGGAATTGAATACGGGATTGATTAAGTCCTTGACATCGTGGTTCATCCGATGAGATCATCGTGGAACATGTGGGAGCCATCATGGGTATCCAGATCCCGCTGTTGGTTATTGACCGGAGAACGTCTCGGTCATGTCTACATGTCTCCCGAACCCGTAGGGTCTACACACTTAAGGTTCGATGACGCTAGGGTTATAAAGGAAGTGTGTATGTGGTTACCGAATGTTGTTCAGAGTCCCGGATGAGATCCCGGACGTCACGAGGAGTTCCGGAATGGTCCGGAGGTAAAGATTTATATATGGGAAGTCCTATTTTGGCCACCGGAAAATGTTCGAGATTTTTCGGTATTGTACCGGGAAGGTTCTAGAAGGTTCCGGAGTGGGGCCCACCTGCATGGGGGGACCCACATGGACGTGGGTAGTGGGGGCAAGGCCCCACACCCCTGGTCAAGGCGCACCAAGATCCCCCCTTAGAAGGAATAAGATCATATCCCGAAGGGATAAGATCAAGATCCCTAAAAAGGGGGGATAACAATCGGTGGGGAAGGAAATAATGAGATTTCTTTCCTCCCACCTTGGCCAACGCCCCAATGGACTTGGAGGGCAAGAAACCAGCCCCTCCACCCCTATATATAGTGGGGAGGCGCATGGGAGCTATACACGAAGTTCTGGCACAGCCCTACCTCTCTCCCTACTCCTCCTCTCCCATGGTGCTTGGCGAAGCCCTGCAGGATTGCCACGCTCCTCCACCACCACCACGCCGTTGTGCTGCTGCTGGATGGAGTCTTCCTCAACCTCTCCCTCTCTCCTTGCTGGATCAAGGCGTGGGATACGTCACCGGGCTGTACGTGTGTTGAACGCGGAGGTGCCATGCGTTCGGCACTTGATCACCGGTGATTTGAATCACGACGAGTACGACTTCATCAACCCCGTTCACTTCAACGCTTCCGCTTAGCGATCTACAAGGGTATGTAGATGCACTCTCCTTCTACTCGTAGCTGGTTTCTCCATAGATAGATCTTGGTGACACGTAGGAAAATTTTGAATTTCTGCTACGTTCCCCAACAGTGGTATTAGAGCTAGGTCTATTGCGTAGATTCTTTGCACGAGTAGAACACAAAGTAGTTGTGGGCGTTGATGTTGTTCAATATGCTTACCGTTACTAGTCCAATCTTGTTTCGACGGTATTGTGGGATGAAGCGGCCCGGACCGACCTTACACGTACTCTTACGTGAGACAGGTTCCACCGATTGACATGCACTTGGTGCATAAGGTGGCTAGCGGGTGCCAGTCTCTCCCACTTTAGTCGGAACGGATTCGATGAAAAGGGTCCTTGTGAAGGGTAAATAGCAATTGGCATATCACGTTGTGGTTTTGCGTAGGTAAGAAACGTTCTTGCTAGAAACCCATAGCAGCCACGTAAAACATGCAAACAACAATTAGAGGACGTCTAACTTGTTTTTGCAGGGTATGCTATGTGATGTGATATGGCCAAAAGGATGTGATGAATGATATATGTGATGTATGAGATTGATCATGTTCTTGTAATAGGATTCACGACTTGCATGTCGATGAGTATGACAACTGGCAGGAGCCATAGGAGTTGTCTTTATTTATTGTATGACCTGCGTGTCATTGAAGAACGCCATGTAAACTACTTTACTTTATTGCTAAACGCGTTAGTCATAGAAGTAGAAGTAGTCGTTGGCGTGACAACTTCATGAAGACACGATGATGGAGATCATGATGATGGAGATCATGGTGTCATGCCGGTGACAAGATGATCATGGAGCCCCGAAGATGAAGATCAAAGGAGCTATATGATATTGGCCATATCATGTCACTACTCTATTTGATTGCATGTGATGTTTATCATGTTTATGCATCTTGTTTGCTTAGAACGACGGTAGTAAATAAGATGATCCCTTACAACAATTTCAAGAAGTGTTCTCCCCTAACTGTGCACCGTTGCTACAGTTCGTCGCTTCTAAGCACCACGTGATGATCGGGTGTGATGGATTCTTACGTTCACATACAACGGGTGTAAGACAGTTTTACACAGCGAAAACACTTAGGGTTAACTTGACGAGCCTAGCATGTACAGACATGGCCTCGGAACACGGAGACCGAAAGGTCGAGCATGAGTCGTATAGTAGATACGATCAACATGAAGATGTTCATCGATGATGACTAGTCCGTCTCACGTGATGATCGGACACGGCCTAGTTGACTCGGATCATGTAATCACTTAGATGACCAGAGGGATGTCTATCTGAGTGGGAGTTCATAAGATGAACTTAATTATCCTGAACATAGTCAAAAGACCTTTTGCAAATTATGTCGTAGCTCGCGCTTTAGTTCTACTGTTTTAGATATGTTCCTAGAGAAAATATAGTTGAAAGTTGATAGTAGCGATTATGCGGACAGTAGAAAGCTTATGTCCTTAATGCACTGCTCAGTGTGCTGAACCCCAAACGTCGTTTGTGGATGTTTTGAACATCGAACATACACGTTTTGATAACTACGTGATAGTTCAGTTAAATGGTTTAAGTAGAGGCACCAAAGACGTTTTCGAAACATCGCGGAACATATGAGATGTTTCGAGGGCTGAAATTGGGATTTCAGGCTCGTGCTCACGTCAGGAGGTATAAGACCTCCGACGATTCTCTTAGCCTGCAAACTAAGGGAGAAAATCTCAATCGTTGAGCTTGTGCTCAGATTGTCTGAGTGCAACAATCAATTGAATTGAGTGGGAGTTGATCTTCCAAATGAGATAGTGATGTTTCTCCAAAGTCATTGCCACCGAGCTGCTAGAGCTTCGTGATGAACTATAACATATCAAGGATAAATAAGATGATCCTTGAGGTATTCACGATGTTTGACACCGCGAAAGTAGAAATCAAGAAGGAGCATCAATTGTTGATGGTTGGTGAAACCACTAGTTTCAAGAAGGGCAAGGGCAAGAAGGGATACTTCATGAAACGGCAAATCAGCTGCTGCTCCAGTGAAGAAACCCAAGGTTGAACCCAAACCCGAGACTAAGTGCTTCTGTAATAAGGGGAACAGTCACTAGAGCAGAATTACCCTAGATACTTGGTAGATGAGAAGGCTGGCAAGGTCGATAGAAGTATATTGGATATACATTATGTTAATGTGTACTTTACTAGTACTCCTAGTAGCACCAGGGTATAAGATACCGGTTCGGTTGCTAAGTGTTAGTAACTCGAAATAAAAGCTACGGCATAAACGGAGACTAGCTAAAGGTGAGCTGACGATATGTGTTGGAAGTGTTTCCAATGTTGATATGATCAAGCAT
>NC_041383.1:725757776-725782045 GCF_002162155.2 Triticum dicoccoides
TTGAGCATAGACATGATTGGATTATGTCTATCGCAATACGGTTATTCATTTAAAGAGAATAATGGTTACTCTATTTATTTGAATAATACCTTCAATGGTCTTGCACCTAAAATGAATGGTTTATTGAATCTCGATCGTAGTGATACACATTTTCATGCCAAAAGATATAAGATAGTAATGATAGTACCACTTACTTGTGGCACTGCCATGTAAGTCATAATGGTATAAAACGCATGAAGAAGCTCCATGTTGATGGATCTTTGGACTCACTCGTTTTTGAAAAGTTTGAGACATGCGAACCATGTCTATTGGTGTATATGCATGAAGAAACTCCATGCAAATGGACCGTTTGGACTCACTTGATTTTGAATCACTTGAGATATGCAAATCATACCACATGGGCAAGATGACTGAAAAGCCTCGTTTTCAGTAAGATGGAACAAGATAGCATCTTGTTGGAAGTAACACATTTTGATGTGTCCAATCCAATGAGTGCTGAGGCATGCAGTGAATATCGTTATGATCTTACTTCACAGATGATTCGAGTAGATGTTGAGAATATTTACTTGATGAAACACAAGTCTGAATTATTGAATGGTTCAAGTAATTTCAGAGTGAAGTAGAAGATCATTGTGACAAGAGGATAAAATGTCTATGATATGATCATAGAGATGAATATCTGAGTTACGAGTTTTGGCACACAATTAAGACATTGTGGAAATTGTTTCGCAATTAATACCGCCTGGAACACCATAGTGTGATGGTGTGTCCGAACATCATAGTTGCACCCTATTGGATATGGTGCGTGCCATGATGTCTCTTATCGAATTACCACTATTGTCCATGGGTTAGGCATTAGAGACAACCACATTCACTTTAAATAGGGCACCACGTAATTCCGTTGAGATGACACCGTATGAATTATGGTTTAGAGAAACCTAAGTTGTCGTTTCTTAAAAGTTTGGGGCTGCGACGCTTATATGAAAAAGTTTCAGGTTGATAAGCTCGAACCCAAAGCGGATAAAATGCATCTTCATAGGAAACCCAAAACAGTTGGGTATACCTCCTAATTCAGATCCGAAAGCAATATGGATTGTTTCTTGAATCGGGTCCTTTCTCGAGGAAAAGTTTCTCTCGAAAGAATTGAGTGGGAGGATGGTGGAAACTTGATGACGTTATTGAACCGTCTCTTCAACTAGTGTGTGGCAGGGCACAGGAAGTTGTTCCTGTGGCACCTACACCAATTGAAGTGGAAGCTTGTGATGTTGATCATGAAACTTCGGATCAAGTCACTACCAAACCTCGTGGGATGACAAGGATACGTACTACATCAGACTGGTACGTAATCCTGTCTTGGAAGTCATGTTGCTGGACAACAATGAACCTACGAGCTATGGAGAAGCAATGGTGGGCCCGGATTCCGATAAATGGCTCGAGGCCATAAAATCCGAGAACGGATCCATGACTTTGGAAGAAATACTTGATGGTTGTAAGGCCATTGGGTACGGATGGATTTTAAAAGGAAGACAAACAATGATGGTAAGAATTACCATTAAGAAAGCTCGACTTGTCGTTAAGATATTTTCCGACAAGTTCAAGGAGTTGATTACGGTGAGGTTTTCTCACTCGTAGCGATGCTAAGAGTCTGTTGGAATTGGATTAGCAGTTACTGCATGATTGATGAAATCTTGCAGATAGGATGTCAAAACATTGTTTCCTCGATGTTATACTTGAGGAAAGGTTGTATGTGATACAACCGGAAGGTTTTGTCAATCCCAAAAGATGCTAATAAGTATGCAAAGCTCCAGCAATCCTTCTAAGGACTGGAGTGAGCATCTCGGAGTTGGAATGTGTGCTTTGATGATGATCAAAGATTTTGGGTTTGTACAATGTTTACGAGAAACTTGTATTTCCAAAGAAGTGAGTGGGAGCACTATAGAATTTCTGATGAGTATATGTTGTTGACATATTGTTGATCAGAAATGACGTAGAATTTCTGGAAAGCATATAGGGTTATTTTGAAAGTGTTTTTCAATGGAAAGCCTGGATTAAGCTTCTTGAACATTGAGCATCAAGATCTATAAGGATAGATCAAAATGCTTAATAATACTTTCAAATGAGCACATACCTTGACATGATCTTGAAGGTATTCAAGATGGACCAGTCAAAGAAGGAGTTCTTGCCTGAGTTGTAAGGTACGAAGTTAAGACTTAAAGCTCGACCTCGGCAGAATAGAGAGAAAGGACGAAGGTCGTCCCCTATGCTTAAGACATAGGCTCTACATTATGCCATGCTGAGTACCGCACCTGAAATGTGCCTTGCCATGAGTCAGTCAAGGGGTACAAGAGTGATCCATGAATGGATCACAGACAGCGGTCAAAGTTATCCTTGGTAACTAGTGGACTAAGGAATTTTCTCGATTATGGAGGTGGTAAAAGAGTTCGTCGTAAAGGTTACGTCGATGCAAGCTTAACACCTATCCGGATAGCTCTAAGAAGAGATACCGGATACGTATTATGGGGCAACAATTTAGAATAGCTCCAAGTAGAACAGTTATTTGGAATAGCTCCAAATAGAGCGTGGTAGCTACATCTAGGAGATGACATAGAGATTTGTAAAGCACACACGGATCTGAAAGGTTCGGACCCGTTGACTAAAACCTCTCTCACAAGCAACATGATCAAACCTAAAACTCTTGGGTATTAGTCACATGGCGATGTGACCTGTGAGTGTTAATCACATGGCGATGTGAACTAGATTATTGACTCTAGTGCAAGTGGGAGACTGTTGGAAATATGCCCTAGAGGCAATAATAAAAGTGTTATTATTATATTTCCTTGTTCATGATAATTGTCTTTTATTCATGCTATAACTGTATTATCCGGAAATCGTAATACAAGTGTGAATACATAGACCACAATATGTCCCTAGTGAGCCTCTAGTTGACTAGCTCGTTGTGATCAACAGATAGTCATGGTTTCCTGGCTATGGACATTGGATGTCGTTGATAACGGGATCACATCATTAGGAGAATGATGTGATGGACAAGACCCAATCCTAAGACTAGCACAAAAGATCGTGTAGTTCATTTGCTAGAGCTTTGCCAATGTCAAGTATCTCTTCCTTCGACCATGAGAGCGTGTAACTCCTGGATACCGTAGGAGTGCTTTGGGTGTATCAAACGTCACAACGTAACTGGGTGACTATAAAGGTGCACTACAGGTATCTCCGAAAGTATCTATTGTTTTATGCAGATCGAGACTGGGATTTGTCACTCCGTGTAAACGGAGAGGTATCTCTGGGCCCACTCGGTAGGACATCATCATATGCGCAATGTGACCAAGGAGTTGATCACGGGATGATGTGTTACGGAACGAGTAAAGTGACTTGCCGGTAACGAGATTGAACAAGGTATTGGATACCGGCGATCGAATCTCGGGCAAGTAACATACCGATAGACAAAGGGAATTGAATACGGGATTGATTAAGTCCTTGACATCGTGGTTCATCCGATGAGATCATCGTGGAACATGTGGGAGCCATCATGGGTATCCAGATCCCGCTGTTGGTTATTGACCGGAGAACGTCTCGGTCATGTCTACATGTCTCCCGAACCCGTAGGGTCTACACACTTAAGGTTCGATGACGCTAGGGTTATAAAGGAAGTTTGTATGTGGTTACCGAATGTTGTTCGGAGTCCCGGATGAGATCCCGGACGTCATGAGGAGTTCCGGAATGGTCCGGAGGTAAAGATTTATATATGGGAAGTCCTATTTTGGCCACCGGAAAATGTTCGGGATTTTTCGGTATTGTACCGGGAAGGTTCTAGAAGGTTCCGGAGTGGGGCCCACCTGCATGGGGGGGCCCACATGGACGTGGGTAGTGGGGGCAAGGCCCCACACCCCTGGTCAAGGCGCACCAAGATCCCCCCTTAGAAGGAATAAGATCATATCCCGAAGGGATAAGATCAAGATCCCTAAAAAGGGGGGATAACAATCGGTGGGGAAGGAAATAATGAGATTTATTTCCTCCCACCTTGGCCAACGCCCCAATGGACTTGGAGGGCAAGAAACCAGCCCCTCCACCCCTATATATAGTGGGGAGGCGCATGGGAGCTATACACGAAGTTCTGGCACAGCCCTACCTCTCTCCCTACTCCTCCTCTCCCATGGTGCTTGGCGAAGCCCTGCAGGATTGCCACGCTCCTCCACCACCACCACGTCGTTGTGCTGCTGCTGGATGGAGTCTTCCTCAACCTCTCCCTCTCTCCTTGCTGGATCAAGGCGTGGGATACGTCACCGGGCTGTACGTGTGTTGAACGCGGAGGTGCCGTGCGTTCGGCACTTGATCATCGGTGATTTGAATCACGACGAGTACGACTTCATCAACCCCGTTCACTTGAACGCTTCCGCTTAGCGATCTACAAGGGTATGTAGATGCACTCTCATTCTACTCGTAGCTGGTTTCTCCATAGATAGATCTTGGTGACACGTAGGAAATTTTTGAATTTCTGCTACGTTCCCCAACAAGGGGGTGCGCGGCCTGCCCTGGCCGACCCTCCTCTTCTCCACTTTGGGCCCAAGTGGCCCATTAATCCCCCGGGGGGTTCCAGTAACCCCCCGGTACTCCGGTATATATCCGATAGCCTCCAAAACTTATTCCGGTGTCCGAATATAGTCGTCCAATATACCAATCTTCATGTCTCGACCATTTCGAGACTCCTCGTCATGTCCGTAATCGCATTTGGGACTCTAAACAAACTTCGGTACATCAAAACTCATAAACTCATAATATAACTGTCATCGAAACCTTAAGCGTGCAGACCCTACGGGTTCGAGAACTATGTAGACATGACCGAGAATCGTTTCCGGTCAATAACCAATAGCGGAACCTGGATGCTCATATTGGCTCCTACATATTCTACGAAGATCGTTATCGGTCAAACCACATAACAACATAAGTTGTTCCCTTTGTCATCGGTATGTTACTTTAAGCCCGAGATTTGATCGTCGGTATCTCAATACCTAGTTCAATCTCGTTACCGGCAAGTCTCTTTACTCGTTATGTGATGCATCATTCCGTAACTAACTCATTAGCTACGTTGCTTGCAAGGCTTATAGTGATGTGCATTACCGAGAGGGCCCAGAGATACCTCTCCAACAATCGGAGTGACAAATCCTAATCTTGAAATACGCCAACCCAACATGTAACTTCGGAGACACCTGTAGAGCTCCTTTATAATCACCCAGTTATGTTGTGACGTTTGGTAGCACACAAAGTGTTCCTCCGGTAAACGGGAGTTGCATAATCTCATAGTTGTAGGAACATGTATAAGTCATGAAGAAAGCAATAGCAACATACTAAACGATCAAGTGCTAAGCTAACGGAATGGGTCATGTCAATCATATCATTCTCCTAATGATGTGATCCCGTTAATCAAATGACAACTCATGTCTATGGTTAGGAAACATAACCATCTTTTATTAATGAGCTAGTCAAGTAGAGGCATACTAGTGACTTTAAGTTTGTCTATGTATTCACACATGTATTATGTTTCCGGCTAATACAATTATAGCATGAATAATAAACATTTATCATGATATGAGGAAATAAATAATAACTTTATTATTGCCTCTAGGGCATATTTCCTTCATCACTCACCCCGAGTAGTCTCACAACTATGGCATGTAGAGAGGCTCTCAGTCTCATGGGTGAACTTCATTTTGGATAGTATTGTGTGTGGCCTCTGACTATCCGGAGGTTATACATGGTATCCAAGGGCGACAAAATGTTTATACGGTTAAATCCTTGAGGATATCAATACCAGTGCAGCGACCGAGAGGGAATTGTCTTTAGACATGGGAGCAAGAAATATAACAGTGAGGCTCGTGATATGGCTCATTTAACAACTACCCATTTAGTCGAACATCATGTTTGGTTCGCGAGCAGGGATGAAAATGGAGCAAAAGCGGAATAAAAATAGCGTTGCCACATGTGTTTTCACATTTCTTTCTGAAAGTGGAAACGAATATAGAAATCCCGGAAACGAATACTAACAGGAACAAATGGATAGCAATTATGGTGCAAACTCGGATACAAATTTGGATGTGTGTAATAACTAAAAGATCCCTTGAACCATTGAGAGAAACACAAGCAAACCAACAATAATTTAGATTGATATCACTACAATATTTATCGATGTTCTCCTAAGACATTGCCATAACACCTAAACCGGCCGCACCACATGGTGGTGCCTGGACAGTACAACAAGGATGAGTGGGTGGCATGTGGAATGGTTTCTTAAGGATAGGTGTATGGCGCATATCATGTCAATGGTGGCATGGATTTGTAAAACATAGAAGGGAATTAGGTTAGATATTAATGTTCTGGTTGTTGGACCACAATATGGGTTTTATTGAGTGT
Source organism: Triticum dicoccoides (assembly GCF_002162155.2). Taxonomy (NCBI): domain Eukaryota; kingdom Viridiplantae; phylum Streptophyta; class Magnoliopsida; order Poales; family Poaceae; genus Triticum; species Triticum dicoccoides. Next base: position 725,764,200 of record NC_041383.1, read on the forward strand.
CGGCTTGAGCTACATAATGGATATAGAAAGTTAGCTGACGAGCTCCTCTACTCGGAGTACCTAACATAAAGGGCTCCAGCCTCGCCAGATACACAAGGCCCGCTAGGACCAACACTAGGAGGAAACCCTAAGAGGTGGAGGCGACCTTCGTGCTATTCAAGACTAGAGGGCGACGGTGCCATAGATGACATCTACCCCCCATGTAAACCCTAGACCTCTCCTATATATATAAAGGGAGATCTAGGTCCCCATTCATCATCCAATCTTAGACCCAAACTCTCGGTAGTAATCCGGTACACCATTGTAGTCCTTTGCATGAGGTATCCCCTCACCATGAATAACAATAAGTAGGATGTAGGGTATTACTTTTCGGAGGCTCGAACCTAGGTAAAAAGTGTGTGCAGACTCTGTCTAGGTACTTCCGATCTCGTCATGAACCCTACCGATGGACCTAACGATATTTCGCTCCATTAGTTGGTGCGCCAGGTAATGGCAATGTTTATCGAAAACCTAACCCACTGCAGAGAATTAGAAGAGGACGGCAAGCTCCCGCCAGGCCAATCCCTCACGTTCGACTCTTTTGAGCTAGTCTCTGATGGATCAGGACGACTTTTTACATCTCGCCCTCACACCTCGTCAACCACATGTACGATTAGCAAGGGAAGGCCTTGGGGGTCTACCCTGGCCCTAACCACCTCACATGGAAACGCGAGCGAGGAGTTGTATAGGCTCCACAAAGTCGTCAGCCCGCCGCTCACAAGACCTCTATGAATATGATATTCACGGCGGATACACGGCGAAAACAGAAACTTGGGCGATGCGCGATCTACGCAACAGAAAACGCAACCAGCGAGTGGCTTGCATGGACCTAGGAAATGGTGAACTTCGATGCCGGGGATCACCTCAAGGACGTCATCCTCCAGGCAAGCATGCACTGGTGCTAGATCCAAACATGGGGGGCTGCTGCCTCTCACACGTCATAATGGATGGAGGCAGCGACCTCAATATTATCTTCACTAACACCCTGGAGAAGATGAAGATCTCAATGTCTACTCGACATAGGTCGGACGCGGGGTTTCATGGGGTGGTGCTGGGCCGCCCAGCCAGTCCCTTGCGGTAGATCGAGCTCGAGGTTGTCTCCGAAGACAGGCACAACTATGTAAGCAAAACCGCAATTTGAGGTCGCTCGCTTTCAGAGTGGCTAGTACGTGATCTTGGGCAGGCTCGCATACGTGAAATCCATGGCGGTCCCATCCTACGCCTATCTATAGATGAAGATGTCAGGCCTAAATGGCACAAATACCTTACAGGGGAGCTCAAAAAGGCTTACGAAGCTGAGGTTGCCAACGTGGAACTCGATGAGGCCACCTTGGCCTCCGCCGAGCTCGCCAAGATAAGAAAATGGATAGGGTCATCAAAGGCCGAGCTCCCATAGAAACCAAGGTCAGGGCCCGTGTTCTAGCCAGACAAACAAACAAAAAAAATCCAGATACACCCGGATGATCCCAACAAGACGATAACCATCAGCGGAGACCTCTTAGAGAGCCAAGAGGTTGAGTCCTCGCCTTCCTCCGAGCCAGCTGGGACATATTCGCCTGGAAACCCGCCGACATGCCAGAGGTGCCAACCAACAAAGCCGAACACTGCCTAAACGCCCGCAAGGACGCGAGGCCGGTGAAACAAGCCACACACTGCTTTGCAACAGAAAAGCGAATGTCGATAGGGGAAGAAATAACGCGCCTGCTCGTGGCCAAGTTCATAAGAGAGGTCGCGCACCCGAAGTGGCTGGCAAATCCAGTAACGGTATTGAAGAAAAACCACACATGGCGCATGTGCGTGGACTACAACGACCTCATGTCATAGGATTTTGCCTTAATCCCTTCAAAACATGTAATCAAGTATTAGTTGCCCCAAAAAAAGTATTAGTTGCCCAAAGAAGTAACACATGTGTTGTAAGCTATGAATCTCATATGAAGACCCCCACTAGTCAACAATATTGTCTAATTAGTCAAACCAAACACGTCATCACTACCATTATTTGTTGCCGCTTGCTTAGCCAAGTAGTCATCCTTTCTTCTTGGGATTTTATTGGGTCGTGCACGTGTGTTGAAGAAGCGGAGGTCCGTGCGTGCCTTGCCCGGGCTCTATGTCGGTATCAGTCTCAATAAACCCATTATTATAGAATATGATAGCTCTTCTGTGTGGCCTCCTTTCTTGCAAATGATTTTCTTGTCGGGTCCCCTTTTGTTGATCTTAAGAGGGAAGCACGAAGTATTATGAAGCTTACAAATAATTTTAAGATTGTCGAGATCAATCGCCAGGCAAACATGGCGTCTTACAAGATTGCCAAGTTTAGTTTTGATAATAGGTCGGACGGTCTTCTTTACTATAGTGTTCCACTAAACCTGGGCAAACGTCGGGCCGGGCCGGTTTTCGGGCCGGACTTGTAAAAGCCCGAACTTCATTTCTTAAGCCCGAGCCCGGCCCGAAGCCCGAAATACTCCCTGATTTCAAGCCCGAGCCCGGCCCGAAATCAAGCCCGAAGCCCGAAAGCCCGGCCCGAATGCTGTTTTTTAATATGTGTAAGTGCAAGCCCGGCCCGAAGCCCGAAAGCCCGACCAGAAAAATAGAAAGAGAGAAGCCCAAGCCCGGCCCGAACTACCTTTCGGGCTGCAAAACAAAGCCCGAGCCCGGCCCGAGTGTCAAGCCCGGCCCGGCCCGACCCGGGTTTTTCGGGCCGGGTCGTCGGGTCGGGCTGCCCATGCCCGGGTTTATGTTCCACCCTACACGGCGTATTATGTAATGAACGGTTGTAAGCATGTTTTAAGCTGATTAATATACGAGGCTGTTTTTTTTTCAAAAAAATGGTAGCAACATAAGCATTGTCATAGGCTCACAATGCATAAATTTCACCATTGTACATGGTACGCTCAGACTGGGTGCATCAAACATACCGATATACTAACCGTCTTTGATGAAATAAAGTTACCGAAGTTTCAAAAAGTATTGTCTCACATTTTCATGTTTTGCTGAACTTTTTCACTTTTTGCAGATTCGCAGAAGAAAGAAATGACAAAAAGAAAAAGAAAAAAAACCCTGCCTGACCGCAACCGGGAAGGTACTGTAGACACGACAGGGGATATTTGGTCGATTTCGGAAAACCAGCCCAGCAAAACCCTCCAAAAATCCCCCAAAACCCTAGAGTATTGCACGCCAGATCCCCTCTGCTCTCCTCCCGGCCACCTCTCCCCATCCCCATTCCCCCCACGGCCAAGGGAAAATGGCGCCCTCCACCTCGTCGGCCTCCGCCCTCCTCCACGTCCCTGGCCTGCCTCCCCGGGGACCCCACAGAGGCGGGTGCCGGAACCAGCCGCGGCGGCCGCGCCATGCGGCCGTGCGGTGCTCCTTCGCGTTCGCGCCCGTGGAGACGGCGAGGATAAAGGTCGTCGGCGTAGGTGGCGGCGGCAACAACGCCGTCAACCGCATGATCGGCAGCGGCCTCCAGGTAGCGCGGTGCCCCTTGCTTGGACCTCCTCCCCTCCTCCCGCGGAACTGGGGTTCCTTTCTGTCCCGTGCTCGATGGTAGATCCATTTCCAGTCTGATTTGCAATTCGAACTTAGCAAGTGAACGAGCTAATCCGCGGCATTGTTTCCGCGCTGCCAATCCGTTTCAGGCCGTAATTCGTGGCATGCTTCAGTTCAGCGTACGAGTCTATGTAGGCTGATGTGAGGGTGTTCATATATGCTTACTATACATTGTTCCCTAAACAATAAAAATGTGTGCTTATAGATTGAAAATTATTCCTTGCCTTCGCAGAAGAATCCAGGGAAGTCTAATGCAGTATAATTTTATAGTGATGATGACTGCACATTCCTTGTCTGTTTTCTCAAATACTGATGACTGCATTTATACAATTTCAGGGTATCGAGTTTTATGCTATAAACACAGATTCCCAGGCTCTTGTGAATTCGCAGGCGCAACATCCGCTACAAATTGGAGAGCAATTGACTCGTGGACTGGGTAATACTTCCTATTTTCTTATGAAAGAAGGATGTCTCTATGGGCATTTTCACCCCTAATGCAAACTTGTGTTGGTGGCTTGGTGCACTGAAAAATAGAACAGAAATCAAACAGTATACCAGATGACACATGGTTACAGACTGTAAATTCCATTGCAAATAACACGTATGTTAACTAGACTAAATATGTCTGTGCAAACAGGTACTGGTGGAAATCCTAATTTGGGAGAACAAGCTGCCGAGGAATCAAAGGAAGTGATAGCCAATGCCCTCCGAGATTCTGATCTTGTCTTCATAACAGCTGGGATGGGAGGGGGTACTGGCTCCGGTGCTGCTCCAGTTGTTGCCCAGATAGCAAAGGAAGCCGGTTATCTTACTGTCGGTGTTGTCACCTACCCATTCAGCTTTGAAGGACGCAAGCGCTCTCTACAGGTATGTATTTGAACCCAAATATAAATAATTTTTGGTGTCTCGTTGAGCAATATTTGGTAATTTTGGTTAATGTTGGAATGACTTTTGCTTACATCACTTTTTATTTATTTATCATATAGACTGTTATGCAAACGCTAGCTACAAGAGTTAGCCCTACCCTCCAGCAATGTCATTTTCAGTCCTTACAGTAGTCTTAGCGTCAGTCCCCTAATGCTGTTGTATACAGTTTGTTGCTATTTGTTTTGTGAAAATACCCCTAAAATGCATTCGATTATTAACTACCATCATTTGCCTGATCTGAATTCATTTGATTGCTAGTCATTGGAATTTCTGTTTGCGGTGTTACTCTTTCTTTTTGGACCACTCCTGCTTAAGTAGCTTTTGTTTTTCTCTAGTTAGTTTAATTTCTTGTCACCACTTCAGGCACTCGAAGCATTGGAGAAGCTGGAAAGAAGTGTTGACACTCTGATTGTGATCCCAAATGATCGGTTGTTAGATATTGCTGATGAGAATATGCCCTTGCAAGACGCGTTTCTCCTTGCAGATGATGTCCTTCGACAGGGTGTCCAAGGAATATCAGACATTATCACGGTGGGTTTTCCCCTTCTCTATGCTGCAGTTACTTAGTTGTGACTAGCACAATGTAGTGTGTTTTTGCTATTGTTAAAAACAAAACTGTATGCTTAAAAAGGTTGTTCTTGCTATTGTTAAAAACAAAACTGTATGCTTAAAAAGATTTTTAGTTCTAAGTTTGCCCTCAATTCCATCCATTTGTGACAAATTCAACATGTGGTGTAAGCCAAACGTGAACAGATCGGCACCACCAATTGACATCTTTATAGCAGTATAAAGATGACATAATATATCTTAAACTCTGTAGATACCTGGGCTCGTGAATGTTGATTTTGCTGATGTGAAAGCTGTGATGAAAAATTCTGGAACTGCCATGCTTGGAGTTGGTGTTTCTTCCAGCAAAAACCGTGCCCAAGAAGCTGCTGAGCAGGCAACTCTTGCCCCTTTGATAGGGTCATCCATTGAGGCAGCTACTGGTGTTGTGTACAACATCACTGGCGGGAAGGACATCACTTTACAAGAAGTGAACAAGGTCTCTCAGGTGCGTGAACAACATCACTGACTCCTTACCATTATCTTTGATGGTCTTTGAAGAATTGATGAAGGCCATTAGAACATCGAAACAGCAGGCAGTAGAACCAATGCATGCATATTTAGGTCATTGACATGGAAGTGCTGTACTGTTGACTGTTTTGAGAGTAACCACCATTCATTCACTTTCTGCAGATCGTGACAAGCTTGGCTGATCCCTCGGCCAACATAATTTTCGGAGCTGTGGTCGACGACCGTTATAATGGCGAGATCCACGTGACCATCATCGCAACAGGATTTCCGCAGTCCTTCCAGAAGTCCCTTCTGGCTGATCCCAAGGGAGCACGGATACTGGAGGCGAAAGAAAAAGCGGCTAGCCTCGCAACAGCTGCTGCGGTGCAACAACCGGTGGCCGCCGTCCCGACATGGTCCCGGAGGCTCTTCTCCTGAACACTGCTCAGCAGGCAAACAAACTTGCGACTGTGAGGCTGTGGTCCTCGCTTTCTCGAGGCAGTAGAGAGTTTTAGCCGGTGTTATTCTTTTTGGCTGTGTAAACACTCTGAAAACTAGTTTCGCGTAGTGATTAGGTTCTCGTCTAGTGTATGTATTGTTCAGACACTTGACTCGGTTGTTTTTGAAAGTGTTCTGTTCGTTTTATAGCTTTGGCAACCTCAGGGCTCGCCTGTTTCATTTTGTGGGTGTGTATGAGCTTGTGTTCGATTGTTGAATCCAGCTAGATTCTGCGTGTTAGTGTATCCACGTTCTTGCTCGAAAATGAAGGGGCTACGGAAATTGTCAAACTCTTTCAAATTTCATCCGTCTTTTCTACTGCCTCCGTCCTAAAATAAGTGTCTCAATCTTAATACAATTTTATATTAAAATTAGTACAAAGTTGAGACACTTATTTTGGGACGGAGGGAGTAGTAAGGAAGCTACAAATAATGCAACTATGAATTCTCATGGAGAGTTTGATCCAGTGTCATATGGTGTGCGTATGGTAGGGCTAGGGTTCCTACCGGCTCTACTCCGTAGGTTATACGGGCAGAATAGCGAGGGTTGGGGGCGAGGGCGGCGGCTCCGGCGTGTTGGCGCCGTCGCGAGGGAGAAGAAGGCCGACGGCGGCTAGGGTTTGGTGCGGCTAGGGTTTCCGGCTCCTCTGGAGCCGGGCAATATGATAGAACTATCTTTATTGCTTAATCTCAAACGATGTCTTACAACTAGTATTTATAACTTTAGCCTAAGATAACTTTCCTAAAATAATTTGCCTAAGATAACTTGTGGGTCAAGCCCCTAATACTAAGGCCCGGTGGGCCTCTTTCGGTTATAGACCAAACCGGTCATAACATCTCTCCCCGCCTGCGCAAACAGCTCGTCCTTGAGCTGAAAATCTGGATAGTGTTGGCGGAATACTTCACGCTGCTCCCAAGTAGCCTCCTCCTCCGGAAGGCCTGTCCACTGAACGAGGATGAACCAGACGCCACGACGAAGCTGTGCCTGCAACACCTTTGCCGGCTCTGGAAGAATGCGACCATCGGCGATGGGAGGAAGCGCCGGAGGAGCCGCCGGTGGCTCGCCACGGAAAGGCTTGAGCAGCCCCACATGGAAGACGTCGTGGATGCGAGCGTGGGCTGGAAGCTGAAGACAATAGGCCACCTTCCCAATGCGCTCCAAGATAGGGAAGGGCCCGACGCAGCGCGGGCCGAGCTTGCGCCTTGCTCGCGGGTCGAGTGACTGCGTAGAGCGGTGGAGAAGACGCAGCCACACCCAATCACCCACCGCAAACTCCGCCTCACGATGATGATCGTCGTAGTAGTGCTTGGCCAACTGCTGGGCCTGAAGGAGACGCTGACGAACCTCAGCAAGCATCTCGTCACGAGTGCGGATGAGTTCACCCGCAACCTCCGTCCGAGTTGTCTCCGGATCCACCGGAAGGATAGGTGGGGGTGGTCGCCCATAGACCACCTCAAATGGCGTAGCGCGCAGGGCGGAGTGATAAGAGGTGTTGTAGCAATACTCCGCCCAAGAAAGCCAGTCCACCCAAGCGCGAGGCCGATCACCTGTCACACAACGCAAATACATGGCAATGACCTTGTTAACCACCTCGGACTGTCCGTCCGTCTGAGGATGGAACGCCGTACTCAGGCGGAGCTGGACACCCGCCATCCTGAAGAGGTCGCGCCATACATGGCTTGTGAAAACTGGGTCCCGATCACTGACGATCGAAGTAGGAAATCCGTGTAGACGGACGATGCCGTCGAAGAAGGCCCGGGCCACTGATGCCGCCGTATATGGATGGCCGAGCGCGATGAAGTGGGCGTACTTGGAGAAGCGGTCGACCACCGTGAGGATGACCGACTTGCCACCCACCTTGGGAAGGCCCTCAATGAAGTCCATGGATATATCCGCCCAGACCTGAGATGGCACCTCCAAGGGCTGGAGTAACCTGGCCGGCCTCAGGGTCTCTGTCTTGTTGCGCTGGCATGTCTGACAAGACCGAACCCAATCGCGGACCAGGGCGCGATCGCCAGGGATGTAGAAGTCGGCGCGAAGACGATGGAGGGTTTTCTGCATACCCTCATGGCCCGCCGAATGGGCGAGCTGCAACACCTGGTGATGGAGATCATCATGCGCCGGAACAAAGACACGACACCCATGTAGGAGCAGTCCGTCAGAGAAGCGCCAAGGCTCCTCCAGGTCGCTGGTCGTGAGCTGCTGCTGAAGACGGACGGCGTCGTCGGCCGTCGCAGTGGCGCGGCGAATGTCGGCGAAGAGGCCGAACGTCGGCCCAGAGCGGATGCACAGGGCCGCCCCGGTGGACTCGTCGGTGGAGGAAACAAAGTCGGAGTCGTGACGGAACAGTGCGTCGGCCACTGTGTTAAGGCGGCCCGGCCGATACTCGACGGAAAAGTCAAAGCCGAAGAGCTTGCTGATCCACTGATGCTGCGGCACGGTCGACAGTCGTTGATCCAGCAAGAACTTTAGGCTGTAGTGGTCAGTGCGAATGAGGAAGGACCGGCCCCACAAGTACGGCCGCCAATGACGAACGGCCTGTACAAGACCAATGAGCTCCCGCTCGTATGCCGCCAGCTTAAGGTGACGTGGAGCGAAAGGCCGGCTGAAGAAGGCGAGGGGCCCATCGCCCTGATGAAGCACGGCGCCGAACCCTGTGCCTGAGGCGTCACAGTCCACCACGAGCGGGCGGTCGAAGTCGGGCATCTGGAGGACGGGGCCCGTCGTGAGGGCCCCCTTGAGGGCCTCGAATGCCGCTGTCGCCTCGTCGTCCCAGGCGAAAGCGTCGCGGCGAAGCAACCGCGTGAGGGGCGCCGCGATGAGCCCGAACTCCCGAATAAATTTCCGGTAGTAGCCGGCGAGGCCGAGGAACCCGCGGAGAGCCCGCGGCGAGTGAGGCGTCGGCCATGCGGAGACGGCTGCCACCTTGTCGGCGTCCATAGCCACCCCGTCGGCGGAGATGACGTGGCCCAAGTAGGCCACCGAAGGCGTCCCGAACGAGCACTTCGAGCGCTTAAGGTGGAGGTGGTGCACTCGAAGCTCGTTGAAGACGATGGCGACGTGCTGGAGGTGCTCGGCCCAAGACGCGCTGTAGATCAGAATATCATCAAAGAAAACGAGCACAAACCGGCGTAAGTAGGGCCTGAGGACGTCGTTCATCAGAGCCTGAAAGGTCGCCGGGGCATTGGTGAGGCCAAAGGGCATCACCAAGAACTCAAAGTGGCCGTGATGAGTCCGAAACGCCGTCTTGGCGATGTCATCCGGGTGCATGCGCACCTGGTGGTACCCCGACCGAAGGTCGAGCTTGGTGAAGAAGCGCGCCCCGTGTAGCTCCTCGAGGAGCTCGTGGACCACCGGAATAGGGAACTTATCCTTAAGTGTGATAGCATTAAGGGCACGGTAGTCGATGCAGAAACGCCATGTGCCGTCTGACTTGCGGACGAGAAGCACCGGCGCAGTGAATGGCGAAGTGGAGAGCCGGATGATGCCGACTGCGAGCATGAGCGCACACTGCCGCTCCAACTCATCCTTCTGCAACTGCGGATAGCGGTAAGGGCGGACCGCCACCGGTGCGGAGCCTGGCAGAAGATGTATACGGTGATCATACGTGCGGGCGGGCGGCAGTCCCTGTGGCTCGGTGAAGATGTCATCATGCTGCTGTAGGAGGCTCTCCAAGAGTGGGTGCTCGGCCGTTGCGGTGGTCGCGACCAGCTGTAGGGGTGGTGAGGGTGCGGCACCCCCAATGCCGTCCCACCGAATGCGGCGGCCCAACTGCCAGAAGGTCATCGTCAGCGCATCGAAATCCCAGAGAATAGGACCAAGAGTGCGCAAGAAGTCAACGCCGAGGATGAAGTCGAAGCAGCCCAAGTCGATGCTGGCGCAGGTGATGGAGAAGTGCTCGCCGCCGATAGTGATGGGCACGTCACGGGCGAGCCCATGGCAGTGGAGACGGTCGCCATTAGCGACTGTGACTCGCAACTGCTCGCCGCCGGTGGGCTGTAATGCAAGGCGCCGCATGGTGGTCTCTGGCAGGAAGTTATGAGTGGATCCCGTGTCCACGAGGGCCACTAAGCGCTCGCCCTGGATCATGACCGGTAAGAGCATCGTCCGTTCATCACGGATACCGGCCAACGTGTGTAGGGACACCACGAGGGTGGTGGCCGGGGCGGGCGCGGGCGCCGCTGCGGTCTCCGCAAGGGCTGGGGCGCCGAGGCCATCCTCCAGAGTCTCCTCGCCCGTCTCGTCTGACGTCTCCAAGTAGAAGAGGCGGGGACAGACATGGCCCGGTGCATAGGGCGCATCACAGTTGAAGCACAAGCCCAGGCGTTGGCGTTCCAGCTGTTCCGCCTGAGTGAGACGCCTGAATGGCCGCGTCGGAGCCGGGGTGGCCACCGGGGCGGCCGTGGACGGCGTCGGTGCTGCCGGAGACGGCCGAATAGGCTGTCGGCCCCCACGTGGCACGGATGGACGCGTCAAGGCCTGGGCGCGTTGTTCGAATGCTCGGGCATAGTACATGGTCGTCTGAAGGTCTTGGGGCCCCTTCATCTCGACGTCTACGCGAATGTGGTCGGGAAGGCCACCGATGAAAAGCTCCGCCCGCTGTAAGGCCGTCACACCGGGCGCGTGGCACGCCAGGGCCTGGAAGCGGTCGGCGAAGTCTTGTACCGTGGAGGTGAACGGCAGGCGGCCCAACTCGGCCAGGCGGCTCCCGCGGACCGGTGGCCCGAAACGAAGAAGGCACAGCTCCTGGAAACGATCCCACGGGGGCATTGCCGCCCTCGTCCTGCTCGAGGGCGTAGTACCATGTCTGGGCGGCCCCGCGGAGATGGTAGGAAGCCAGCCAAGTGCGCTCCGACGCAGGCGTGCGCTGTCCGCGGAAGAACTGATCACACTGGTTGAGACAGTTAAGCGGGTCGTCGGAGCCGTCGTATGTGGTGAAGTCGATCTTGGCGAACCGGGGCGGCTGCTGGTGTGGCGCGCCCTGGCCCACTGCCTCGGCGGTGCGGAGGGCGGATGATGGTGCGCGGTCCATGTGGGAAAGCCCGGCGTAGTTCCCGGTGGCGCCCGACGCCTCGGGCTGCAACGGAAAACCGGACGGTGGACGAGCCTCCGGGTAGGCCAAGGATGGCCCGTGGAGCCAGCCGGGAAGTGGCGAGGGTGACGACGGGAAGCGGACCTCTTGGATCGGAAGCCCGCTCGGCGACGGCCGGCCCAGGTTAGGGCTGGGCGGGGGCGGTGGAGGACCCTGCTCCAGGGCCGCTGGCAGGGATGGCGCGGCGTGAGACGGCACGGGCGGCGCGGTCCAGGTGGGCCACTGCGGCCCCGTGGTGGCGGCGAGTGGCGCGGTTGGCGCAAGCTGCGGCGGCCATGGTGGCCACAGTGACGGTGCGGCCGCCTGGGCGGGGAGCGCCGGGTAGCCTCCGGTGACGGCCCCCGGTACCGAGTACCACGGCAGCGCCTGCTGAGTTGCGGCCATGGCTGGATGGAGTGGTGGCGGCGGCCCGTAGGGACTCGCCAGGTAGAGACGGATGCCTTGTACCGCGGCGACGAGGTCGGTGAGGACGCCGGCCATTGCCTCCGTTGTGAGCTGCGTCTGCGGGGGAGGTGATGGCGGCGGCGTAGGTTGGACGGGGGCTGGTGGCCGCCCGTGGCCCGGCGCGGTGCCGGGTGCCTGGAGGGGCGGCGCTGAGAGCGACGCCGTGACGCCCGCCAGGAGCGAGGCCGTGGTGCCCGGCGTGGAGGCGACGGCGGTGGAGGAGTTGGCGGCAGCGGCGGTGGTGGAGTAGACGGGTAGCGGCGGTGGTGGCGGCGGTGGATGTGGAGGTGGAGATGACATGGTCGAAACCCGGGTACCTGATACCAAATTGGTAGGGCTAGGGTTCCTACCGGTTCTACTCCGTAGGTTATACGGACAGAATAGCGAGGGTTGGGGGCGAGGGCGGCGGCTCCGGCGTGTTGGTGCCGTCGCGAGGGAGAAGAAGGCCGGCGGCGGCTAGGGTTTGGTGCGGCTAGGGTTTCCGGCTCCTCTGGAGCCGGGCAATATGATAGAACTATCTTTATTGCTTAATCTCAAACGATGTCTTACAACTAGTATTTATAACTTTAGCCTAAAATAACTTTCCTAAAATAATTTGCCTAAGATAACTTGTGGGTCAAGCCCCTAATACTAAGGCCGGTGGGCCTCTTTCTGTTATAGACCAAACCGGTCATAACAGCGTACCCGCCTATTTATATTGCAAAAGTAGAAATGCTAAAATGCTGTCGATATACATGAGTTTTTTTTTGTTTGAGGGGTGACATACATACATGAGATTTGTCAAGTATAGATCAAGAAAACCAGTCATGTCCAAGCAATATACATCCGTCCATGCATGCCTGCAAACACAATTTTTTTTTTGTGGGAATGCAACACAACGTTTTTTTGTGTGGATTTTTTAGGGGGTTTTATTGATGAGAATACATGCAGCACAGGTGCTCAACACCGGACAAGAAAGTATCGTATTGCGTCGTGCCGCCTCTGGCATTTCCTTTTTTTTTTTAGGCAAGCCTCTGGCATTTGCTCCCCGGTAGTAGTATCACCGGGCCAAGAAGCCCACAGGGTTGCCCGCCCGTGAGCCCTTTGCCTCGGCCTTTTCCAGCTACTTGCGGCTGCGTGGAGGGGAGGCTTGCACTTCCCGCAGAGATTAGTCCCACATCGCTCCCTCGACGTCTACGGCGCTCGGAGGGAGCAGTATATAAGGAGGTTCGAGGCGCCCATTTGAAAGGACGCAGCTGCGCAGCGGGCACAAAGCGAACTATTCTTTCGCCTTTTACTAAAGAATACCGTGTGCACACTGCAATTAGCAGCATACCCTAATTTTTGAAGGGGATCCTCTTATCTGGAGGGCCCCACAATCAAAGAATAATCATTAGCTAGTTCTAGTTCGGGCATTTTAGTCTCAATGCCCCAGAGTCAGACAGTAGCCGCCAACTGGGGTGTATCCACTACAAGAAGCAAGTTCCTTCAAATAAGGAGCGAGGCAGGTGGGAGAGAAGGATTTGGGACTTCCATGGCTGCTGGTGGCGCCACCGGGGGCACTCCTCCCCGTGAATCCGGAGCCCGCATTCCCTCCGCGGCTGCTGGTGGCGCCACCGGGGGCACTCCTCCCCGTGAATCCGAAGCGTCCAAATCGAATGCCAGGTGCCACTCTCATAGCTACCCCGACGCGTGAAGGAGGAGTGCCGCTCGCCGCCGAACGCGGTCCCCTTTGCCATTACCTCGGCGGCGAAAGCAACAACGACATCTCTTCATCGTCCCGGAGCACCCTAACGACGCAGGAGTACGCCGACAAGGAGTGGGACAGGCGCAACCCGGAGCTGGCTTATGCCTGGGCCCTGGACCGCTTCGTGACGACCGTTGTGACGAGCAAGTGTCTTCTCCGCCGCCTCGACTGAAAATGGCCAAGTACGACGAGGAGTGGTCTCTCAATGAGTTCGCCGCCGTCAACGCTGCCTCTTCCAAGGCCCGTCGCCTTCTCCCCCCGGTCGGTGGCCGCGGCCGCGCACGGCGCCGGAGGAAGCAGCGAGGATCATCCGCGAGCGTTAGCCGGTTGCCAGGAAGCCCTGCCACGGCGCCGCCCCCTTCCTCCGCGCGAAGCCCAACTCCGACGACTCTAACGCCGGATCCAGCCGCGATGACGGAGGACCTGCCGGCCAGCCCGGCATGGCCTACGAGGTCACCGTCAAGTATATGGTAGTTTAGGGTTTTGTTTTGATATTTTTAGTTCACCTAACGAAATATCATCCGGTTTTATATAAAAGTTATCCTAGTTTAAATTAACTCTGTCCGGTTATGAAATCAATCGTGTTGGCATGTTCAAACAATACTTCAAATGTATGTGAGCAACGTTAGATAACGGCCTCAACATCAGTGTCCTTGGACTGGTCCCCTTGTCCGCTGCCTTGGAGATGCCCTAAGGGCCTGCATTATTGGATACTCCTAGCTTGCGGCCGCTTAATTAGATCCGCATGGAGTGAAGACCCCTTGTGCAACATCGTGGCATCCTACAACCCACAACATACGTCGACGTCTCGTAATTAGACCTTTCCATGCGGACGGCGTGTGAGTATATTAATACTCATCCAATCTCATCCAATAATAATACGGTAGGTGCTGATGCGTGGAGCAACATATCATTGACGCGCCTACATGTGCTCAAGTTGGCTTAGGCTATGACTGTCCCGCTCGGCGCTATATAAAACCCTAGAGCCACAGATCAACACATGCATTGCCCACTCACCAGTCACAAGTCACAACACATGGCTCCATCTCTCCGTCCGATGCATCTCGTCGTCCTGGTGATCCTTTCCACTATGCCCCTGCCTTCTTCGTGGGGTGCCATGTCCGACAACCATGACCTGCTGATGCTCGGCAGGTTCCACAGGTGGATGTCGACGCACAACCGCACCTACCCCGGCGCCCACGAGGAGCTGCGCCGGTTTGACGTGTACCGCCGCAACATGGAGTACATCGACGCTGCAAACGCGGGCGGTGAGCTCGGCTACGAGCTCGGGGAGAACGAGTTCACCGACCTCACCCACGAGGAGTTCACGGCACGGTACACTGGAGGTAAATTTGTCATGAACGACGATGATTTTGTTGATGAGACGATCATCACCACTCTTGCCGGGGATGTCCACGAGGGGCGCGAAACGATGGAGGACGAGGATAGCCTGGGACTTCCTGAAAGGTGGGATTGGAACGAGCAGGGCTTTGTTACACCGGCTAAAAACCAACAGAAATGCGGTAAGGCTGCACAATTCTGTGTTCATACACTTTTTTATACCTTGAATTTACGAGGAAATAATTTCACTCCGAGTCCTCATGGTAATTAGCTTTTGTGCTCGAAACTAACACCCTTTAATGTTGTTTGTCCTAAACACTAATTTGCACCGGTTGAATACTGAATGGAACCGGGTAATACTTGACGACATGAAATAAACATTATTTGATTAGCAGTGCTCCTAAAAAATGAACATTTTTAAACTGTTTAAGATTTGAGAATATATAATTACTCCCCCCGTTTCAAAATAATTGAAGTTCCCTAGGATTGATTATCCTAAGTCAAACTTTTTTTAAGTTTGACCAAGTTTTAGAACAATCCGCAAACATTGTGATCTACAAAACCAAAAACTTAATGAGAACAACACTGGCGGCGAATGAGAAAAAGCATGGGAATGATTGAAATACCTAACTAAGCTAGAAACAAATTGATTATATACTGACACATACGCTCATCCAAAACACTCTTTTTAATGAAATAGGGGCCACCCTCTCTGGTTTCTACTCCCTCCATTCCTAAATATTTGTCTTTTTAGAGATTTCAACGAGTGACTACATACGAAGCAAAATGAGTGAAGCTACATTTTAAAATATGTCTACACACATCTGTATGTTGTAGTCCATTTGAATATCTAGAAAGACAAATATTTGGGAACGGAGGGAGTATTACAGAAACCATTTGGTTCATGTATAACACAAATTACTAGCATATATCTTACAGGGAGCTCAAGATCACAACGGATCTCTGGCAGACAGAAGCAGCAAACCTACAACAAGTAATGCCCAACACCGTGATAACCGTTTCACCAGCCAACCCCAAACTCCAGACTAAGTTTAAACTTCGAATTACATCAAACATGACAACAAAAATAACATAACTAGTAAAGCAGAGATAAGAAAAACAACAAAAGGTGGATGAAGCTGGTGCAAAAACTTACGCAGAAACCAATAACAGAGCGTTATGCCTGCAAATTTTTAGTCACCAATCCGCAAAACGCCTTGCCTTCACCCCTATGATGTGCGATAAACCTCACTTGCTACTTGTTCTAGCAGTCTTGCCCTTAGCATAAGCAGCCTCCGATTTTCCTCCTTTATCTGTAGAATTGACCAGCCGGAAATCCAATAGCCAATCATTTTAATCAAATTCAATTGACCATTGATAATTTTTCTCTCAGAAATCACATCATTTTTGCATCTCCATATAGACTAGAAAACAGCAAAGGCCAAAGACCCCCTGCTAACACCAATTTCTTTTCATTTTTTGGATTCTTTTTAATGCAGTTCCGAAAGCATGAATTTAGGTCGGTAGGGGTTGAATGTAAACTAAAGGCACATTTCAGAAGACTCCGTATCAATCGAACAGCTGAATATTGAGAAAACAGATGATCAATACTCTCATCTTTGCCACAGAAGACACACTATATAAGTATATATACATCTCGTAAAAACATTATATGTATTGCAGGAGCATGTTGGGCATTCGCCACAGTGGGAGCAGTTGAAAGCCAGCTGAAAAGGAAAACCGGGGAGCTACTGGATCTATCTGAGCAGGAGCTACTAGACTGTGACACGACACAGAAACCCGGCGGCTGCAAGGGTGGGAATCCCTACAGGGCGTTTCTGTGGATAAAGAGCAAGGGAGGCATCATGAAGGAGGCCGAGTACTCATATGAGGCACAACAGGGGCAGTGCAGGACCAACAAGGACGCCACCCGTAGGGGCCTGGTCTACCGGGCACAACTACTGAGGTCAGGGGAGAGGTTTCTGCAGGAGGCCGTATATACGATGGGCCCGACGGTCGCCGGCATCGACACGCACGACCGCAGCCTGCAGCACTTCAAGAGCGGCATATACAAAGGGCCATGCGGCACTGCGCTGGACCACGCGGTGCTCGTGGTGGGATACGGGGTCAGAGATGGGGAGAAGTACTGGGTCGTCAAGAACTCGTGGGGGCAGACGTTTGGCCAGAATGGCTTCTTCCTCATGAGCAGGGGAGCTAATGGAAACGCCGGGCTGTGCGGCATCGGGAAGGCGGGCGTCTACGCCCTCGTGTAGTACAGCATGCAGCATCAGGCTGGCATGCATGATGGGTGCATGAGACGGTCGTCTTCTACATCAACTCGTGGTATGCGTTGTGATGATATAATATACTCCTACTACGTAGATGGCTTGTGGGTGTTGCCAAATAAGATGCAGTGTCCAGATAAGATGCACTGCTGCATGAAGAATGACACAACGAAGAGCTCATCGACCTGGTGCAGCAGCCAGCGGGGTTTGTTGTGTGACGTGATTTCGATTCGTGTTTGTAGTAGTAACTACTATACCCTCATATATACAATGAATGAGTCATGAGGCGTAGTGTGTAATAACTAATAAATAAATCAATGTTTTATTTCATCGTCCAAAGTTGGCACACTGCTCGATTAGTTCATGATACTACGAGTGATATGAGTTGAACTTTCTCCATTCATTTCAAGGGAAAAAACAGCTTATAGCAGTATTGACTTTTCATGATCTGGTTTCGCTGCTCCTAAATAGGGGGACTAGCGAACAGGACCTGCAACCAGGAGCACACCAAAATCAGGCACGGCTTCGTTCTTAAAATAAAGATAAAATAAAATAGGAACGTCTTCGTTAGGTCCCGTCGTGTTGAATAAAAAAAAAGGCTTGCCCAATAGCTGTATTACCTGGCCCAGTAGCCCAGTGGGCTTCCCCCGGCTGTGAACGCCTCGGCCTTTTCTCCTACAGACTGCGCGGTTTCCCGCAGAGATTAGTCCCACATCGCTCCTCGATGTCACAGCGCTAGGAGGAAGCAGTATATAAGGAGGGTCAAGGCTTCCATTCGAAAGCACGCAGCTGCGCAGCGGGCACAAAGCGAACTATTCTTTCGCCTTTTACTAAAGAATACCGTGTGCACACTGCAATTTGCAGCATACCCTAATTTTTGAAGGGGATCCTC